>NC_081386.1:2506958-2834003 GCF_030684315.1 Stegostoma tigrinum | reverse complement strand
GCCTGCGGGACAGGAAGAAGCAGAGGGCCTTTAGGCCATCTGCATAGGGAATGCAGGTGTATAGGGACTGGATGTCCATGGTAAAAATGACATGTTGGGGACCAGGGAATTGGAAGTTCTGGAGGAGGTGGAGGATGTGGATGGTGTCACGGATGTAGGTAGGGAGTCCCTGGACCAAGGGGAAGAAAATGGAGTCCAGACAGGTGGAGATGAATTTGGTGGGGCGGCAGGATATGAGTCGACCAGGGCAGGCAGGTTTGTGGATTTTGGGAAGGAGATAGAAGTGGGCAGTGCAGGGTTCGGGAACAATGAGGTTGGAGGCTGTGGGTGGGAGGTCACCTAAGTTGATGAGGTTGTGGATGGTTTGGGAGATGATGGCTTGGTGCTCAGGGTGGTGTCATGATCCAGGGTCTGTAGGACGAAGTGTCAGAGATTTGGCGTCTGGCCTCAGCAACATAGAGGTTAGTGCGCCATACAACAACTGTGCCTCCCTTGTCTGCGGGTTTTATTGTGAGGTTGGGATTGGGGTGGAGGCAGCAGAGGGCTGCACATTCTGTCGGGGGGAGAGGTTGGAATGGGACAGAGTGCTGGAGAGGTTGAGGCGATTGATGTCTCGACAGCAGTTGAAGATGAAGAGGTCGAGGGAGGGTAGGACGCCTGGGATGGTGTCCAGGAGGAGGGCTTGTGTTGGTGGTGGGAGAAGAGGTCAGTAGAGGGAGGGTTAGGCTCACGGTTAAAGAAGTCCAGATCCAATGCATCATCCTCTGACACTTCCGCCATCTGCAATCCGACCCGCCACCAAAGACAATTTTCCCTCTCCCCACTTGCCTGCTTTCCGGAGGGACCACTCTCTCCATGACTCCCTTATCCACTCCATACTCCCCTCCAACCCCACCACACCCGGTACTTTCCCCTGCAACTGCAGGAAGTGCTACACTTGCCCCCACACCCCCTCCCTCACCCCCATTCCAGGCCGCAAAAAGACTTTCCACATCAAGTAGATGTTCACCTGCACATCTGCCAATGTGGTATACTGCATCCGCTGTAGCTGTTGTGGCCTCCTCTACATCAGGGAAACCAAGCGGAGGCTTGGAGACCGCCTTGCAGAACACCTACACTCGGTTCGCAATAAACAACTGCACCTCCCAGTCGCAAACCATTTTAACTCCCCCTCCCATTCCTTAGAGGACATGTCCATCCTGGGCCTCCTGCAGCGCCATAATGATGCCACCCAAAAGTTGCAGGGACAGCAACTCATATGTCGCTTGGAAACCCTGCAGCCCAATGGTATCAGTGTGGACTTCACAAGCTTCAAAATCTCCCCTCCCCCACTGCATCCCAAAACCAGCCCAGCTCATCCCCACCTCCCTAACCTGTTCTTCCTCTCACCTATCCCCTTCTCTCATATCAAGCCCCACCCTCATTTCCTCCCTACTAACATCATCCCACCCCCTTGATCTGTCCGTCCTCCCCGAACTGACCTATCTCCTCCCTATGTTCCCAATTACATTCACCTCTACAGGCTCCATCCCCACCTCTTTAACTTGCCTGTCTCCTCTCCACCTATCCTCTCCTCTATCCATCTTCAATCCGCATCCCCCTCTCTCCCTGTTTGTTTCAGAACCCTCTTCCCCTCCCCCATTTCTGATGAAGGTTCTAAGCCCAAAACGTCAGCTTTTGTGCTCCCAAAATGCTGCTTGGCCTGCTGTGTTCATCCAGCTCTATAATTTGTTATCTCGTTATAGGACATTGTTACATTGGTTATTATCTGAAACAAACAGGCTTTACATTAGTGGTCCAGTGTGTAATATCTTTTGATGTCTCAATTCAACTGCCTCCCCTGAAAAATATTAATGTACAATATTGGCATGGAGCAGCGAGTAATGATTGCAGTGTCCTTGTGTTATTATCATCAAACATTGAAAATTTATTACGAAGGAATAAAATCGACAACAAATTTAAGGTTTAAATTCTCAATGCACTTCATAACAGCATTTTAAAACCAAATTTGACACAGTGCCATAAGATGACATCAGGAGACATGAGCGAAAGCTTGATCAGACAAGTAGGTTTTAAGGCTCATCTTAAAAGAGGAAAGTGGAGTAGAGGGGCAAATTGACTTGGGGGGGAATTCCAGATTTTAGGGCCCAGGCAACTGAAGCTGGTAATGGAGAGGCAAAAGCAAAGATGTCACAGATGGATGAATGCATAGATCTTTGTGGATTATAGAACTGGAACAGGTTTTAGGTGTGGAGAGTCAGGGTGGAATTGAAGTTTCAAAAGCAAGGCCATGCTGAACCAGGAATTAATGTTTCCTCAAAAATGAACGCAGTTCCAGAGATGCCCATCAGATGAGATCAAAACAAGTCAATTTCTATAAAAGTTAGCAACATGACAACAGGCCAGGAGATTAGGACAAGAAAGTGCTCGACAAACTGCCTAGTCCTATCAAATGTACTTTGATGAGCATTTCTGATTGTGAAGGTAAGCTATCCGAAACATTTCCTTAGGTCAGCGCTTAGTAAAACTGACAACTCCCCTGTTTAACTCATGCAGAGTTTGAGACATTCTTGTAATTTCTCTGATTGGTGAGTGGGATTATTGCTTCCAGATTGTGCAGAAGGTAATCTAATTGTTGGAAGAAAGTATCTCAATAACTGCAGGAGACATACCAGAGTAAAGATTCCATTCACAGGGCAAGGGAAATCAGATTTGCTCTCTGTGAAAATCAGAGACAGAGTCTTCTTGATTTCATTGAAGTCATAAGTAATAATCTTGCCACAGAGATCAGTCTCTGCAGGTGAAGACAGTAAATGAACACCACATGGCAGCAGAGTAGGAATCCTGGTGATGCCCAGAGTGAAAACCAGCGTGGGCTTGAACTCCGGGCCTCAGCGCGGGCTCGAACTCCCGGCCTCAGCGTGGACTTGAACTCCCAGCCTCAGTGTGGGCTTGGACTCCTGGCCTCGAGGTAAAGCTCAGTGTGTCTGGGATGGAAGGATTGTTGTTCTGAACTCAGCTTTCTCTAAGTTTATGAGTTATTTCTTGACTTTATATTACTTTATTTTTCTAATTATTTCCTTAAGTATTTGTACATAAGAATCTGTACCTAAGTATCTTGATACCTAAGATGGTGCTGTAAGAGGCAACTGGTAAACCTTTTACTGGACTCAGGTGAGTATATGTAACATTAAAGCTAATTCTAATTCTAATTCTAAACTCCTGTGGTCACAATGTTGCTTCCTAAACTAACAGATATGCCAGGATGTGTGTGCAAAAAGCAATTTTCCAACAAGAAGGAAATTTCAGTACCAGTCATTTCAGAAATTCAAGTTTTAGTCTGGTCAGGGTTATCAGAGCACCATTGAAACATTCTGGAGAAGGTGAGTTATTATCTTGCCCATTAGACAGAAATGTTCTGCCGTAAAATAATAATGGGATAATCACAATATCATTCAGCAACTTCTTCACTCAGGAAGTCAAAATGTTGCAGTCAAGAAATGTGTTTCGTGTTTTATCTGTGCTTTAAGTGAATACTGCTGCCTGCATAATGGGATACAGATCTGGGATATCTCAGGCAGTGGTGTCTGCACATACACTATCCGTGAAGCTGCCTGCTCTATTTCACTAAGCAAGGTTCTTTAACTCCTTGTATATTGCAGAACTGTTTAATTTACGTCTGTATTTTGTAGATCATCAAATGCAGCTCCCCAGTATAATGTCTAAAACCTCTGTCAATGCTTAGCCTGGACTGGTGTCTTCTACATTGTTGATCTCAGAGTAATGTGATCAGCTATGTATATGATCTTGATTTGTGTGAGCCTGATTATACTACATCTCCCTGCAAGTTTTGCTCGACTGGTCTACATTTTCCCAGTAGTTTGCATTACTTAGTTACATTGCCATTGTCTTCAAGAAAATGATTATGATTATCACCATTACCAGAATCAATGTTATCACTATTATAAAAACATAGGAACGAGAGTAGGCCGTTCAGCCTAATGGGCCTCCCTCACCAATCTGAGATGCTATTGGGATAACATCCCATTGATTTCTATACTTCTATAAATTAATGTCTTTTATCTGTCTACACATAGGTATGCAGACGCTGCCCTGAAGCTTCCTGCCCAGCTAGGAATTCAGTGTAAGACTTTGTAACTCCTTATCTTCCCACACATCGGTATGCAGACACTGTCTTAAGCTTCCTGACTGAATAAAATTAGAGTTAAACTGTCTCAAATAAGGTTAAGTGAGGAACATTTGTAAAGGTGTGAGACTTCTGAAGCATGTAACTTGTGTCGCTGACAAAAGGGCCAGGGCACTGACTTTGTTCGAGCCAGACACATCGGCAACTTGAAATCACAATCTGTCCCGATAACAACTTGAAATCGCCTCCTGCCATTAGCAGCCACTTCAGTAGCAATCGGTACTATATCCTGGTCTTTTATGTTCTTGATGTAATAATTGTTTTGTATACTATCTTTGTCTGTTGTCGTAATTGTGTCATGTATCATGTCATTGTGAGATGTAAAATTGTTTTATGTATTATGCACTTAGTAAGGTATAAAAAGCGGGGACTGTCTGCTGCTCGGGGAGAAATACTTACAAGACTCTGCACTCTGTGCTGGGTTAAGTACATGATTCTCCACAGCTTGTACTTGATTGGTGATAAAAGCATTTGTGTTTTTCTAAACAGGTCAGCGTCTGTTATTGCATCAAGTCCATGAGGGTCTCCGAAAAAGAACCTGACAATTCAACATGATCATAGCTGGACAAACACTTCAATTCCTTTCACCAAACACATCCGCATAACATAGTATATCATTGGTAATCGGAAATTTATTAATCTCTACCTTAAATATGCTCCAAGACTAATCTGCCACAGCTCTCTCTGTGGTACAGAATTCCAAAGGATCACAACCCCCTGAGTAAACTAAATCTCTCAGATCTAAGTGACATCCCCTTTATTTTTAAATTGTGTCCTGAGTCTAGACTCCCCAACTAGACTGTCTTGCCATCCCAGGAACACCACTTGCTTCAAAGTCTGAATCTTTCTTGGGATGTGGTGTTCAATGGCAGGGCCAGCATGTGCTCTCCATCCCTAACTGGCCTTGAACTGAATGGCTTACTAGATCATTTCAGAGGGTAGTCAGAATCAACCACATTGCTGTGGCTCTGGAAGGATGGAGGATTTCCTTCCCTAAAGGAACATTAGTGAACCACATGCACATTTACAATGTTATCAGGGACAATATCCTTCCAATTAAATTTATTTTCTAGATTTAGGAATTGAATTCACATTCTGTTTTGCTATGTTAGGTTTTGAGCCCATGTGCCTAGAGCATTAGTCTGCCTCTGGAATACTAGGCAAGTAACATCGCCACTGTTTTAACATTTCTCAGCAGCACTACTGCGGAAACAGTGGCTTCTTCTGGATGTACACTTCCTGGAGCATCAGGGTCAGGTTACAAACCAGGCCACAATAATATCATCCTCAATTGGTAGCATTTTTGCAATTTGTCATGTCAAATTTCAGTCTCGGATCTGACTTGTCCATGAGTAAGATAAGCTGGAAGAATTACACATGGAAAAAACGTCTGTGGCCACGACAATAGTAGCAGTTTAGGGTGACGGTTGGCTCAATTGGATGGTGTGGATTAGATTGTGACCAACAGAAGGAGGGACAGTCACTGTTTCAGGTGGAGACAGCATGGGTCCTTTCTCCTAATTACATGCGATGTCATGAAACCATCATGGCATTGTAGTTTGAGCCTACTTTCAGATGGATTATTGGAGAAGAAATAAGGGTTTCAAATAAATAGACCTGACATGAAGAATGGGTACCTCTTCCATAAGCATTTCCAAATTGGGTTTATCTTGGAACAAAAAGACAGATTGATCATGCACTCAAGCACATTTCTAAACTATCAAATGCAGGAAAAGAATCATGCAAACGAAGATAACAAGAATAATTATTCAGAAAATTTTTAATCTATGAAACGATGAAAATAAATCTTTAAATCAGCCTGCACTCAGATTGCATGGGCTTACTTTTATACAGTTCTCTCTATATCCTCACAATGTTCCAAGTGACTTACACCAATGAGGTATTGTCACTATTGTAAAATTGGGAAATGTGGCAGCGAATTTGTACTCAGAGCTCCATCATAGCCGCTCGGTAAAATAAACAAGCTGTCTGTCTTTGCTGGTCATGTTTTTGTTCATGCAAGTGATAACTGTTGGCTGATCCAGCATTTATCATCATCATTGAGATGGTAATGGCGAACTGCCTTCTTGAACTGTTGCAACCCTTGGAGCACAGGTACACTGACAATGCTGTCAAGGAGGGAATCTGCAAATTTGACCCAGTGATACTGAAAGAATGGTAATATATTTGATATGTTGTGACATGCCTCAGGATCAGATGAGACTTGAACCCGGGTTTTCTAGGCCAAAGACAGGGCCTTCAAAAGCTAATGAACCTTTTCAATCCAACTACATCATTTAGCATTTATGATATACGTCTAGGTTTAAGAATACTAATAATGGTTCAGGCTAACCCTTTTTCTGGTTAATATCACAAAGATTAAAAATGAATAATATAAAAATGTGAGTTAAAGAAATGTATAAATTAACATATTTAAGACATCAGATATACATAATATCCTGAGGCAAAGAGTTGAACTAGAATCCTAATTTGTTCAGATGGTTAAACATGCATCAAGCCACTTTCAGAACAAAACTGGGAAAGAGTCCCCACATCAAGGGACATGACCAAATTATGGCAATAAATGCCAAACATGGAAAATATATCTGAACACATCTTATACTAACACGGGACTTTTTGAGAGAAAGAGGAAATCTTTTTGCACATCTCTATATTCTTTAGCTTTGTGAATAAACTGTATCCAAGACAGCCTTGTTCAGTCCAAAAATGCTATGGGGGAAGTGATAGTGTTGGTGCTGACTGATAATCCAGAGCACAGCTTATGTCCTGGGAGAGGGTGAAATTTGAATGCAATTTTAAAAAGTTTGGATTCAAAACCATTGTCGTAAAATTCCATTTAGTTCATTCATGCCCACTCTACTTTACAGAAGGAAATTTGCAGTCCCCCCATGTCTGACCAACATGTGGCTCCAGACCCTCAGAATGAGGTTGACTCTTAACTGCCTTCTGAAATACTGGCCCAGGCAACTTGCTAACAAAACAAGAGGAAACTTTTTTAAAAATACTGTCCTCCTTGTGATCCGAACTGTGATCTGCAAAAGTTTGATAGTACCAGTCAAAATTTTGATAAGCCCAGTTTATGCAAGTGAATCTAAAGAGAGGCCCTAGAAAATTGTTGTAAGCAGATTCTATTCCCTAAATGATTTTTTTTTGTTTATCTTTTCTGTCAATTTGCTAATCAGCAGATTTAGGACTAATTGGTAAGGAGCAGCCACTTATTAGATAACTGAGCAGAATGGATCCCCCATAGGAATGACCCTGTACTTTTTCAAACAAGAGGAAGAAGAAAGACAAAAGAAAAAAATTGAAGTAGCTGGGATTGCACCAGAAATAGCCTGCATCACTTATGCATACCCTGATAGACTTGTTACAAAGAAATGTAAAGATGCTTCAATCTAAAAGAGGAGTAGGGCCCATGAAGGCTGAAGTTCACAAAATGGTGGCACAGTGGCTCAGTGGTTAGCACTGCTGCCTCACAGTGCCAGGGACCTGGTTTCAATTCAACCCTCGGGCAACTATCTGTGTGGAGTTTGCATATTCTCCCTGTGTCTGCATGGGATTCCTCCGGGTGCTCTGGTTTCCTCCCACAGTCCAAAGATGTGCAAGCTCATTGGATTGACCGTACTAAATTACCCATTGTGTCCAGGGGTCTGTAGGTTAGGTGTGTTAGCCATGGGAAAGGCAAGGTTACAGGGAAAGGGTAGGGGGATGGGTCTGTGTGGGATGCTCTTCTGAGGGTCGGTGAGGACTTTTTGGACCAAAGGGCCTATCCCCACATTGTAGGCACTCTATGAAAAGGGAGATGTTGTGCCTGAGCAGTGTTGTTTGTTGAAATCTGACATGTAGACAGAAGCTGGCAAGGTCATAAGAACTCACAATAGTTATAGATCAAACGCCAATGTGTACTTCAGGAACTTAAGTTAGTCAGCAGTCCACTGGCATTAAAAATTTCTGTGACAATGTGTTTGCTCAAGCAAATAATCCCTAATTATTCTTCACAATCAGCAGCAGAATAAGAAGCTATAGCATTTTATAGTCACTGGAGTTCCAAAGATCTAGAAGGCTATAAATAACTGCTTATCTCTAAACCTCTTTCACTCTTCCAACATTTTCATCTTTAAAGCCATCCTTCTGACCAACCTTTTGGCTGTTCCTTACTCTATGGCTGATTACACCTCTGTGAAGCACTTTGCTATGATTTCCTACATTAAAGGATTATATGAATGTATTGCTGTTGTTGAATGATTTCTCTCTGTAGCCTTTTTACAAATTGTTATATTTAGTACAAGAATCTGAACTAGATGTGGTTTCTAAACTGTAATTAAGATTTAAAAGAACAGGAAATGACCAAACCAAGCAATATTTTTGTCCTTAACTGAAACAGAAATATATGGTAGTGTAGGGAGATACAAATATTCATTTTGAGTTACTAATAAGAAAATGAAAGTGGGATGCTTGCAAATCAAATGAAATTGTGCGGAGTGCATTTTTAGCTGTACAAGGCTTATTATTTTTGGAGCAGTGAGGTTGTTACATTATTCAGACAAAGCATTGGTAGTCTTTGAGTTAATCTAAAACGGCCTAAAAATAATGTGTGATTTGTCCAGCTGCAGATTGGTACAGACCTGTGGGGGCTGTACAGCTACAGCCAGCAAACAGAAATCTTTGCTCTCTGCCTTCCCTCTGTACGAGTAAAAAGGGAAAAAAAACCAAAAAACTCAAAAGAAAGAATTCTAATACAAGGAAAGACTCCGGTTCAACCCAATCAGCTGTTGAATCAAAACTCGACAATTATACAAACAACATTGGGTCATCATTAAAAATATACTTTTGGGTCAACACCCTTCCCAAACAGCATTGTAGGTCTACGTATAGCGCATAGACTGCAGCAGTTCAAGAAGGCAGCTCACCACCACCTTCTCAAGGGCAACTAGGGATGGTCATTATAAACTGGTCTAGCCGACATTGCCTGCATAGCAAGAGTGAACTCTTTTTACAAAAAAAACTCTCCACCTTGTAACCTGAATTGTGATCTACAAAATTTTGATTGTTCCAGTCATAATGTTTGTGCCAAAACACCTGTCTTTTCTTTGTTATTCATAAATGAAGGTTTGTGTGTTTGAGGCTTTGAAGTGGAATAGTTAACATTGCATCGTATTAAATTAATGATCTTTTCCCTCTCTGCCATTTGTTAAAGGATATGTTTGTTTACAATAAATTGTTAGTGTTTGTTAATGATGAAGCCAGGTATGAACGACCATTGCTCCAAGTAGTAATCAATCTGTCAAACTGATCACCTTGATATTTAATTGTTTCATTACACATTTGTGACAATGGTAGAGCAGTGGAACTCAACTATTAGTGCAATGTCTCCAATTAGCTCATGGCCAAAGATTCATCAGAGTAAAAGCAAGATGAACATTTCAGGTGCAATTCTTTCTCAATCTTACAATTTGTCTTCCAGCTCTGAGTGCTGCAACTCATTCTAAAATCTTATGTTCAATGTTCTTCTATTTCTCACACTGTAAGTAAAAGTAGATTGTTACAACTTCCAGATTTTTTTCCCTAAGGTTATTTTTGTTAATCTGAATTATTATTCTCAAAACAAAAGCAGAAGGAACAAGGGTCACTGACCAGGTTAATGCCTTTGTGGTGTAGCCTGATCACGTACTAATGTTCCAGACAAGATAAAAAGACAACAAATTATTGCCTTCCAGATTACACTTCAGCCTAGATTTTACGACCTGTATTACTTCAATTTACGAAGGTGACAGTGACAAGCTTGGGCAGACTGCCCATGAGAGCAAATGTAGATGAAGAAAGTTTACTTGGAAAAGTAAAACACACTCAACTCACAGACTTGCTTCGCATTTTCCTGTTGAGTAGACTTGGCAGAGGCCAAGGACCAGATGAGATGGGTTAAAATACATGTTTAAGCTATTGAATAAATCCCAGGGAACAAATAGTTAAAATATTCCAATCAAGGAAGGTAGGTACAAATGATATATGAGGTGGGATATGGTTTGCAATATTGGTGTTCCTCTCCATTACTCCCAGAACACTATGACTGCAAAAATATTGCTGATCAAAATTGGCACTTGCTAGTGCAACAAATCATTCAGGCAAATCCAAATCTTATTTGCAACATTCATGTTTTTTTGGTGATTTGGGAGACAATGTAGCTTCAGGAAAACAAAAACAAAATCCAAGGCTCTCATATTTTTGGTGGTATCTTCAAATTAGCAACACATAAACTGTAAGACTCAGCACTGAACTGTGCTGGTTATTCAATACTTATTCTAGTTTTAACAATAAAACAGGTAATGATATTCTGCAATTTAGTAAGGCTCTCTTCTGTTATGATAACTGTGTTGAATCTCATTAGATTAATGCTGTTCCACTGACGTATAAAAAAGCAATCTGTTTGCACTCTGTTATTTAATGAGGGTGGGGATGCTCAACTCCAGCTGCTGTCGTAGATATGTACATTCAGCATTCCTCACTTTGAGCTGACTTGAATTCAGGACATTGGATCAGCATTGTGGCAACAATACTTCTCCTCTCACTGAATAAAAGTCAAATGGTACAAAATTTATCTTGTACATTAAGTGCTCCCTGGGTGAGAAGAATACAAATGCCTTGAAAGGCAGCGACCATTCAAATTTTTCATTTGGATGTCTTCCACTCATTTCGTTCCAGCACACTGACTTTCTTACAGATTCTAGCTTTCACAACAGGAGCTCCTATGGATGCTCTAACTCAATTATAACTGATTAGTGAGTAAGTAGTCAACATGGGACCCACCTTCTCTGACAGCTCACTGATTTTCAACAATACAGCCATCTTGATTATGGAAAATACTCAACAAGCCAGAAAATGAGCAATGAAACTGTCTCAGTAAGCCTGTGATAACGAGGTGTAGAGCTGGATGAACACAACAGGCCAAGCAGCATCAGAGGAGCGGGAAGCTGATGCTGCTTGGCCTGGTCTGTTCATCCAGCTCTACATCTCGTTATCTCAGATTGTTTGCAGTTCCTACTATCTCATTAAAGCTTGTTTAGTGTACAAGAGAAGACAAAGAAAATTACAGCACAGGAACAGGCCCTTCGGCCCTCCAAGTCTGCGCCGATCAAGATCCTCTGTCTAAACCTGTCATTTATTTTCTATGGGTCTGTATCCCTTTGCTTGCTGCCCATCCATGTACCTGTCCAGATACATCTCTAAAGACACTATCATGCCTGCGCCTACCGCCTCCGCTGGCAACGCGTTCCAGGCACCCACCACCCTCTGCAAAAGGAACTTTCCATACGTATCTCCCGTAAACTTTCCTCCTCTCACTTTGAACTCATGACCTCCAGTAATTGAGTCCCCCACTCTGGGGAAAAAGCTTCCTGCGATCCACCTTGTCGAGACCCATCATGATTTTGTAGACCTCAAGCAGGTCCCCCCCCACCCTCCGTCTTTCTAATGAAAATAATCCTAATCTACTCAATCTCTCTTCATAGCTAGCACTCTCCATACCAGGCAACATCCTGGTGAACCTTCTCTGCTCCGTCTCCAAAGCATCCACATCCTTTTGGTAATGTGGCAACCAGAACTGTACACAGTACTCTAAATGTGGCCGAACCAAAGTCTTATGCAACTGCAACATGACCTGCCAACTCTTGTACTCAATACCCCATCCGATGAAGGAGAGCATGCCTTATGCCTTCTTGACCACTCTATTGATCTGAGTTGCCACCTTCAGGGAACAATGGACCTGAACACCCAGATGTCTCTGTGCATCAATTTTCCACAGGATTTTTCCGTTTACTGTATAGTTTGCCCTTGAATTAGATCTTCCAAAATGCATCACCTCGCCTTTGCCCGTTTACAATCTTTGGTCAACTCAATGATACATGAACTGCAATAAGTAATAGACTCGCAGTAACTTAAGTTGCAGGTCTAGCTCACATTTCTTTACAGAAACAAATACACAGATGTGTATTTTACATCAATGAAAAATGTAGTAACTGCTGCAAGAGGATGTCAGTGCAGACCTCTTAAGAACATGGAACATAGAATAGTACAGCACAGGAACAGGCCCTTCAGCCCACCATGCATGAGGCAACCATGATCCCTTTCCAAACTAATTCTACCTGCCTGAACATGGTCTGCGCTCCTCAATTCCTTGGCTGTTCATGTGTCTAAGTGCCTCTTAAACTTTGCTAGTGTATATGTTTCCACCACCTCCCCAGCAGCAAGTTCAAAGCACTTACCAGGCACTTTGTGTGAAACATTTTCCTCATATATCCCCTTTAAACTTTCTTCTCTCACCATATATTTATGCCCTCTAGTATTTAATATTTCCACCCAGAAAAGGACTGACCATCTACACTGTCATGCCCCTCTTTAGTCATGCAGAAGTACAGAATTAAGAGATCTGCCATTTCAAGAAATATTAATTTTCACTGCAAACTTATTTGTAGTTTTTAGCATGTTATTTGGCTTTACAAATTTAAAAAAAATTCATCATGCGATCATGCTGCTATAGTTCCAAGTCAGAATCGTGCGTGATTTGGAGATGAACTCGTAGGCAATGATATCCTCATTCACCTGTTGCCTTTCTAGGTGATTGTGATTAGGGGTTTGGAAGATAGTCTCAGGATTCCCTTGAAATCATGCTCAAGTATTGTGGCCACTGTGCGTCAATGTTGGAAGGAGTGAAAGTTGAAGGCTGTAGATGAGATGTCCATCGAGACAGTCTACTTTATCCTGGATGGTGCTGAGCTCCTTGAGTGCTTTGGAGCCACACCCATCAGGTAAATGAGAATATCACACTCCTGATATGTGCCTTGAAGATAGGCTTTGGGGAGTCAGGAGATGAGTCACTAGATGCAGAATATCCTACATCTGACTTGTCCTTGTAGCAGCAGTATTTATGTGACCAGTTAGTTTACCAGTCAATGTGTCAATTCCCCAGGATGTTGATAGTGGATCTGATGATAGTAATGCCATTTAATATCAAGGGGAAATGGTTAGATTTTTGGCTGTTGGAGATGATTATTGGAGATGACACTTCTGTAGTGTCAATGTTACTTGCCTCTTCAGGATATTGCCAAGTTTAGATGTTATGCTGGCATTCATCATTTGAAGAGTTTGAAATGGGACTACATTTGCTGTAATCGTCAATGAACATCCACTTCTTGCCTTATCATATACGGATGTTCATTGATGAAGCAGCTGAAGATAATTGGGACATTAGTATAATTGTGGAACATCTGAGGGGATATCCTGGAACTGAAATGGTTGACCTTAAGTAGAGCTTAAAGCTTGATATGACTCTAACAGCAGATATATTTTCCTGCCAATCACTATTAAGACCATAAGATATAGGAACTAAAGTAGGCCAATCAATCCATCAAATTTGCTCTACCATTTGATTAACTCCTTTCCCAGTCCAATCCAGCCTTTTCTGCCGTCATTCCTTTATAATTCTTTTTATCTATTTTAGCACAGTTGTTTTTGATCCAAGTTCCTCCCTCTCAAACTGGTTGCTAAAATCTACCATGCTATGGTCGCTGTTTCTGAGGAGAACTTCCACTCTGACATAATTTATTAAACTACTTCATTACACATCACCAGATCCAAACTAACTTGATCCCCGGTTGATCCCCATATTATTCTAGGAAACAGTTTAGAAAATGCTCTATGAATTCTTCCTGATGGGCTTCCTCTACCAATGTGACTATCCTAATCATATGAAAACTAAAGTCAGCAATGATTAATGTATTGCTTTTGTTACAGGTCCTCATTATCTCCTGATTTATTCTCTGTCCTATTGTATAGTTACCGTAAGGGCAGTGGGGGACTACAGGCTCCTCCTACCAGTGTCTTCTTACCCTTTTTATTTCTTACCTCCACCCATATGGATTCTACACCTTTTCATTCAAGATCATTTCTTGTTATCATACTTATTCCATCCTCACAACAATGTTGCCCCTTACTCTTATCGAGCCCATACTGATCCTGTGAAGAGTATCCCACCCAAAACCCCCTACCCTATTTCTGTAACCCTGCACTTCCCATGACTAATTCACCTAACCTGGGCATTATACACGATTTAGCAAGGCCAATCCATCTAACCTCCGCATCTTTGGATTGTGGAAGGAAACTGGAGCAACCAGAAGAAAACCCAAGCAGACATGGGGATGACATGCAAACTCCACACAGATATTCACCTGAGGCTGGAATCAAGCCCAGTGCCCAGCACAGTGAGGCAGCAGTGCGAACAGAGATACCACGCTTCCTATTGAATCTCTTTATCCCATGTTATGAAATGCTACCGCAATGACAAGGTAATCATTCTGTCTCTCTTCTGAAACTCAGCTCCTTTGTCTGTGTGTGGTCCAAGCCAGTAATGAAATCTGGCGTCAAGTAGCCCTGGTGGAATTCAGTGTGGTGATAGGCCATTCCTAAGTATGTGCTCCTGGATAGAACTGCCGCTAACTCCTTCAAAGTGATGAGATAATGGGAACTGCAGATGCTGGAGACTCCAAGATAATAAAATGTGAGGCTGGATGAACACAGCAGGCCAAGCAGCTCCTGGGATGCTGCTTGGCCTGCTGTGTTCATCCAGCCTCACATTTTATTATCCTTCAAAGTGATGGTGGCTGAGAGCAGATGAGTGGAGTGGTATACCAGCCAGATTAGATCTGTGGACAGGACATGGCTGGGAACTTTTACACTTACTCGTGTAGTTGCCTGTATTGTAGCTATATTGGAGCTGTGCTGGAGTAGTTTTGGAGCACAAGTTTTCAGCAATCCAGCTGGAATGCTGTTACGGATTAAACACCTTACAGTATTCCATTCACTCAGCCATTTCTTGATTTCATGTGAATTGCTATAGACTGGTATCAATGGTGGTAGAGACCTCAGGCAGCAATCAGGAGGGAAAATTGACCCTACATTTCTTACTGAAGGTGCTTGTGAATGTCCATAGAGCCTCCTCCTTTAATTAACTGGATATTTAATGGCCTGTTGCTATTCACGACTGTATGTGCAGGGCAGCAGAGCTTTTATCTGCGCTAGCTGTGAGGTCACTTCACACTCTCCACAACACGTTGCTTCCATTGTTTAGTATGTGACATTCCCAGGTTGGGACTCGATCTTCACCTGATGCTGGTGCTGGCATTTTCCTTAAAACTTCTCATTGAACCTGCTTTGGTCACCTGACTTGCTAATAACGGTGGAGTGAGGGACATGCCAAACCATGAGGTTACAGATTATGACACTGTCTTAGAAAAAGCTCATTTTTGGAAACACACTAAAATAGTGCGGGATATAAAATTCAGTACAAACAAACAGAGCAGCAACATATCAAAAAATTTAAGTCTTTGAGACTATACAGCATTCCTGCTCACCTCCAGAAGCAATTTGTAAAGAATTGTTAATAATTTACATTCTGCAGGATTAAAAATAGGTAATTTTGAATATACAACTTGGATGCTTGGCAAAAACCGTTAACACTATGAAACATTCCATTATCGACCTTTAATTTGTTGTTTTGTGATCCTGTTTCTATACAATAATGCTTCTTAATAATTCTATCTTTTAGTCTGAAAGATGTGCGTACATGAACATGTTGTTCTCTCGTGTGATGTGGGTTCTGCTGGTAAGCCCAGCATTTGCTGCTCATCCCTACTTGCCCATTGAACTGGGTGGCTTGCCAGGACATGTCAGAAGACACTTAAAGTGAAGCACATTGCCCTGGGTCTGGAGTCACACACAGGCCTGATGAGGTAATGAAGACAGTTCTCTTTCCCTCAAAAAAGATAGTAAACCAAATGAGACTTTGTAACAATCAGCATTATAGAGATTGGTTTTCAATTCCAGATTGTAATTGGATTAACTTAAATTCCACCAGCTGCCATGGTGCGATTTGAACCTGCACCCGAGAGCACTGGCCAATGACATTACCATTGTGCCATTATCCCCCCAGATAGGTGCTTAACATGGAAGTTGACACTTGTCCTGTTTCTATTAATCATCCTTTTTGTATCCTATAATTCACTGAGCAATAAACATTCTGCTGTGACCATTACCTTTATTGACTGCAAAGCACAGACTTGGAGTGTGCATAATATGTTCTTATAGAACTGGAGCTCAAATGGAACTTTTAATCTCCTATGGATCACAAACTATGGCAAGTCAGGTATATGAAAAGGATCTCGATTGTGGACAAATAGGGGACGAGATCTGCATTTAGAAAAACTCTAATACCATAAATAAGTAACAAGCTTGATTCAATCAAGATGTGTAAATCTTTTTATAAAAATTCATTCATGGGATACAGGCGTAAATGGCTGGGCTAGCATTTATTAACCAACCTAGCTTCTCTTGAGAAAGTGGTTGTGAGTTGCCTCCTTGAAGCAGTCTATCTCTGCGGCAGATCCACAAAACCATAAAGGGGGGATTTTCTGGATTTTGACCTAGCAACCCTGAAGGAACTGCCCTCTGGGCTATTAGGGATGGGCAATACATCCTGGTTTAGCCAGTGATGCCCACATCCCATGAATGAATGAAAAGAAATTGTAGATAGTAGATAGGCTTTGGTGAGTCAGGAGGTGAGTTACTCACCGCAGGGTTCCTGGCCTCTGACTTGTATCTATACCTACAATATTTATAAGGCTAGTCCTGTTCAGTTTCTGGCCAATGGTAACCCCCAGGATGCCTGCTGTGGGCAATTCACCATTGGCAACACTATTGAAAATCAAGGGACAATAGTTCTATTATCTCTTGTTGAAGCTTGTCATTGCTTGGCACTTGTGTTGTACGAATGTTATGTGCCACTTGTCAGCGCCAGCCCAAATATTGCCCAGGTCCTTATTTGACTATAGACTCATTCAGTATCTGAGGTGTAGGTATTGCAACAGTCACTGAATCCTGGCCCTTCAACAAAAAAGTTGCCTATTTGATTAATGTTCTCTGAGCAGCATATTCCCAATCTCTGTTTCATAATTATAATTATTTTTATTTTAATACAATCATATCAACACCACTTTCCACATTCTGCCATTGTGAGAAAACGACCTGACTCTATGGCTTTCTGCCTTCAGTCTGCTAGCAATCCATTCTTCTATTTATGCCCTAATCTGGTATTCCTTGATCACATTCATTAGGTAAAATGATGTCATATTTTATCAAAGGCCTTTTGAAAGTACACATAAATTACATTTGTTACATTACTCATGTCCATTCTCTCTGTTCCTTGTTTTACAATGTCAAAGATGTTAGTCACGTAAAATAGGAGGCTTGGAGACCGCTTTGTGGAACACCTATGCTCGGTTCGCGACAAATGTCTGCACCTCCCAGTCGCAAACCACTTCAACTCCCTCCCATTCCTTGGATGAAATGTCCATCCTGGGCCTCCTCTAGTGCCCAACAATGCCACCCAGAGGTTGCAGGAACAGCAACTCCTATTTTGCTTGGGAATCCTGCAGCCCAATGATATCAATGTGGACTTCACGAGCTTCAAAATCTCTCCGCCCCAGACCGCATCCCAAAACCAACCCAGCTCATTCCCGCCTCCTTAATTTGTCCTTCCTCAACATATCTCCTCCTCCCACCTCAAGCTCCACCCCCATCTCCTACCTATCAGCCTCATCCTGCCTCCATGACCTGTCTGTCTTCCCTTAACTGACCAACCCCCACTCTGACTCCCCACCGACATTACCTTTACTGGCTCCATCCCTGCCTCCTTGGCCTGTCCGTCTCCTTCCCACCTATCTGCTCCTTTATCTATCTTCAATCTGCCTCCGCGCCCCCCCCCATTCATTTCAGAATCCCCTTCCCCTCCCCCATTTCTGAAAAAGGGTCCAGACCTGAAACATCAGCTGTCCTGCTCCTCTGATGGTGCTTGGCCTGCTGTGTTCATCCAGCTCTACACCTTGTTATCTCAGATTCTCCAGCATCAGCAGTTCCTACTATCTCTAGTTACATAAAATGTTCCTTTTTAAAATCTGGGCTGGCCATTCATTATTTTATTTCTAGTTTTTGGATGTTCTACATTGCCCACTTTTACAAGGGATTTCATTTCTTTTCCCTGTTACTGATTGCATAAGTGGTAGGCAACCTGTATTATCAGGCAATTAACAAAAATCATTTTCCGTTCCCACAGAAATCACTTCCAAAGTGTGATGGCAATTTGTGCAATTCAATAAGCGTTATGCATCTCATTAAAGTGTAATTATCTTCATTACCAAATCTTCTCTACCTACTATTTACTGCTTCTGATCATTAAAGTTGTAGGTTGAAAAGAATAAATTAACCATGAAGAATGATATCCACATCACGCTAAATCCTCTAAAATATCCTGACATTCTGTGCAACGCTACTGCAGAGAGAGTGAGACTGATGAAAAGACCCTACTGAATCATTTCACACAAATCACAATAAAAAGTATAATTAGTGCAGAATTATCAACTACATTCCCACTCACGGTGCTTCTGTGTAACAACTTAATACGAATGAATCAGCTACTTTCAGGCTTTTCCTTGTCATAAACACTTTCAACTTCTTTCTCAGATAACAAAGTGTAAAGCTGGATGAACACAGCAGGCCAAGCAGCATCTCAGGAGCACAAAAGCTGACGTTTCAGGCCTAGACCCTTCATCAGAAAATCTCTGATACAATTTCTTTCTCACTTTGTCCTGCTACGAATCTTCTTGCTAATCATACATCAATTCTTGAATCATAGAGAATAGAAGGCCATTCAGACCTTCAAGGCTGCTGTACTATTCAATATGATCATGGTTGATTATCTAACTCAGGACCCTGTTCTCGCTTTCTCACCATATCCTTTGATCCCTTTAGCCCCCAAGAATGTAAATTGCAAACAGAGGAACATTGGCCAGTGACTCACCAAAAGTTCTGTCAATATATGTCATATCATCGCCATTAACAAGACTGTTGGCTTCAATCTTTATCACATCACCCTTCCTCCCCAGGACATCATCACATAGAAGTGTATATATAATCATAGTGCAGAAGGGCCTTTTAGGCCATCATGTCCATGCTGGTTCTTTACATGTTAGAAATTGGAGTCCCTCAAAAGTGGCTTTTTGTTTCTAGTTTTTGTCATGTAGCATGAGATCTCACTAAACTGTTGTTACAACAATTTCTCACTTTCTGCAAACATAAACAATTTCCAATAGACAAGACAGAAGGAAGGCAAGACTATCGACCTCCCAGGCTACAGCATTTCATCAGCTGATGTCAACGAACTATGTAACACCATACACATCCTAAAATCAAGATGGTGTTGAACAAAATAAAAGTTTTCCACTAAAATGAATGAAAGCTAACTTTGAAGGGGTCAAGATGGCCACTGTTATCCGGATGTTATGAGTAACTGTCCTATGTTCATTGGCTGGAAGGGTTGAACTGGGTGATTGGCCAAGAGTAAACTACCAGTCCCAAGAAATAGGGAAGACTAACAAATGCTCAGGGGCAGAGGATAGTCCTTGTCGAACTGTCATTCACGGAGACAGTCCTCATCAGGGAGTTGTTGCCTTCAGTGGAAGATTCATAGATTCATACAGTGCAGAAAAGGCACTTTGGCCCATCAAGTCTGGGCCAATGTAACTACCACTAAAAGTGCACTAATCCCAATTTCCTGCACTTGTCTCATATCCTTGACAGACCAGAAGAGATAGAGGGAAGACCCAGGGAAGAAATTCCAAACACTTCAGCTGGAGAGTAGGATGCTGCCTTCACAATTTTAATAAAATAAACACACTTTGTGCCAACAATCTGTCCTCTGTAGCAGTGACTCATCCTCAGTTGTCATGGGTTGTATAATTTTTTTGCGTAATTAACAAACATATCATATCTAAATTGTTGCTTCTTAACAAACTCAATAAGCTAAGTAACAAATGAGGTAACTGCAGTCACCAAACTCCAAAACCTAACAAAAGGCAAATTATTTTGTTCCAATGCCTCACCTGAATGACGGTAAAGTGGGAGAGGGGAGTCTGCAGCAGGACCTGGGTGTCCTTGTACTCCAGTTGCTGAAGGTAAGCATACAGGTGCAGCAGGTGGTAAAGAAGGCAAATGCTATGTTGTCCTTCATCACAAAAGGTTTCTAGTATAGGAGCAGGGATGTGTTGTTGTAGTTGTACAAGGCCTTCTGATGAAGGGTCTAGGCCCGAAACGTCAGCTTTTGTGCTCCTGAGATGCTGCTTGGCCTGCTGTGTTCATCCAGCCTCACATTTTATTATCGCAGAATATTGTGCGCAGTTTTGGTCTCCTTTTCTGAGGAAGGATGCTCTTGGTCTCGAGGGAGTGCACCAAAGGTTTACCAGGCTGATTCCGGGGATTGCAGGCCTGACGTATGAGGAGAGATTGACTCAGCTGGGATTGTTTTCTCTAGAGTTCTGATGAATGAGGGAGGGGGATCTCATAGAGACTTATAAAATTCTAACAGGACTGGACAGGCTAGATGCAGAGAGAATGTTACCGATTGTGGGTGTGCCCAGAATCAGGAGTCACAGTATGAAGATTCGGGGTAGACAGTTTAGGAAGGAGATGAGGAGACATTTCTTTCCCCAAAGAGTGGAGAACCTGTGGAATTCATTACCACAGGAAGCAGTTGATTTAAAACATTGAATGTATTCAAGAGGTGACTAGATATAGCACGTGGGGTGACTGGGATCAAGGGTTTTGGGGAGAAAGCAGAATTAGCCCATTGAGTGGGATGATCAGCTCTCATTGTGAAGGATGGCAGACCAGGCCTGAAGGGTCGAATGGCCTCCTCCTGCTCTTATCTTCTATATGTCTATGTTTCCTTCAAAAACCCTTCAAAAAGCTTTCTCAAAACAGTGCCTAGGAGCCTTTATATACACGTGAGAGGGTAAACAGTTTAAAGACTCATCTAAAAGACACCACTCCAATTACTGAAGTGTCAGCCAAATTGATTTCAGGCTTAGACTTCCTTCACTTTGACTAATGGGTTGGAAAGTGGCATGGCTCTGACCAGGAGCCAATCTGAAAATAATGGTCAGTGTGGAATGGACATCCATCTGAGAGTGTACGATAAAATTTACAGATTCAAAGAGTCATAAAGCACAGAAACAGACTCTATGATCCAACTCATTCATTCTAACCAAGTTTCCCAAATTAAATTAGTCTCTTTTGCCTGCATTTGGCCCATATCCCTCTTAACCTTTCCTCTACATGTACCTGTCTTGATGCCTTTTAATTGTTTTTACTATACCTGTACCTACCACTTCCTCTGGAGCTCATTCCAAATTTCTCTGTGTGAAAAACCTTGCCCCTGAGGTCCCTTTTAAATCTTTCCCCTTTCATCATAAATATATGCCCACTAGTTTTTACCTCTACTACCCTGGGGAAAAGACTTCGCTATTCACCTTATCTTCATGATATAATGAACCTCTCTAAGGCCACTTCTCAACTTTCTACAAGCCAGGAAACAAAGTCCTCGCTGGTCCAACCTCTCCTTATAACTTCATCGCTTTAGGCCCTCTTCCCTTTTCGAGCACCAAGTGGAATCTTGCAGGTGTCTGGCCCCCTGTAGCTGAAATGCAGAGGGTAGGACATGAGAGCAACAACACATGAGTGTCCCCACTCCCACGGTGTCTATACCCTGATGGTAAACGTTTATGTGATCCAGGGTAGCTTGGTAAGATAGATCCAAAATTGGCTTGGTGTTAGAAGAAGTGAGTGGCGGTAGAAGCCTGTTTGTGTGACTGGAACATGGTGTGCAGTGGCACACCACAGGAATCAGCGTGGGATACCTTATTATTTCTGATATTCATAAGTGATGTAAATGAGCATCTGGTTGGGGGTGGGAGTGTGTGTGATAAATTTGAAGATAACACAAAGATTAGCCAGATGGTTGACAGTGAGGAGGAAGGTATTAAGTTACAGGAGGATCCAGATGGATTGGCCAGATGGGCTAATCAGTGGCAGATGGAACTTAACCCTAATAAATGTGAGTTGATGCAATTTGGAAGAAGGGACAAGACAAGGGAGCATTCAATTAATGACAAGACACTAGGAAGCTCAGGGGAGCAGAGGGATCTGGGGTGCTTGTCAACAGATACCTGAAAGTGCAGGACAGGTTAATAAAGTAGTTAAGATGACATATGGGACAATTGCCTGTATAGTCGTAACTTACATTATAAGAACAGGGAGGTCGTATTGAAGCTAAGTAGAATTTTGATTAGGCCATATCTGGAGTACTGGTCTGGTCACCCCATTGTCAGAGGGATGTGATTGTACTGGAGTGGGTACAGAGGAGATTCACCAGGATTTTGCCTGGAATGGAGTATATCAGCTAGAAGAAAGGCTGGATAATCTTGGGTTGTTTACTTTGAAGTGGAGAAGGTTGAGGGGTGACTTTATAGAGGTTTTTAAGATTATGAGGGGCATTACGAGGTGAAGAAATAGCAGCTGTTCCCCTCAGTTGAAAGGGCCAGTAACATGAGGGTATAATTTTAAGGTGTAAAGAGAAGGATTAGAGGTGATAAGATGGAAGCCTTTTCACCCAGAGAATGGTCGGATCTGGAGGGTAGATGAAGTTCAAGATGGGCGGCAGAGTAGCAACGCAGCATCAGGCTGCTGAACCGAGGACACATTGGCTTCTGTCTGCTTCTCTTTGATTTTCTTTTACTTTTGCCCTTCTTCTTTTTCTTTCTTTTTCCTTTTTTATGTTGAAGCATTTTGTGGCTTCGGAGGGATATCGGCGGCAATGGAATGGCAACAACAAGGTAGGGAACGACGAGCAAGTTCAGGAGATCAACAGCCACAGCGGTGAGTTTGCATTGACTCATGGCTTCAGCGGTAGAGGCCCACTTACCTTATGGAGATAAAACGCTAAGATGCAAACATTCCCCTTTGTTCTTGGCTCCATTTCTTGTATTTCTGCTTTCTTTAAAAAAAATTCTCTTTCTTAAAAAAATGGTTGTTTGGTTTTGTATCTAAGATGATTATTTCTGTTAATTCTGTGTTTTTTGTATCTAAGATGGCACTGGAGAATGATAACTGTACATTTTTCACTGTATTCCTGTACTTAGGTACATGTGACAATAAATGCATGCAACCTTGAAAAAATACCTGGATGGCCACTTGAAGTGTCATAACATTCAAGGGTCTGGACCTAGTCCTAAAACATGGGACTATTGTAGATAGTAGTACAGTTTACACTATTTTAATATGTACAGGGGGCACCTCAAGACAGATGTGTGTCCCCCTCTCTCTCTCTCTCTCTTTCTATCACAAACATCAAAAGCTTCCAACTCAAAGCACTGAGGCTATGATCTCTCATGCGTGGATGGTCTCTTATTAGCCATCCAGTCTAGGGAGGCTATTTACTCCTTGGTAATAAGCAGGCCCTCTCTCCATTAACTGACCTATTGCACTGAAAAACATGTTGGAAGACCATTTCTGGCTTGGACCAATACTGGGGCCTGATACCAGGTTTCTCAGAGGGGAAATTCAGCCCACTCTCTGAGTAGGATTTAAATCACCATCATCTTTGCCTCAAGGCTGATAATGTTACCACTGAGGCAAGACTAAAACACTTTCTTGCTGCTTCATATCAGAATACCTTTTTTAAAATCATTTATTCCTGGGATGTGGGCATGTCTGGCTAGGCCAGCATTTATTGCCTATTCCCATTTGCCCACGGGGCAGCTAAGAGTCACCGACATTGCTGTGGGCCTGTAGTCACTTGGAGATCAGACCGGGTAAGTACAGCTGTTTCCTTTCCTGAAAGATATCAGGGAATCAGATGGGTATTTTCTCCCCTGACAATTGACAACAATTTTGTAGTAGTGATTAATTCCAGATTTTTTATTTTTTTCCAAATTCTACCCATCTACCATGCCAGGATTCAAATCAACTTCTCCAAAACATTAACTGGGTCTCTAGATTAATATCCCTCACGGCAATACCACTAGGCCATTGCTTCCTCCCCTGCCTATGCTAATTCAGACAGGAATGTTAGCAGATTCATCTTGAATTAGAAAGCCACAATTAACCCTTCTAATCAGGTCACATTTCTGTGCAATCATCCTGTGGATGAATAGTCCCAACTCCAGGTTTTATGCAAAGTCTACGTTTAAATTTGTTTCACTGTTAGAACCATATTTTGTTCTGGCAATGACACAGACACCAGGCTCCTGTGCCTGAATGAATCTACAATGTAGTCAAAAACAGCTGGAGGTTTATTAAGATTGAAATGAGCCAACCTACTCAGATTCAATGTTGTGATCACCCAGCGTTGCAAACAAAACTTAATGTGGAGGTGCCGGGGTTAGACTGGTATGGTCAAGGTCAGAAATCACATGACACCAGGGTATAAGTCCAACAGGTTTATTTGATATCACAAGCTTTCGGAGCCTTAATCCTTCCTCATCGGAGGAAGGACTGAGGCCCACAAAAGCTTGTGTTTTCAAATAAACCTGATGGACTATAACTTGGCAGAAGAAACACACATCATAGCTAGCAAGGCTCAACTTCTTCTCTCTTCCTTTCCCTAATTTCTTTCAACTCTCATGGTCGTGACCTGTGCTCAGAAGAAAAATGGACGCTTTGAATCATCTTCTAAATAAAAAAGCAATATGGGATAGGTAATATGTCTCAACAACTTAGCCCTGAGGGTTGGGAAATATCTTTTGTTATTTCTGTTCAGATAGAGTTTGACATGTCTTAATAAATGTCTGGAAACTCATTGAAAATGGAAATGGCCCTCCTAGGTGCTGATTGACTACTTCTCACTATTTCGATGAACGAGATTGAAACTCACTACAGCTGATGCACTCTCAAATCCCACTGGTCAGCCCAGTTCAACAAGGACATATTGGGGCATAATCATAGCTGGAATTTGTCACTAGATCATTAAACATTCATCCGTCAAGAGTCCAATCCATCTGCTATCAACATGATGTGCAATAAATGGAAAACATCCTGAAAGCCCATGAGTGGAAGTAGCTGGAGAGAACCAACATTTCATTAATCCACAAGGCCAGCCTGGTGCATTAGTGTGGGATAAGGAGACTACAAGGAAAAGACATCTCCCAGTAAGACCAAGATAGGACCTTGTCTCAAAATTCACTTTAGAGATTATTCTGCAAGATTATATTTCATAAATACAGATGCTCAAACACAACTTTGACCGAAAAGCCACAAATGACCAACCTTCACTGTCTTTTTTGAACAACGATAAAACCCCTCAGGCCTGCAATATTTTAACCACTACCTTTAAGACTATATAAACAATAAATGATCTATTTCTCTTTTAACCAGCTCGTAATCTAAGTGCATGTAACACCTTTAGAAATTATCATTTCTAATGTCTTTGTGCCTCCTTGTTTGAGGAGTAGGTGTTTATTGCATTTACATTTTAGGTGTTGTGAAAAATAAACAATTATTGATTGATTTATTTATTGTCATGTGTACTAAAGTACAATGAAAAGCTTTGTTTATGAGCAGCACATGCAGATCATAATTAGCAAGGATGTATATATCCAAAAGACTTAAACAGAGGCATTCAGGTTATATTGCACAGGCCGTGTGCTAGGTAAGATCTATGTTAGCAAAATCAGGGTTATTTGAGGCTGGAGAGTCCATTTGTCAGTCTGATAATGACTGGGAAGAAGTCATTCCTGAGCCTGCTGGTGTGTGTGTGTTGAGTCTTCCGTACTTTCTGCCTGATGGAAGAGGCTGTAGGAGATCAATACCGGGATGCGATGGATCTTGGATGATGTTGGCCACCTTTCCGTGACAACGAGCCATGTAGATAGAGTCCACGAGTGGGAAGTTGTCTCCCATGATGATGTGGGCTGTGCACACCACCTCCTGTAGTTTCTTACGGTCCTGGGCAGAGCGGTTGCCATACCGGGCCGTTATGCATCCAGACAGTATGCTTTCTATGGTGCATCTGTAGAAATTGGTGACGGAACCTTATGGTCATGTAAAATTTCCTGAGCCACCTGAGGAAGAAGAGACGTTGTTGCGCCTTCTTGACCATCACATTTACGTGGGAAGGCCAGGACGGGTCATCGGTTATTGTCACTCTGAGGAACTTGATGCTGTTTACTCTCTCAGCCTCAGTTCCATTGATGTAGATGTGGCCATGTTCTCCTTCTTTCTTTCTGAAGTTGATGAGGGTTCTATTGTTTTGTCCACATTGAGAGGGTGTTCTCATTGCACCACATCACCACGCCCTCCATCTCCCTTCTGTATGTTGACACGTCGTTGTTAGATATCCATCCTACTGTATGTGTCAGTGTCTTTGCAGATGGTGTTTGTCAGAATTTAGCAACACTGTTACGAGTGTGCATGGAGTGCAGTGGGGGGCTGACGATGCATCCTTAGGGGGCTCTGGTGTTGAGTGTTATTGTGGAGGAAGTGCAGTCCCCTATCCTCACTGATTGCAGCCAATGGGTCAGAAAGTTGAGGATCTAGTTGCAGAGAGCAGAGGCGAAACCATGCTCATACAGTTTTGAATTCAGTCTGAACAGGATAATGGTTTTGAAGGCAGAGCTGTAGTCAACGAGCAGGAGCCTGGTTTAGGTGTCTTTGTTGTCCAGATGTTCCAGGGACGAGTGCAAGGCCAGGGAATGACATCTGCCATGGATTACACAATTGGTAAATTGTAGGGGATTGAGGCAGGGCCATGACCAGCTTCTCAAAACACTCATGATAATTGAGGTCAGAGCTTCTGGGCAGTAGTCATTAAGGCACATTGCCTGTGCTTTCTTAGGTACAGGAATGATGAAGGTCTTCTTGAAGCAGGTGAGGACTTCAGCTTGATTTAAAATTACCTGAAATCCTATTTTTGCGTCTATTATTTAAAGTCTCAGGACTCAAAGGATTAAAAATTACTTTCTGAAATACCTCCTTTCGTAGTCAGTCAAATGGTAATAGGTAAAAATTATTCCACACATGTTCCCATCCACAACACAATCTGTAGTTAGGATCACACCTCCTTTATATGTTTCTAGCTGCACTGATCCAGTGCACATCCCATCCATGCATCTGTTCAATTATATTTTAGTCTATACCTAGAAAAATATTAGTGCCTATTCTGACATTTCATGTTCTGGAAGTTGCTAAGTATTGAAGTCAAAATGAACCTCGCAATATTAATATTGAGGCTTCTAATATGTGTGGGGCCATACTTCTGGAGAAGAGGTTTGAGGGGAGGAGTGAGAGATGGGCAGGAAACTTGAGTATGACATTTTCAAAAGCTGCAGGGCGCTAAAAAATATTACTGCAGGATATCTGCCTGACACCAGTCTGATTGACAGATTGATGAGCTGTCTGCCTTTTGTGTGAGCAACAAAATAAAAAATACACAGAGGGAGAATGGGAAGGGAACTAATGAGACATCAACATCATGAATGGGACTTGGCAAAGGAGCAGGATCTCCAGGATAGGGATGGGTAATCTCTGGATCAGGGCAGAGATCATTAGAGTGGGGAGAAAATGTGACAGATCCTGAAAGAATCATAGAATCGCAACAGCATGGAAGCAGGCCATTCGGCCCATCAAGTTCACACCGAAACTCCAAAGAGCATCCCATGCAGTCCTACCCACCTACCCTGACCCTGAAATTTTCATGGCTAACCACTTACGCTGAACACTATGGGCTATTTAGCCTGACCAAACCACCTAACCTGTGCATCTTGAGGCTCTAGGAGGAAATCCACATGGACATGGAGAAAATGTGCAAACTCCACACAGACAGTCACCTGAGAGTGGGGTCGAGCCCTGGTCCCTGGTGCTGTGAGGTAGCAGAACTAATCACTGAGCCACTGTGCCATCCTAAAGTGATAGCAAAGGGGTTAGGGAGTGGAAACTTTGAGATCATGGGGAGGTGAGGGAATGGCAGCCTGTGAGGGTGTTTTATAGTTTATTTTGTTGGGGATCGAAGAAGATATGCCAGCTTCTCCAGGCTAAAAGGCAGCCCTGTAACAGCACTCACTTTATAGATCCATTTCAATTTCACTTCCTTTTATCTGTCAGTTTTCCCAAAGCCCATTAGATAAAAAAAAGCTTGTTAAAATTGAAGGCATACATTCGCATTAAAAGCTGCAAATGGCTTACAGACATTTGAGATTTGATTGGTTGTCTCCTACTTCAATACAACTCTATTAAACCGGATTGTTGGAAGTTTTGAAGCAGCCTGAGGTCATATTTGAAATTTCAAAACATTTAACTTTTCATGTGATCCAACCTTACCCACTTTTACGATTTATGCTTATCTCAAATCTCTAATTTGGAATAAAATCAAATCTAAGTGAAAACAATGTGGCTTTGGAGAAGACTGTCACTCACCTTTGAACAGAATTCCTAACATTTAAATTTTCAGTCTATTAAAGATAGTAATTTCAGAAGTAAAATAAAAAACTTCACACAAGTCATTCCTTCAACATTAAACAGATTTTATTGTTATTTGTCAAGCTCAGACTCTAACATTCACTGCGTATAAAATGTCTTTAGTTATCACTTCCCTGTCCATCATGTGTTAAAATGTGCACAAAGCTAAACTGGAAGTTTCAGAATGAAGGTGTATTTGTGTTTTGCCCTCCAAGAACCTAGGTTTGCCTTCTTACTGTCAGTTAATTAATTGTATTCCAGGTGTTACTTAAACAAAAAGTTGCTGGAAAAGCTCATCAGGTCTGGCAGCATCTGTGAAGGAAAACACAGAGTTAATGTTTCGGTCCGGTGACCCTTCTGCAATCTGAGGAAGGGTCACTAGACCTGAAAAGTTAGCTCTGTTTTTTCATTCACAGGTGCTGCCAGACCTGCTGAGCTTTTCCAGCAATTTTGTTTTTGTTCTTAATTTACAGCACTTTCGGTTTTTATTACTTCTTAAATATTACTTCCTGGGAAGTTCAGCCATGTTCAACCTACATAGTAACCCACCCAACAAAGACCACAGCATCTGGCATACCTCAAAATCCTGAACAACTTGAAGCCCGACACTATTTTTTATTTTTCAGACTGGGGGAGCAGTTATATATTGGTGTTGAGGTCCACATTCCATTAAACAGCTTCTGCTGAAGCAATGTGAATGGCTGTGAAAACATACTGAATAGATTGTTTGGGGCAAGAGTTCAGTCTATGGGCGATGATCTGAGTTGGATGATATTGGCTGTTCCTCACATTTGACTGGTGGAGCAAGTGGCCACATCTTCCCCATCCTCTCCTCAGGCATCTAAGCCTTGCCCAGGCTTTCAGTGGAATATTGAAAACTGGGACTTCATCACTTGGGCCAGTTACCAGCCTGTGGAAGTGATGCTTTCAGTCAACTAGGAAGGGCACCATTGAGCCCTGGGAGCGTTGACTATTTTATTGAGGCTGGAGTGTGATTCCCTTGGGACTATGGGATTTCGAGAACCATGAGGGCTTTTTTTTTGAGGTCCAGTGTATATTGGAGTTTTTCACCAGCTATCTGTGGTGGTGTTCTACAAGGAGGATATTTTTCCCTGCAGATATCAAGAGGTTGAATATATGTTAGCACAGGAAGTCACTGGATCTGTATTGCTTTCAATATTCCAGGGAATATAGTCTCAGCCTATTCAGCCTCTCCCCATTGCTCAAACCCCCCAACTCTGGCAACATCTTAGTAAATCTTTTATGAACCATTTCCAGTTTCACAGTGTCCTTCCTATAGCTGAGGGATCAGAATTGAATGTAAGACTCCAAAAGTGGCCTAATCAATGTCCTGTACAGCCGCAACATGACATCCCAATTCTCATACTCAATGCACTGACCAATAAAGGAAAGCATACCAAATGCCCTTTCACTACCCTGTCTAACTATGACTCTACTTTCAAGGAACTATGAACCTGTACTTCAAGGACTCTTTGTTCAGCAACATTCCCCAGGACCTTTCCATTAAGTGCACAAGTCCTGCCTTTCATCCGGTTATCCATACCTCCTCATTCCCAACATCAGCATGTTGTTGGGTTGATGTATGTCTTGGTTGTGCTGGGACTGATGTTCTCACAAGTTGCATAACTAGGAAAGTAAACTATGCTGGGCCAGTGGGTGAGGGGAATGTGGTGGGGATCAGATGAGGAAGCAACAGAAAAACAGAAAGCTGGGGAAATCCAAGATAATAAAATGTGAGGCTGGATGAACACAGCAGGCCAAGCAACATCTCAGGAGCACAAAAGGGGAAATCCTGCAGGTTTGGCAGCATCTATGGAGAGAAAAAACAAGTTAACGTTTTGAGTTCAATATGACTCTGGGTAATTATGAAAAAATGATGGAAAGAGTCTAGGGCAGAAAGCAGAACATGAATGGGAAAATGAAGGTTAGAAAATGGCAGGAGGGGATGGAGGGAAACTATTCAACAGTAAACCAGTGGCCAAGAGTAAATGCTGAAAAGATAATAGAAAAAAAACTAAAAATGTTGTATGTGAAAGCATGCAGCTAATGAATCAATAACTTAAATAAGCCAGGCAGTTTGGAAGGCGATGTTAAAATGTTAATTTTATATGAAACTCATCCTTTCTGTGAAACTGAAATCAACAGCTGAAAAGGTGATAACCCCTTATTTATTCTCCTTATCCTTTCGAATAGCTTGAACCATGTTCAGTTGGAGTCAAATCTCTTTATCACGAGACTGCTGGGACATTCAGCAATCTCATTCCTGTTGTCAAAATGGTTTGAACAAAACTTCAACAAAAAACAAGAATGTTACAGAAATCCAGAAGTACACATCATGTCTTATTTATCATTTAATAGTGTCTATTAATTCTAATGTGATTTCAAAGTGTGTTGTTGTTGAACAATCTGAATTGTCAGCAGTTATGAGCCGAAAGCTAATGGTTTCAATCAGTAAATTTCAAGATGTAGCCACAGCTGTGCTGGCAAAGTGAAGGGTGAGGTCTTGCATCAAAAATTCAGAGATCTAGACAGTAGATTAAAAAGCAGGACCTCAATGGTTATAATCTCTGGATTACTCCCAGTGCCACATGCGAGTGAGTTTAGAAATAGGAAAATAGGACAGATGAATGCATGGCTCTAGAGTCAATGCAAGAGGGAGGGTTTTAGATTCCTGGATCACTGGGACGATTTCTGAGAAAATTGGGACATGTACAAATGGGATGGTTTGCACCTGAACCGCATTGGGACCAACCTGGCAGGAAGGTTAGCTATTGCTATTAGGAGTTTAAAATAGTCTGGTAGGTGAGGGGACACAGAATATTGATGAAACAGAGACACATCATTCTGAAGCAAAAGAAGCAAGTTACAGTGAGTTCAGGTATGTTGAGCATCAAGAGAGCATGACAAGGCTGGATGGTCTTTACTTGGCATGTAATAGGTAAGACTGATGAGCTAAGAGTTTGGATTGATGCGTGGAAGCATGATATTGTTGCCATTACAGATACGTGGTTGAGGGAAGGGCCGGACTACTAACTCAAAATTCTTTGGGTGAGACAGAGAAAGTTGCAAAAAGGGTGGTGATGCAGCATAACTAATTACCAAGTCAATTACTGTAATAAGGGGAGATAATATCTGTGAAAGGTACAGAGGAGGTTCATCAGGATGTTGTCTGGAATGGAGAAACTATAAGTAGAGACTGGATAGGCTTGGACTTAGTATCTTTAACGCAGAGAAGTCTGACGGGGTACATGATTGAGGTGTATAACGTTCTGAGGGATAGGGACAGAGTGAATAGAGAGCAACTGTTTCCCTTAGTCAGGGTTAATCAAGAGGGTACAGAGTTTTAGGGGAAAGGGTAGGAGATTCAGAGGAGATTTGGGAAAAAAGCGTTTTCACTCAGCAGGTGGTTGGAATCTGGAATGGTAGTGGAGGCTGAAAGTCTTATAACATTTAAAAAATATTTGGATTAATTCTTCTAATATCATAACATTTGAGCATATAGGATAAGCGCAGAAAATTGGGTTTAGCGCAGTAATTGGGAAATTGGGATTAGTGGTAGTTGTGTAGGTGTAGACTCGATGTGCTGGGGGGGGTTTCTGCACGGTACGAACCTACAAATTTATGCCATCCAATACCTTCTAGACATACTGTACAGCTGTTTATTAAAGTCATCCCTTTCATACTGGCCAGTTCAAGAGTGAAATTGGCTTGTTTCACTGCAGTAAATCCTAATCTATCTTTACAAAAAACAGTGCATCAGTCAGTATCTATTTCTGCTGCTGAATCCATTTCTCCTGGCTGCACTGTGTCTCAGGGGGCCACAATCATAATATTGCAAAAGATGTGGATACCAATCAATAGGAGTCATGCTGTTTCCATCTTAGCATTGCAGACTTAGTGCTGATGTGGGAATAAATTGATAAGTTCTTTGAATGCCCTGGAGCGGAAAAGATAATGTTCATCAATGAGACTGGATATTGACTGAAAAACAGTTACTTATAATAAGTAATATAACTGATTTGTACGCATAAGTATTTCTCAATGCTGCACTGTAGAGAGCTCAACATGCCAGCATGTCTTAAGTCTGCATAAAACTTTCTGAACCGATAAAAAGTAAGTTATTCCTATTCATAACAATGTAATATCGGTTGCAATAAATGACTTGTATTAAGATAGCATCTTTAAAAATAGAAAAACATCACAAAGCACTTCACAGCAGTGTTAACTGTAAATTCACATCAAACCAAAGAGCAAAACAACATGACAATCCAACTAAATGCTTGTTCAAAAAGGTCAAAAAGGTTAAAGCTCCATATTAAAGGAAGGGAAAAGGTGCATGGAAATGGAGAGGGATCTTCATATCTTAAGAACTAGAGCCTTCAGATTTTAGGACCTAAGAGAGAATTATGCTGTTTAAGATTATGATGGTTTGGCACTGTGTCTCTAAATTTACGCCATAAAGAAAAAAGTCATCTGACCTGTTCCAAGTCTGCTTCAGAACAGGCTTGAGGCGAAAGAGATGCCCAGATTGTGTTGTTGAGATACTGGGGATAAAGTATTTAAAACAATGGCAGCAGTCTCTGAGCTCAACGTGGATCGGCTTTAAGAAATTTATGACTCAGTTCTGAGGAAAAGTCACTGAGCCCGAAACGTTAACTGTAATTTCTTTCCACAGACCTGCTGAGTTTTTTCCAATAATTTGCTTTCATTTCCAAGAAATTTATTGCAAGTATGAGTTATAAACATTTATGCCGTAAACTATCTGAATTCCTTTAAGGTAAACAGAATTTGTGTCAAGAATAGTTGATAATTGTTTCTATCTGGATACAAAGCGAATGTGTTACATGTTGCAATGGTGAAGAGTCCAGAGAAAACAAGTTTTGAGATCAGGTTAGAAGCTTCCCTACAAAGTAATTACTAACTTGGCAGACTTTGGCTGATTAGTGGAAAGTGACACTTGCAGCACATAACATTGCACATAACACAGGAAATGACATCAACACAGGGAAATGACATCACCAACCCAAGGAAACCTAAACACATAAATAGAAAGCGGGACATAACACCAAAGCTTCACTGAAGGCTCACTGATGATGTTACCTAGAATAGCGATGAAACGTCTGAAAACGAATCTTCCAGCTCAGCAAGCAAGCTTACATCCAGCACATAACATTGCCAGGCAATGATAATCTTCAACAAGACAGAATCTAACCGCTGCTCTTTGATATGTAACGGTGTTACCATCACTAAATCCCCACCATCAACACCCTGGAGCTGATTATTGATCAGAAACTGAACTGGACCAGCCATATAAACACTGACTACAGGAACATATCAAAGGCTAGGAATTTTACAGCAAGTGACATGCCGAAGGGGAGATGATGGCTAGTGGTATTATTGTTGGACTGTTAATCCAGAGACTCAGATAATGTTATAGGTACCTGCGTTCGAATCCCACCATGGCATATGGTGGAATTTGAATTCAATAAATATCTGGAATTAAGAATCTAATGATGACTGTGAATTCATTGTTGATTGTCGGAAAAACCCATCTGGTTCAGGAATGTCCTTTAGGGAAGGAAACTGCCTTCCATACCTGGTCTGGCTTACATGTGACTCCAGTCCCACACCATTGTGGTTGACTCTTAACTGCCCTCTGAGCAATTAGGGTGAGCAATAAATGCTGCCAAGCCCTCGTCCTGTCAACAAATAAAGGCAAAAAAAAATACTCCTGACTACACAAAGTCCACCAGCCAGCTACAAAGCGCAAGTCAGAAGTGTAATGGAATAGTCTCCATTTGCTCTGAAGAGTGCAGCTCCAACAACACTCAAGACATCACTTCCATCACTTTCAATGTTTACTGCCTTCACCATTGATGCACTTCCAGAAGAGGCACTGCAACAACTCATTAAGGCTGCTTTAGCAGCACCTTCCAAACCTGCAATCAGTATCTATCACCTAGACACCAAAAGGTGGTTCACTGGTTAGTACTGCTACCTCATTACACCAGGGACCTGGGTTTGATTCCACCTTGAATGACTGTGCAGAGTTTGCACATTCCTCCCATGTCTGTGTGGGTTTCCGCCAAATGCTCTGGTTCCTCCCTCAGTTCAAAGATGTCATGTGGATTGTTCAAAAAAGATGCAAAGGCAATCAGTGCAGACTCAATGGGTCAAACAGTCTCTTTCTGCACTTTTGGGATTCTATAATCCCATGGTTCCATGTAAGAACCCTTCACACCTCACAGCAACCTGAGTTGGAACTATATAATCATTTACTTACCACCCCTGGGTCATGGGACACCTTTCATAAAGGCACTGTGGTCTAGCCACTGTACATCAGCTGCAGTGGTTTAAGAAGCTGACTTAAGGACAACTAAAGATGGGCAATGAATGCTGGCCTATCCAGTGAAATACCCTTCTCAAGGACAACTAGAGATGGGCAATAAATGTTGGCCTATCCAGTGATATACCTGAATCTTACGAAAGAATTTTTAATGATGCAGGCAGCGTTTTCTGTGTGTACAGCAGACTGAAGAAATTACTTGGCTTCACAATCTACCTCAGCCATATCCAGCAGTGAGATGATTCTATTTGAAGAGACATATCCAGCATCTACCAGAAAAATTCCTGAAGCGTCATCTGTCACAATGGGGAGGTACTATTGGAGTTGATGTAATTGCTGACAGTGAGTTTGGAAAACCCTCTGAAAACCGAGGTAAAAACTTGATCATTTGAATTTAGATCTTGGAAAAATGGGGAACATAAATGTACTGGAAGCTGGAAACAAATGTGAACAGTTTGTTACAAAGTCTGTAATCCTGTGGAGAGCAAGGTAGATGACAGGCAAAAAAAATGTTCCTTTCTGTGGCTTCAAGTGTGAGTTGTCTACAGAAAGGGTGTTTCATTAATCACTTTTAGTCATTTGTTGCAGTAAAAGTATTAAAGTGTAAAATCTTGTTATGTCATCCTTTTCAGCTATAAACTGGATTTTGACTGTTGTTTTAAACATTATCAGTCACTATGAATAATATAACAAGGCAAATCCATCATTGATAATGCTTGGAAGCTTGGATGGCAAAAAACATTTTCAGTGGGTTATAGCTGGACTGATTGTTGAGAAACTAGAAAGTTGGAGAGAATGGATTATTTTCTTTATTCTAATGTAGAAAATATAGCAACCAAATTGCACCAAGCTAGTCCCCCAAAAGAACAAAGTGAAAATGACCAGATAATCTGTAATAAAAACCAAAACTGCAGATGCTGGGAATCAGAAACAAAACTTTGCTGGCAAAGTTCAGCAGGCTTGGCAACATCCATGATGAGGGAATGGAGTTAATATTTCAGGTTGATGAGCTACTGTGGGAATGACTCAGACAAACCTTCATTGAGCTGAGTTTTTAAAATTCCAAAATATAGCCAGTGCATCAAGGCAACTTCCATATGTTGGGTGCAGAGGTTAACACTGTGAGTGTCCCCCACCCTCGTCCTGACACAAGCATTGAGTCACAGCAGCTGCAACAGTTGTTGTGGAGAGTAGTTGGCCCTGTATAATCACAGCTGGACAGTTGTTGGTTTTGATTTTAATTTAAAGAAACATTATCATTGCCTTTAGAAGGTTCCGCTATGTTAATGTGTTCACTGTCTCTACATCTGCATCAGAAGCTCCTACCTCAGGTGTCAGGGCTGCCGCTGTACTGGAGAGCCACCTATTAACACTCTAGCCTTGGATGCCCATCTCAACAAGTCCCATACTTTGTTCAACTGTGAGAGACATGACTAGAAATGCATTAGCTTAATGGTTTGAAAATAGCTGTGCACATGCGAAGTCTACATAGTCAAACTTCAGCCCAGGGAAGTTTTCCACAGTTAGAATTCCAACCCCAGAGTAAAACTTCTGCATGTGCACATTTATTTTTAGCTCATCAGATGTGACTATTGCGGGCTACACCTGTGTTTATTACCCATCCCTAACTGAAAAAGGGCAGTTAAGATTAAACCACATCACTCTGGGTCTGGAGCCAAGGTTAAAACAGGACGTGACTGAACTAGGTGACCTATTAAAATTTGACGATGGGGATACGGTGCCCATTAGACTAGCTTTGCATCTCAGATTTTTAGAATTGAATTCACATTTCACCATCTGACATAATGGTATTCAAACCTACCAGAACATAAACCTAGTTTTTGGATTACTTGTTGTCTATTCTAAAAACCGAGGTGTCAACCTGATGAAGCCAGAAGGGACTACTGTATAAGGTCTGTAAAGGTCTGAGAAAGTGAATAGCATAGAGTGTCATAAGAACTTCCCACTTTGATAACATCATATGAACTTGTGGGTGGACTCGATTTAACATCTCAAAGGAAAAGGCCAAAAATCTATTCCTTATCATAGACCCTGTGACAATGTCCATTATATCAATGTGACTTCCAGGCAGTTGCTAGCATGTAATAAACCAGATTTTGCTATTAAGAACCAAAAGAACTGCAGATGCTGTAAATCAGGAATAAAAACAAAGTTGCTGGAAAAGCTCAGCAGGTCTGGCAGTATCTGTAGAGGAGAAAAAAGAGCTAACTTTTCGGGTCCAGTGACCCTTCCTCAGATTTTGTTATTTACAGGAGCCTCTTTTAATTGGACCAGTAAGTGATTTTCCTCTTCTGGACTAGACCAAGCAGGTCCCAAAGTTTTCCAATGCTTAAGAAGGCCAATGGAAGCAACCTACATCCTAAGCAGCAGCTCACACAGCACAGTGAGCTGGCAGGGACAACATAACACAGGCTACTTCCAGGATAGTCATTGGCAGCAACGTGCAACAGACTGAGCCAAATGATTAAACAAGCAACACATCAGTCCTGCCACATATTCACTCCTGATCATTGTCGACAGTTAAATAAGCAGAGTAGGCTTCACAAATAACTCCTTCTTCAATGACAGGGCAATGCAAGGGACAAGGCTGAAATACTTATAACTATTTTCAGCCAGAATTGCCAAGAGGATGATTCATCTCCCAAGGTCCTCAATATCACAAAGACCAGCCTTCAGTTAAATTGATTGACTGCATTTGAAATGAAGGAACTGCTGAAGGCATGGGTACTATAAAGGTTGTGGCCTGACAACAATTCAGCTATAGTGCCGAGGACTGGTGCACCAGAACTAGCTGCAACCCTCGCCAAACTGTACCTATACAGCTATAACATTGACATCTACCTGACTCAACTCCTGGCTTTCCAAACCCTGCCACCAGGAGTGTGATGGAATACCCTCCACTTGCTTGGATGAGTGCAGCTTCAAAAACACTCAAGAAGATTGACACGATTCAGATCAAGGCAAACCACTTTCCCATCAATCCATCGAGACATTCATTCCCTCCATCACGATGCATAAAGGCAGCAATGTTCATTACATACAAAATACGCTGCAACAATCAGCCAAGGCTCCTTTCGTAACCTCTTTCAAGTCCATGAACTTTACCACTGAGATTAGCGCTTCCCAAATGTTTTCCCACTTTAATCCCATTTTGCAGTTGTGACTTATTTGCAACCCCTTGTTGAGAACAGACAAAGGGGTGAATATTTCTGGGGGTTGCAGGCTTATGGTATCTGACGATGGAGGAGAGATGAGAGGGTGAGCAAGCTGGAGAGATAGGCTCTTGATGGCTATTGCTGCCACAGAGCTCATGACCTTAAAATTCCTGGAGGTGTCCTGACCCTCACTCTGGGAAGCCCTGACCCAGAGAGTTGAAGGCCACAGATGCATGGGAAAACCAGCAAATGTAAGTTATCCTCCAAGGCACAAGTCATTTTGCCTTGGAACTATTTCACCATTCTTTTATTGTCACTATGTCTAAATTTTGGAACTACATCACGAACAGCATTGCTGGTGAACCATCAGTAAGTGGACTACAGCAGATAAAGAATGCAACTCACCACCATCTTCGCAAAAACAAAAACAGTTTTGGAACAAATTCTGGCCCAGCCAGAGACACCCACACCTCACAATTTTTTTTTTAACAATTGATCCCTTAAACCTGTTCCACCATTCAGTAAAATCATAACTAATCTTACCAGTCTTAAGTATATTTTCCCACCTGTTCCACGCAACCACAAGGGTTTCAACACCTGCCCCCACACCCTTCCCTCTCACCTCCATCTAAAGCCCCAAAAATTCCTTCCAGATCAGGCAGATTCACCTGCACTTCATCCAACCTGTTCTATTGCTTCTGTTGCTCTCAATGTGGTCCACTCTATGTTGGCAAGACCGAATGCAGACTTGGGGACCGCTTCGCGGAGCATCTGTGCTTTGCATGCATCAACAAACCTAACCTTATGGCTGCAATCGATTTTAATTCCCCTTCCCACTCCCCTGTCAACATGTCTATCCTTGGCCTTTTCCATTGTCAGAGTGAGGACAAACATAAACTGGAGGAACAACATCTGATATTTCGCCTTGGGAGCTTCCAGCCCAATAGCCTCAACATTGACTTCACCAGCTTCAAAATCCCTCTAGCCCCAGCCTTATCCCATGCCCAGCCCTCCCTTTCCTCCACACCTCCCTGCCCTGACCTACCCTTTCCATATTCCTACTCATCGACCCACCCTTCTCAAGGACCAATCACAATACCCCTACCTGCATTCAAATTTCACCATCTCTCCTACTATTCGCCCCACCCCACCTCCTCCTTCTATTTATTTCTGGGGTCCCCCACCCCATTTCTTTTGAAGTGTTTCAACCTGAAACGTTGGCTCACCTGCTCCTCGCATGCTGTCTGATCTGCTGTGCTTTCCCAGCCTCAAACCTATTGACTCTGGCTTCCAGCATCTGCAGTTCTTATTGTCCCCTGTTCTATGTAATATATGAGTCACTTGTTAATGATAATCAATGTAGCTGTGGTATTTAGCTTCTATATTAATATTTCAGTGTAATATAATCTCTCCTCAGGTTTAGCAGATTCCTTTTGCTGTTTCTGTTTATTCAAGCAAAGTATAAATCAAAAATAGAAACTGTTTTACACTTACATAAAATTAGACATTAATTGGATCCATTGACACTTGTGGAGCCATCACCCAAATGTTTTGTCAGAGCAGCAATGTACCAATGTCAATTTTCATTCTTGGTAAGTGCCTGTGAACACAATTTCAATCAACATTACCCCAGTTTGAGGGACTTAGATTTATATTAATAGGATGCCTGATGTTATCTGGGAGATTGTGACAACTACTTTTATTTTGCCATGTTGCTTTAAGGCCTTAAAATTGAGCTTAAAATAAGGCTTCTTTGTTTTGTTTCTCAATTTATAGAAATATTTTGCTTTGGTAATAGGTAACAGAAGACTATTGGCGAACTTAACTGCTTCTGTTACACATTCACTGTGCACTCTAACCAGTGTAAAATATGACTTGATGCTTTGACTGATTAGCATATAGGTCAAAAGGATAAATGTCCTCGATATGACTGAGGTGCATATTCTACCTCCATCCATTCAATCCCATACTCCCAGATGGTAGAATCTTACAGCCCAGTGTTCAGAATATTGTGTTTGTATTGGCACTTTTGAAGGCCTATCCAATTAATTACATAGAACATAGAACAGTACAGCACAGAACAGGCCCTTCAGCCCACGATGTTGTGCCGACCATTGATCCTCATCTATGCACCCTCAAATTTCTGTGACCATATGTATGTCCAGCAGTCTCTTAAATGACCCCAATGACCTTGCTTCCACAACTGCTGCTGGCAACGCATTCCATACTCTCACAACTCTCTGTGTAAAGAACCCGCCTCTGACATCCCCTCTATACTTTCCTCCAACCAGCTTAAAACTATGACCCCTCGTGTTAGCCATTTCTGCCCTGGGAAATAGTCTCTGGCTATCAACCCTATCTATGCCTCTCATTATCTTGTATACCTCAATTAGGTCCCCTCTCCTCCTCCTTTTCTCCAATGAAAAAAGTCCGAGCTCATAATTCATTGCTAATTCACCGCTGTCTTGCTTAATGACTTTTTTAAACTATTTATCCAATCTCTTTTTGAAAGCTTTTCTCCTATCAGCTTTTCAGGATCATAACAACTTGCTGCTGTGATGATGCCTTCAAGGCAGAGACTGACAAATTCTTGACCTCAGAAGGAATCAAGGGCTACGGGAAGAGTGCAAGGAAGTCGAGTTGAAATGCCCATCAGCCATGATTTAAATGGTGGAGTGGACTTGATGGGCTGAATGGCCTTACTTCCACTCCTATGTCTTATAGTCTTATGGACCCACTGGTGCAGAGTGCTGTAAATCGAGCCCTACTATTCCCAGAGTTGTACTAAATGTTACCATTATTTTTTGAGTGCATACAGTATTTCAATTTACCTGGCTTTCAGACCAAAGTCGATAGAAAGCACAGAGCAAGTTCCTATGCTGAACAAGAATGATTATATATTACAAGTAATTAGACTCTGGCTACAAGTACTGCTAATGAAAACTCCAATCCCCTTAAGTTCCATCTTGCATTCACCATAGACAAACAAATCAGTAAAATAGATTACTGACAGAGGTAAAAAAATTGGAAAGTCAGTTCAATGGCCTTTGCGTCCTGAATCTGACCTTGAGATGACCTTATTTCAGCCAGCCAGGCCCTTGATGTTCAGTTGTCTTTCTCTGGAAGCTCCTCCTGGTTTGTAAGAAGCACAAAGTGGATGGCTCATGTGTAAAATAACTCTGATTTATCAATACAAAGGCAATAGCTTACAGCAGGAAAGGTTTTCTTCAAGTTCTAAACTGAGGAGAGAAAAACAGCACACACTTCTGTGATAACAAGGTGTAGAGCTGGATCAACGCAACAGACCGAGCAGCATCAGAGGAGCAGGAAAACTGACGTTTCAGGCTGAGACCTTTCTTTAGAACACACTTCTGTGTCTGTGTCTCTGTAACTTGTTTCCAGTTCCAAGCTGCTCAGTTAGCCAAAAATCAATCAGCTGCACTTGTAAACAATTCCTCCCCATCCTGATCTCTGCCCATTGCAGGAACCCATACCTTTAAAAAGCAAAGTTTGCAATAGGAAATATATTCCTCACTGTGGAATTGTGAAGTCATCCTGGTAAATCCTTGATTTTAAAAAAACAGCTCTTTCTTCTTGCAGTTCAGTGTTAAAGACACAAAAACATGATGATGTGGACCGTACACTAGTTAAAAAAAACTCTCCTTGTTCCTTTTGCGAATTAGCTCACATCAACGTTCTCAGGCTCCTGACCTTCCTGCGAATGGACTCACGTTTCGTTTATTTGCTATGTCAAAATGTCTCAGCTAAATCTCAGAGATAATGGGGACTGCAGATGCTGGAGATTCCAAGATAATAAAATGTGAGGCTGGATGAACACAGCAGGCCAAGCAGCATCTCAGGAGCACAAAAGCTGACGTTTCGGGCCTAGACCCTTCATCAGAGAGGGGGATGGGGGGAGGGAACTGGAATAAATAGGGAGAGAGGGGGAGGCGGACCGAAGATGGAGAGTAAAGAAGATAGGTGGAGAGAGTGTAGGTGGGGAGGTAGGGAGGGGATAGGTCAGTCCAGGGAAGACGGACAGGTCAAGGAGGTGGGATGAGGTTAGTAGGTAGCGGGGGGTGCGGCTTGGGGTGGGAGGAAGGGATGGGTGAGAGGAAGAACCGGTTAGGGAGGCAGAGACCGGTTGGACTGGTTTTGGGATGCAGTGGGTGGGGGGGAAGAGCTGGGCTGGTTGTGTGGTGCAGTGGGGGGAGGGGACGAACTGGGCTGGTTGAGGGATGCAGTAGGGGAAGGGGAGCTCCCTTCCCCTACTGCATCCCTCAACCAGCCCAGTTCGTCCCCTCCCCCCACTGCACCACACAACCAGCCCAGCTCTTCCCCCCCACCCACTGCATCCCAAAACCAGTCCAACCGGTCTCTGCCTCCCTAACCGGTTCTTCCTCTCACCCATCCCTTCCTCCCACCCCAAGCCGCACCCCCCGCTACCTACTAACCTCATCCCACCTCCTTGACCTGTCCGTCTTCCCTGGACTGACCTATCCCCTCCCTACCTCCCCACCTACACTCTCTCCACCTATCTTCTTTACTCTCCATCTTCGGTCCGCCTCCCCCTCTCTCCCTATTTATTCCAGTTCCCTCCCCCCATCCCCCTCTCTGATGAAGGGTCTAGGCCCGAAACGTCAGCTTTTGTGCTCCTGAGATGCTGCTTGGCCTGCTGTGTTCATCCAGCCTCACATTTTATTATCAGCTAAATCTCTGCTGACTCTCACTGCTCTACAGAAATACCAACAACTGAAGTGTCTAATCCCTGTTATGATTCTAGGATATTTGCTCCACATCTTTGCTAACTTTCCTATATTGTAGTGCCAACAATTGGTAATATTATCCCAGGTGGGGCTTAACTAATGATTTATGCAGGTTAACAATAACTTGCCTGCATTTTTACCTGGAGCATGTGTTTCTAAATATATGTAATCAACTTCTTCAAATGAATTACAACGCACCTCTGTAGTAGGTGGGACTTGAACTTGGACGCTCTGACACAGAGACAGAGGCACTGCCACAAGACACCTTAACTGTTTTGCTATTATGATATAATTTGGAAGTAAGGGTATAACATGCTTATGATACACTGACATATTGCTACTTCCAGAATCAGAAAACTTTTGACAAAATATCACATTGATCAAGTAAAATATATAAGTTTCATTATAGACTGAGTGCTATAGAGATAACATTAGTAGAAACTAGAGTGAAGATTAAGCAGATGGTGTCATTCTTAAACAAATAGATAAGTTTGTTCAGGGCAAGTGATAACAAATGCTGGCAGATGCAGTACAGAACTTAGAAGGATAGAGGCAGCCAGAAGTAATTTTGTGAAGCTGTAGGATAAAAACAACAAGAAAACTCAAGCTTGTAACAAGGATAAACTGCTACATTCCATCCATTTTTCATGTCTACGTCAGAAACTTAGACAAGTGAATATCTGCTAAAAAATTCCTTTCACAGCCCTCAAGATAAATGAAAAGATGCTTGAAATTGGAACAGCAATAATATCTCCAGAAAATGACATTCAGTGAAAAAAAAATCAGTATTTAGTGGTTTGATCAGAGCTGAAGAGCTATCGAGATCTCTTCTACAGGAGGGCATGAAGGGCAGCAGGCAGAGGAGTGGAGTTGGATGTTAGATGTCACAGAGCAGTTGCAGGTGTGCAGTGGCTGTGTAAAGAAGGTATAAGACAAATGAGTGTTGGGCCATGATTGAAGATCTCCTGGCAGGAGGACTAAAAGTAGCTGCAACAACATCATTTACAAAGCTGGGGACTCCATCTTCTTACTGCTGCCTCAACTTACCCAGCACCTTGAAAGTTTATGTACATACCCCCAGTCCTGCACTTTCTATCAGTTATACCATTCAGTATGTGTTGTCTTTCCTTGCCCTTCACTCTGAAGATATTATCTCACATTTGATTGCATCAGAGTTTGTGCTTAATCCCAGAATAAAGACAGAGGCAGGAAGTGGGCAAAGTACAGGAGGTAACTGGTTCCTGTGGTCCTGCCTTGTTCACAGCACTAACAAGTTTTGCTAAGATTGAGGGAGGGCAGCCTGAAAATCTCAGTTGACTAATTGAGAAGGCTGGCTGATGTTGATAAAGAGCTCAGCGAGTGTTCAATCAGGATCATGTTCTACCATTTGTGGTGGTGCATGAGCTGTCTGTTCTGTCTCAGACAGACCACCAAAATGTGGTTATGGAGATAACATGCCCAACCAAGAAAAATATCTTGTCCCTGTGAAAGGTGGATGATCCAAATAGGGACAGGGCCAATGGGAAACATGAACCTATATACCACATTTGTTAGCCTGACCAAGGCCATTGGCACATTCAGCCATGATAGCCTTTGAAAGGTCATGGAGAATCACAGCCATTCTGAGAAGTACATTACAGTAATCCAACAGTGCCATGGCAGCATGGTCATTGATGTCAGTCAGTCTTCTGATCCACTAATGGAATTAAACAAAGTTGTGTGTTAGCACCAACACTCTGCAGCATGTTTTGCTCCACCATGTTCATCAAAATCTTCCATGATGGTGATCCAGTCATCAAAATCAGAGATCACATGAATGGGAAACAGTCCAGTCTGAGAAGACTCCAGACAAAGACCAAGGTCTCCAATGCCATGATTTGCAATTACCCATTTACCAATGGCTGAGCACTAGCTGCTGGATCAGAGCTGGACATTCAATTAGCCTCAAATTGTCCTTCAGTGCAAGCATTAACCTCAACCCTACAATCAGCAAAAAAAAACTGAAATTAAACATCAGCTGCAAAGTTTGAGTCCATGGACCAGGGCCTGCCAGCAGTGTGTAAGTTTACTAATCTTGCTCGCTCTCTCAAGACCTCTACATTGACAAATGAGACATAGCAAGAATTACTAAAGCAAGGCCAGCAGTCTTGGAACATCAGCCTGACTACAAAATGAATCTGACTACAAAACTGAAAGTATACAGAGCAATAACTAGTCCACTCTGCTCCATGCATGGGAGACTTGACCATCTCAAACAAGAGAACATCTAACTATCTCCCAAAGCCTGTCCATCATTTATAATGTACAGGTTAGGAGTGTGATGGAATTCTCCCCACTTGCCTGGATGTTTGCAACTCCAGCAATGCTCAAGAAACTTGACAGTATTCAGGATAATTAATCTTATTTGGTTTGTACCCTGTCTACCACATTCAACATTCACTCCCTGCAATGCCAATGCACGGTGGCAGCAGTATATACCATCTACAAGATACACTGTAGTAACTCACCAAAACACCTTGAACAGCCACCCACCACCTAGAAGAAGAAGGGCATCTGGTGCATGGGGGCATATCACATGTAATTTCCCCTTCAAGTCACTCACCATCCTGACTTGGAAACAGATTGTTCCTTCAGTATTGCTGGTTCAAAATCCTGGAACTCCCTCCCTAAATGTCTGTGGGTGTGCCTAGACCCATGTCCAACTGGAAGTCATTATTATATGTTGAAAACTGCTGTGGTCATAACATGGTCCCTGGGGGAAGAATTCCCTCTAAAGTTGGAGAAACAACTGTTCACTGAATCTTTTTATTCTCAGCTCAGCTAATTATATATCCTCTGCTTGAGAATATTACAATAAACATTGGAAAACATATATATTGCATTATGGTACAGATTCTGACTGGACAGGCCTGTACGATTAGCATTACTAAGTGACAGCATGACAGACAACAGCCCAATGTAAAGGTCCCTGCCTCATCTTCAGTCATTCTCTTCATGTCATGAGCCAATGTAGTCAGTCAGTTGTTGTGTATGTGTGGTAACATCAGTGAGCACAGAACCCAGACTATGTGTATAAGTCTGGGGAAATCTGTGCTCTACAGTCTGTTCCCCAGGAGGCACATCGAGACAAACATCGACTGCACCTGGAGGATCACCAACTCAGTGAAAGATGCTCTTTGGGTTGTCCGAAATTTATTGGTCTTCCAGAGCATGGAGTTGCTCTCTGGTTAACACTGCTGCCTCTAACACCAGGGACCCGGGTTCAATTCCAGCTTCGGGCTGTACGCAGTTTGCACATTCTCCCTGTGTTTGAGTGGGTTGTTTCTGGGTGCTCCGGTTTCCTCCCACAGTCCAAAGATGTGCAGGTTGGGTGGGTCAGCTATGCTAAATTGCCCATGGTGTCTAGGGTGGGAAATACATGGGTAGGGTAGGGAGTGAATCTGAGTAGGATGCTTTTTGGACGTTCGGTGTGGACTCAATGGGCCGAATGACCTGCTTCCACACTGTACAGACTCTATGATTCTATGATAAGTTGACCTTGGCCAAGTTTGCAGACTAGCACACCTTGAGGTCTAGCACTACATGCTGAAGGACACACTAAAGCTTGGGGCAGCTGCTGCCTAGGAGCAGTGGGGAAAGGCCACCATGTAAGCTCTTCTGGCCAATGTACAACGGGGATCCGTTCAGTTATTGACCCCTTCCAATGCCTCAGAAACGTATAATTAATATGTTGCACAAGAGAGAATTACCTTGGGTTTTTGGAACTGTCAGGAGGGGCAGACTCCTAGGTATGTTTGTTCTCAATATGCTAAGACTGAACTGCTCTGTTGACCGTATATGTATATAAAGAATTTTACTAATAAAGTATATTATTGAAACAAAAAGATAAGCCTGTGATATCATAACCTTAAAATTTGTTACTGTTGTAAATAAACTTCAGATACCTGACTCAACATGACATATCTATTGCAAATGAACATATAGTGAATGACAAATGGCATCAACACGAGATCATAGATCAGAATACAATATCCTCCGTTGGCCCTCCAGGTGACAGGGGCTGAGGTGATAGCACCGTGTTTAAATGAATTCCTCTGCACTGGGGGTTCAGAGGGTATTGCTGCAATCAGCTATATAGCAGCAGATCCCTTGCACTGAGACTCCGATCCAAATAGTATTTTTTTTAACCAAACTAGTTATAGACTTATTGAGACTGAACTGTGAGTGAAAAATCAATTCCTTCTTTTCTATCCATGTTGAATTTATTATAATCCTTACGCTGCTCACAGGGTAACTAACCAGACTGTGCATTCAAAAATCTATTCCAAGATGTGGCAGCAAATTGTTTCTCATTAACCAGACAGGGCGTAACATTTTACCAGCCTGAATGTGAGAGATCAGTTTCAGTGATAAATGAACAATCAGTGCAGCTTTTTTAGCTAGATAGTTACGGCCCACTGGAAACGCTGCATTGCCATACACCAGATTTGTTTTGCACATTTTCTCAAATAAAATTTTTGAATTTAATTTATGCCGCTGACACATTCTAAATCGATAAATGGAGCAAGTTACAATCCTTGGGGTGAAACTGCAGACTTTATTCAGCAATGTCTATTATGAAAGCTTCAGTTACCTTCAAGAATTGAAGCTTAATGTACTTCGGATTGTAAGATGTATTCCCCTGTGCTTTGTGAGCTGTCAATTGGTAAGATTCCGGTTATATAAGGAGCCTGAATGTTGGAAGACTTGGCAGTAATGAAGTCAAGAAATTATCCACAGTGCACTTGAGAAAATAGGTATCCTGTAGCCTGACAGCGTAGAGTCATAGGGATGGACAGCATGGAAACAAATCCTTCAGTCTAACTTGTCTGCGCCAACCAGATATCCTAAACTGATCTCATCCCATATGCCAGCATTTGACTCATTCCTCTAAATTCTTCCTATTCATATTCCCACCCAGATGCCTTTTGAATGTTGTAATTGTACCCAGCTCCACCACTTCCTCTGATAGTTCATTCCATACACACCCCACCCTCTGTGTGAAAAAGCTGGTCCCTAGGCCCCTTTTAAATCTTTCCCCTCTCACCTTAAATGCACGCCCTCCAGTTCTGGACTCCCCTACCCTGGAAAAAAGACCTTGGTTTTTCACCTTATCCATGCCCCTTGTGGTTTTATGCACCTCTATAAGGTCACCTCTCAGCCTCCAGTATATAATAATTGTGCTTTTATTCAAGGGATGTGGGCATCCAGAGTCACCACACTGCTCTGAGTCTGGAGTCATATGGGCCAGGCAAGGACGGCAGATATTCTTTAATGAAGGAATTTAGTGAACCACGTGGGTTTTTACAACAATAGACAGTAGTTTCTGATTAGATTAGATTATGGCTGAACATTCAATTCCAGATTTTTATTGAAATCAAATGTCACCATTAGCCATGGTAGGATTTAAGCCTGTGTGTCCAGAACAGCACCCTGACGTTCTGGATTACGAGAGTCTACACAACCTCTTTTCCACAATGACGAGTAAGGCCTAACACACAAGTGAATTAATACAAAACAGGATTAGGAAAGAGCAGGCTGAGAGACATTAATTACACTTAATACTTTGAACAGTGTCTGCACCCTCTGCATGAAAAAGATACCCCTCAGGCCATTTTTAAAATCTTTCCCCTCTTAACGCCCTCTAGTTTTGGATTCCTCCATCTAAGAAAAAGACTTTGGCTGCTCACCTTATTTGTCCCCTTCATGATTTTATAAACCTCTATAGGGCCAGCCCTCAGCCTCTGACCCTCCAGGGAGGAAAGCCCCAGTTTATTCAACTTCATCCAATAACTCAAACCCTCCAGTCCTGGCATAATCCTTGTCAATCTTTTCTGTGCCCTCTCAAGTTTAACAACACCCTTTTGGAAGGGCAACTGGAATTGTACACAACTGTCTAAAAAGTACAACTGCAACATGACGTCCCAACTCCAATATTTAATGTTCTGACCAATGAAGGCAGGTGTACCAAATGCCTTCTCCACCACCCTGTCTATCTGCGACTCCACTTTAAATGCATTATGCACCTGCACCCCTCGGCCTCTTTGTTTGGCAACACTCCCTTGGTCCCTACTGTTAACTGTATAATTGTATAAATCCTGCCCTGTATTGCTTTAGCAAAATGCACTGCCTCATATTTATTTAAAATAAACTCCATTTGAAGAGCCTTGTCAAATGTTTTGCTGAAGTCCTTAAAGACAATGTCTGCCACTCTGCCTTCAATCTACTTTGCCACCTCTTCAAAAACTCAATCAAGTTAGTGTGACATGATTTCCATGCACAAAACCATGTTGACTGGCCCTAATCAGTCTTTGCCTTTCCAAATGTAGGTAAATCCTATCGCTCAGAATCCCCTCCAAAAACTTGTCCACCACTCATGCCACACTCACTGGTCTACAGTTTCCTGACTTTTCCTTACCATCTTTCTTAAATAGTGACACAACATTAGCAAATTCCCAGTCTTCTGCCTCACCTGTGGCTATTGATGATACAAATATTTTAGCAAGGGGCTTCGCAATCCCTAGCTTCCCACAAAGTTCCCGGAAGCACCTGTTCAGGTCCTGATTGATCTGTCTACCTTAGTGTTTTAAGACATCCAGCATGTCCTGTGTTGTAATATAACTCCTTTCAAGACATCTCCATTTATTTCCTCAAATTCCCGAGCTCCCATGTTCTTCTCTGGTGAATACTGATGAGAAATATGTGTTAATATCCCACCCATTTCCTGTGGTTCCACATGTAGATGGTCATGTTGATCTTTAAGGGACCCAATTCTCTTCCTAGTTACTCTTTTGCCTGTAATGTATGTATAGAATCTACTTGGATTCTCCTTAACTCTACTTGCCAAAGGTATCTCATGTCCTCTTTTCGCCTTCCTGACTTTCCTCTTAAGTACACTCATACTGCCCTTATACTCCGCAAGGCAGTCATTCAATCCCAGCTGTCTGTACCTGACATATGTCACCTTGCTCTTTACCTCAGCCTCAATTTCTCTACCACAACTACCTGCCTTTATCTTCTCATTAACAGGACCATACTGTCTCTGAATTTTCATTATCCTGTTTTTACAGGCGTCTCATTTCCCAGCAATCCTTTACTTGTGAATAGCCTCTGCCAATCAAGTTTTGAAAGTTCCTGTCTAATACTATCAAAATTGGCCTTACTCCAATTTAGAAATTTAACTTTTGGATCAGGAAATATGATCACTTGCCCCAAAATGCTCCCCCACTAACACCTCAGTCAGTTTCCCTGCCTTATTTCCCAACAGAAAATTAAGTATTGCTCTTTCTCTAGTAGGTACATCTGCATATTGAACAGGAATATTTTCTTGTATAGATTAATAAATTCTTCCCCATTCAAGTCCTTAAGACTATGACGGTCTCAGTCTATGTTTGGAAACTCAAAATCCCCCACCAGTACAACACTATCATTCTTACAGATATTTGAGATCTCCTTACATATTTGCTTCTCAATTTCATGCTGACTTAGGGGGGCCTATGTTATAATCCAAAGGTGATCATCCTTTCCTTATCACTCAGTTCCATCTAGGTAACTTCACTGGACAATCTCCTAGGAATATCCTCCTTAAGTACAGCTGTAATGTTATCCCTAACTAAAAATGCCAATCTGCCTCCTCTCTTGCCTCCCTTTCTATAGCTTCTATATCCTGGCACGTTAAGTTGCCAGTCCTGTCCATTCCTGAGCCACATTTCTGTCCCATGTTCCCAACTATGCGTTTAGTTCGTCTCCCTCATCTGTCAGGTCTCTCGCATTGAAGTAAATGAAGTTTAATTTATCAGCCTTACCTCGTTCTTTGCCAAGCTCTTGTCTGCCTTGGTTATCTGACTTGCTCTCTTATCTACTGTACCTGCCTCAACATTTTCTCTTCTCTTACTATCACTTTGGTTTCCACCCCTACTCCTCCCCCATTTTACCAGTTTAAAGCCAACTGAACAAGCAAATCTCCCTGCAAGGGTATTGGCCCCCTTCCTATTCAGATGGAACCTATTCCTCTTATATGGGTCATTTCTATGCTAGAAGAGATCCCAATTGTCCAAAAATGTGAATCCCTGCCCCCTACAGCAGCTCCTCAGCCTCACATTCATCTATCCCTGATTTCACTAGCACGTGGACTTAACAGGGTAGATGCTCTGAGGATGGCTCATCATCTGAGACACCAAAACTAGTGCACTCCAGTTTTGAAGTAAGGGGTTTCCTCAGTTAAGAGTGAGTGTAAAGAAGCCCTTTTTCTCAGAGGGTTGCGTATCTATGAAATTCTCTTCATTAGAGAGTGATGGAGATTGGGTCATTGAGTAATATTAAGGTTGTGTTGGAAATTCTTTATTAACAAGGAAGTCAAAGGGTATTGAGGAAGGGCTGGAAAATGGAGTTCAAGCAACATTTAAATCGTCCAAAAGGTTGTCACTGCAGAGAAGACTAGAAGGGTTGAATGGCTTACTCCTGGTCCTATGTCTATTTGCACGCAAAACAAAGCACAGCACAGCTGTTGCCAGTGAATGAGGCCAGGCAGTTTTTTGCAATCATTATTGCAAGACTCCTGGCCTTACAATCATTGTAAGCACTACCAGATCCCCAGTTCATGATCTTCCATCATAATTGCTAGCTGACTTGTGAAGAATGAAGTCAATGAACAAATTAAAATATAAGAAAGAACTGGTAGCCAAACACGCCAGTAGCAATGAAGCACCAGCACATTGTTCCATCCATTGGAGAAGTTTCTGAAAAGCATGATATAGAGGATGTAGTCAGCGAGAGCTTGAGATCTGTAGGCTTCATAACCTACAAGTGACTTTTCCAAATCTTTGGTGTAAATCATGATTTAAAAGACAAGGAGGTTGTGACAAGGTCAGAAATAATGTCCTCTGGGAATCCCTGAAGGACAGAACCATTCACTGATGCTGACACAAACCCACTCTCTGTGCACAGTATTATGTGTCAATGTCAATATAGGCTGTGATATTTTAAATTTAAACAATAATGAAGGCAAGATGCCAAGTGTCAGTAATTCTGTTTGATAGTCTCACAGCACCTGAGAACAGTGATGCCATGTGTTTGACTGACAGGAGTGGAGGCTTCCAGTTTATAAACAAGAATTAACACGCTGATAATAGATTTATCCTGCTGTTGCGGCAATCATGGTTTGTAAATGGAAAGTTGACCATCTGTAACATAGCCGTATCAAACAGTCTGATCAAATAAATGGTTGGCTCATGAAAGAAAGAACTGCAATGGTAACACTGCTCTGTCATATTGCTTCTTGCTAGCCCTGCCTCAGCCCATTTGCTGTTGGAACCGTCATTCATGCTTTGGTTAACACTAAGCTTGATTACCTAATGCAGTTCTGAAAAATTTGCAGTGGATTCGAACCTTTAACTGTTTCTTTCTCCACAGATGCTGTTGGAGCTGCTGAGATTCTCCAGCGCATTTTGTTTTTATTTTGGATTTCCAGCATCCATTGTTTTGGCTTTTATTGTCTCAATTCTCTCTTCTCAAGTTTCAACTTCTTTCACATTCTATAAACTTCAGCTCATCCAAAACTCTGCTGCAGGTATCGTTATTTGCATCTAGCCCCAACAGATCTGTGTTTGCTCCCAGTCAGCAACTCCTCAATTTTACAATTCTCATCTTTGTGCTAAAACTCATCAAGCTCATCATTCCATTACATCTTCCAAAATAAGTCTTAGAAACCCAATGAAGTTGTTTGGGATGTTTTCCAATACTAAAGGAACTGTACAAATACAAATAGATGTTCTTGCCAGGAGTAGCAGCAGAATGGGAGTAAAAAGTGAATTTGACTGGACACAATTGCCCAGCACTACCTTAGGCAAAGCGATGATATGATGGTAATGTCATTGGGTGAGCTATGTTCTGGGGACAGGTGTTCAAATCCCTCAAATGCAAATGGCAAGATTTGAATTCAATAAAAATCTCACCTCAAAGTGGCCACTGTTGATTGTCATTTAAAAACCTACCTGGTTCACTAATGTCCTTTAGGGAAGGAGTATTTGCTGTCCTTGTCCGGTCTGGCCTACCTGTGACTCCAGACTCTGCAATGTGCTTGACTTTAATTTCAAATAGGGATTGGCAATAAATGTGTCAGTGACATCTACATCCCTCTGAGAAGTAATTAAATCTGCTTGCGTAGTGATGAGATAAGTCCAGGGATATATTCTGCCCCAACCTTGAGCAATCCCTACACTGAATCTCAATTTGTGACAAACAGACCATCCTCACAGATTTCAAATACTGCATTGGAAAGGTGTAAGTCTCTGGAAGGATGTCATGAGCCATAAGGATGTCTAAAGCAAACAATTCCATGGTGTCCTTCCCCTGACAAAATGGCTACAAAAACAAAATGTTTGTTGTAACAAACATTCTATTGTGCCAGAGCATGGCATGGCAATAAGTATGTTCCAAACCAAAGCACCTGCTCAACTAAGTCACAGCCCGAGCAAGAAATCTATATCGCTGATGTCACTACAAGTCCTAATTACTAAAGGACAGATCCCTGCTTTATTTGATGCATCTCTGTCAGCTCGGCCACAGATACCAGAACAAGTAGAAACAATGCTGCAAGAAATTAACAAAGGGCCCAAAGATGGCCCTTCTCCGTCCTAGCTTCATTGTCAATCTCTGCATACCCATCATCTGGACCATCAGTACATCAATATTGTCTGCTGACCCAAAGGTTCATCATCATAAACATCTCAATTAGGTCCTTGGTCTGTGCACAAGAGCTAGTTCAGCGTAAATACAAAGTACTCATAGACAGGAAGCTTCACAATTCCCCAAGAGGAAAACTTTGACCGCAAACCAGCAGGAACCTGGAGATTGCTGAATTTTGCAACATATCAGAAAAGTTGTGAAAGTTCATGGTAAGGGATCGCACAGGGGACAAAAATTAAAGTCAAGTCCAGAAGAAATTCAGAAAGAACTGTGGATGCTGTAAATCAGTAACAAAGCCAAAAGTTGCTTTAAAAGCTCAGCAGATCTGGTGGTATCTGTGAAGGGAAAAACAGATTTAACATTTTGGGTCCAGTGACCCTTCGTGGGGCAAGTATTGGCTGAAATGAGAGGTCTACCAGTTCAGTGTTGTTAGTGGATTTTGAGAAGTTAGAAGCAGACTATATGGATTGGGGAACTATAGTGTAGTAAGCTGGGGAGCAAAGGTCTCCAGAAGAGATCAGGTGAATGCTCTACCACTGAACATCAAGCCATCATTTCCAGCACTATCACTGACGTTCACAGCATTTCTTACGACCTACAGCATTTCAAACATTTCCAGATCCTCCTCCTGGCTGAGCTCATTCTCTCACTGAACAATTTCTTCTTAAGCTTGTCTCTTTTTTTTTGGCTTCTTTCATGGGTTGAGGACATCACTGGCTAGGCTAGCATTTATTGCCATCCCAGTAGGCAGTTAATCACATTGTTGTGGGTCTGGAATCACTTATGGTCCAGACCAGAAGACAAGGACTTGCTAAGAGTCTCTTGGCACTATTTGCAATATTGATTTTACAGCAACGTCCATCAGGTTTTAATACTATTTTGTCAGAATTTTGAGACATAATTTGTGTAAACTTTCATCTCATGGTGCATGTTCAATCTATTTGAAAGCCACAAAAGTAAAGATTATAGTACTTCCCCAAACTAGGAAAGGTGGAGAAATAATAGAGAAAGGAGATCTCTACATTGGGGAAACGAGGTGTAGACTGGGTGACTGCCTCACAGAATACCTATGTTCCGTCTGCATAAAAGACCCTGAGCTTCCAGTTGCCTGCCACTTTAACACACCACCTTGTTACCTACTCAATATCTCTGTCTTAGGCTTTTTGTAGTTCTACAGCAAAGCTCAAAGCAAGCTGTAAGAACAGCACCTCAATTTCTGCTTGGGAACTCTACAGCCTTCTGGACTCAATATCGAGTCCAACATTTAGGGCTTGAGACACCTTCTCCCAGGTCCTTTCCACAAAACCCACCCACCAGGCCTTGTTTTCACATGGTCTGCTACAACATGTGACCAATTGTTAGTTACTAATTAGCAGCTATTCATTGTCCTCGGCTGACTGTTATCCACTCCTTTGTCTGTCCAACTGCTCTTTCCTCCCTTTGGGCTCCATCTCTACCTATTGTTTACTCCTTACCCTGTTCCCCCACCCTATCTTCTGCATAAAAGAACCTTTTCTGAGCTACCATCAGTTCTGAGGAAGGGTTGCTGGGCCTGATATGTTAACTCTGATTTCTCTCCACAGATGTTTCCAGACCTACTGAGCTTTTCCCTAGCAAGTTCTGTTTTTGTTTCTGATTACCAGTATCCGCAGTTCTTATGGTTTTTTTATACTAGATCTGGTACTAGGTGATGAGACAGGATTATTCAATGACGTTAAAATGAAATACTCCACTACCCCCCACTAGGTGCCAGTGAACATAATGTTATTGAATTTCACATTCACTTTAAAGGAGAGAAAGGCAGAATGAAAACTAAAGTGTTAATCATAAAGGAGTACAATTATGAGCACATCAAGGCTGAACTGCAACTCTAGATTAAGTGTTGGCAATGATACAATGGCACTTATTTTGAAGAGGTGTTTCAGAGTTCACAGAAAATATACGTCCCTGGCTTACAAGGGAGTTTAAAGAAACAGAAAGCAAAATGCATCATTTTACGGAGATGAGTAGCAAGCTGGAAAACGGGGTACCATGCACATAACAGCAGAGCATGTCTAAAATATTTATAAGGAAGGGGAAATTAGAGTACGAAAAGCTAGAGAAATATATTTTTAAAATATACTTTAAAAATAGTTTCTACAGGTATTGAAAAAAGAAAAAGCACAAATAAATTGATCTTAGGTCTTTTAGACAGACTTTGGGGAATTAACAATGGAAAATGAGGAAATGACAACTAAATATTTACATCTGCCTTCACTGTAGAGGATACAAATAACACCTCACAAATAATTTTGAATAAGTAGGTTAGAGGAGGCAAGAACATTAAACCAATTATAATCAGTAGCATAAAAGCTACTGAGAAAATTATTAATGCTAAAAATTGATAATCCCCAGGCTGTTATGGACTTCATCTTTGGGTGTAAAAAGAAATAGCTTCTGAGATAATAGATTGTTTATTTTAGTTTTCCAGAATCTTTATATTCTGGGAAGGTCCCATCAAATTGTAACTTAGTGATAGTAATTCCTGTATTCAAGAAAGAATGTAGCCAGAAAGCAGGAAGCATTGTCTAGTCAGGATAACATGTTTTGCAGGAAAAATGCAGGGATCTATTATTAAAGAGGTTAAAACAGGGCATATAGAAATGTTTAATACAATAAGGCAGAACAAACATTGTTATGAAAATGAAAATCATGTTTGGCTAATTTATTAGAGCTCTTTGAGGAAATAACTAGTAATGTAGGTAAAGTAGAATTGATGGATATAGTGAACTTAAATTTCCAGAAGTCATTTGACAGAAGTCCCACGTCAAAGGATACTATTTATGGTGAGGCGGTAATGTATTAACAAGAATAGAAGATTAGCTGGTTTATAGGGAGCAGAGGCTAGGCATATAAGAGTTTCTTTCAGACTGGCAGTTGCACAAGTGATTTGCCAAAAGGGTTTGGGTTTGGAGTCTCAGTTACTTACAAGTTACACAAATGATTTGGCTTTATTGACGTAAAATATAGTTGTTAAATTTACTGATGATGCAAAGGAAGACAGGGCGGTAAGTTGTGAACAGAACATAAAAATGCCCACAAAGAGGTGTGGTGAGTTGAAATGAGTGGACAAAATAAAAGTTGGCAAATGGAGTACAATGTAGAAAAATATGAACTGGTCCACTTTGGCAGGAAGGATAGAAAAGCAGTGCATTATTTAAGTAATAATAGAGCAGAAAACTCAGAGGTACAGTATGAGAAAGGATCTGAGTGACTTGGCTTATGACCCACAAGCCATTAGGATGCAATTCAGCAAGTGACAAGGAAGGCAGATAGAACATTAAGTAAATGACAAAGATGAATGGAACATAAACATAAGGATGTTTTGCTTCAGTGGTATAGAACATTGGTGAAGCGACATCTATTTACAGTTTTGGTCTCCTTGTTTAAAAAGGGATGTAAATGCATCAGAAACTATTTTGTCATATGAAATTCAGGTTTCCCTGCTGTAGGAAAGATGCTGTGAGACCTGAAAGGGCTCAGAAAAGATTTACAAGAATGTTGCCAGGGTTGGAGGATTTGAGTTATAGGGAGAGGGTGAATAGACTGGGGCTGTTTTCCCCGGAGCATTGGAGGCTGAGGGGGTGACCTTATAGAGGCTTAAAAAATCATGAGGGCATGGATAGCATGAATAGTCAAGGTCTTTTTCCCAGGGTAGGGGAATTCAAAAATAGAGGGCATAGGGTTAAAGTGAGAGGGGAAAGATTTAAAAGGGACCCAAGAGGCAACATTTTCACGTGGAAGATGATGTTTGTATGGAGACAGCTGCCAGAGAAAGTGATAGAAATGGTACAATTACAACATCTAAAAGGCATGTGGATGGATATATGAATGGAAGGATTGAGGGGGATATGGGTCAAATGCTGGCAAATTGGGCTAGACTAATTTTGGATATCTGATCAGCATGGAGGAATTGGACTGTTTTATTTCCACACAGCACAAAGGTATGATTCTATGACCAGGTAAGGATGGAAGTTTCCTTCTCTGAAAGATATTAATGAACCAATGGGTTTTTCTGACATTCAGTAATGGTTTCATGGTTATCATTAGGCTGTTGATTCCAATTTTTTTAAAATTGTATTCAAATTCCACCATCTGCTGTGCCAGGATTCAAACCTGGGTCTCAGAATATTACCTGGGTCTCTGCATTAATGGTCCAGCATTAATATCACTGGGCCATTGCCTTCCGCTTAGTCCCCTTCCCCTTTATTCCAAATAAAAGGCATGCTGTGGTGACCAAAATGGATCTAGCAGAGCCTGTCCTTTTATGGTATTTATGAAAGATTCCTTTATCCATTCCTGTTTGGGCTGCCATTCCAGAGTTCTTTCTCTGATGCACCGCAAAGTTGTGGCCCTTTCTTGTTCAGTGCTAGAAAAATCCATCAATTTTGCTTACAATTTCTCTCATCTTCACATGGTCAGTCTCTGACTCTTCCCTTCCTTGACTTTTCTGTTCCATTTTCATGTATAGGCTATCTACCAGTCTTCATTACAAATGCACAAACCCACACAATTACCTCAAGCATATACCCTCATATGCTGCTTCCTATAAGAACTACATTTCATTCTACTAATTTCTCTGCCTTCTTTGCATTTGCTGTAATGATACTATCTTCCAGAGGGAGAATAACAATACATCCTCTATTTTAGTCAACTGAGGAAATCCCTGATTGATCCCTTAGAATGACTAAGTCTGAGTCATTTCCTGCACTTCAACCCTTCCTTGCTCTCCCAGAACTACAGAAGGGTCCCCATTGTTCTCACATTCCCCCTCCCTCCATCACCCTCCATATTCAAAAGATCACCAGCTACCTTTTGTGTCACCTCCAGAATGATGCTTCCAAAAAACACACTGAGTGGAGCATTTTAAACCAACACACAACATGGAGTTGAAATCAAAGTTGCTGGAAAAGCTCAGCAGATCTGGCAGCATCTGTGAAGTAAAAAACAGTTAATGTTTCGGGTCCGGTGACTCCTCAGAACTCAGTTCTGAGGAAGTGTTACCTTTGTTTTTGCTTCTGATTTACAGCATCCTCAGTACTTTTGGTTTTTACACAATACAGGATCTTTTGTTCAGATGTGAAGCAGCGTCTATATTCCATCGGTGAGAAGACAATCTTTAGCGGTAAACCAAGAGGCTCATCCAACAATACTGATTTTCAAGTGGTTTATATTTTATTCTAATTGTGTTTCTATCACAGTACTTCCTACAACAGAATTGATACTGGAAGTTAGGACTTTGCAACAAAGACACAGGATAACCATTCTCCCATAATTTAATTTAGAAAGGTAGCAAGTCAGTGAGACAACTGAATGATCCTAAAGCTGAGATTAGTTTGGGAGCCAGGGGTACCTTATCTTTTATTTAACCTGTTCAGACATATGCCTAGAGCAGGTGGGACTTGAACCTGAACTTTCTGGCCCACAGGGAGGGATGCTGCCACTGGATCACATCAGCCCTATCCAGAGGCACCTCACCTTGATGGAATGTATTGTTTTCAGGTGTTGAAATAACAACAGCACTTAGTTTCTGTTCTGGACAGAAATGATGGATGAAAGTAGGTGCTAAGCACTAATCATTCAGCAGGGTGTCTTTGAGAAATGTGTTGTGATGAATTTTAATGTAGCACATGTCTACAATCAAGTTGCATCACTGTATTTTTAGTTTGTATATTTAGCATGCAAGAATTATTTTAACCCCTTAATTGTTGTTCAGCTTCAAAGTGCTACTTTAATACTTGCCCATCACCTCACATACTATAATAGGGAACATCTCTCCATGACACTCTGAACCACTTCTTTATCAGCCCAACACTTCAGCCTCCTTCCAATGGCGCAATTGTGGGAATTATGACACTTGCCTTTTATGAACACATGAAAGTTAGAAGCAAGAGCAAATCATTTTGTCTCTTGAGCCTCCTCTTCAATAAAGTTATAACTACTTACTCCACATTCTTGCTTATTTCTGATAGCTTTCATCTCCTTACTTACACATATCTATCGACCTTTGCCTTAAGCATACTGAAAGGTTCTAATCTCACATCTTTTCAGGAAGAGGGATCCAAGCACTCACCTTCTTCATGAGGAAAGAAAATGGGCTCATCTCAGCTTTAAATAGGTGACCCCTAATTTTTAAACAGTAACCTTTAGTTCTAAACACTTCCACAAAAAAAAAAGAAACACCCTTTCCAAGTCCACTCTATCAAACCTACACAGGATTTTATATGTTTCAATCAATTCAATTCTCACATTGCTAAACTCTAGCAAATAGAGGTCTAAGATAACAAAGTGTGGAGCTGGATGAACACAGCAGGCCAAGCAGCATTTCAGGAGCACAAAATCTGACATTTCAGGCCTAGACCCTTCATCAGATAGAGGTCTAGCCTATCCAACCTTTCCTCATAAGGCAACTCACAAATTCCAGGTCTTAGTCTGGTAAGCATTCTCTGAACTCTAATGATTTACATCCTTCCTTAAATAAGGAGACCAATTGTGCACGGAGTCCTCCAGAAGTGGTCTCACCTGTGTCCTATATCATGGAAACATAATCAACCTACATATCTCCTCGGGCAATAAATGATAACATTCTATAGGATTTCCTAATTACTTGCAGTACCTTTGCACCATTTTGCATCACAGTTCTGCAATCTCTCACCACTTCTGAGTGATCTAATGATCTTTTTATTCTTCTGACTGAAATAGATAATTTTGTTTTCCCAATATTATATTTCCATTTGCTAGTTCTTCACGCACTAACTTAACCTATTTATATCCTTTAGTGGCTTCCTTCTGTCTGCTTCACAACTTAATTTCTTACCTACCTTTGTCATCAGCAAATTCAGTGCCTATACTTTGTGTGTCTTCATTTCTCCACTCCACCGCACCCCCATGTGACATTGATCACTGCCACCATGACTGATTTTGTTGGGTCTCCTTTCAGCAGAACTAACTTATATTCTGCTATTAAATCCACTCTGGACTTATTGCCCTCTGTACAACCTTTAGCACTTCCTTTGTTGTTTGTTCTGCAACACCTGTGTTTTCCAATCTCCTTCACCCTCTAACCTTCCCCTCTATTCCACTTTCCCTCACCCCACTTCTCTCTACAGTTTAAAGCCAATTAGGTTTCCACCTCCTTCTTCAATTCTAGAGAAGAGTCATCTGGGCTCTTAACTCGGTTTCTTTCTCCACAGATACTGCCAGACTTGATGATTTTCTCTACCACTCTCTGCTTTTATGTCAGATCTCCAGAATTTCCAGTACTTTGCTTTTAATGACAAAACTGTAGATGAATGATTATTGTGTTCAGTTTTATTCCTCACATTTTTCAAAGGCCAACTCAGAGGGGAAAATCATCAAGCAGTCTTCCAAAGGATAGTTGCAAGTCTTTAGGGAATATTGATGGTGTGAAGTTTGGGGAGTCTGTGTACATTAGTAATCTTGAAAGGTGGAATCCTAGACTTATGAAAACAAGTATCAGGTAGGATAAGATGACACATATATAGGTCAAGAACATCTGGAAGGAGTTTTCCATATTTGAAAACACTGGGAGAGGCTTTCATAGCTGAATGAGATTTGATAGGATAAATAAAGTTAACATAGTCCCACTGTCTCATTTGACTGAGGGTCATCATACTTCCGGTGAGTGTACCACTAATTAGGCCAGGATTTATTGCCCAGAGGGTCAATCACATCGCTATGGCCTGGAGTCACATGTATAGACAGCAATTTTATTCTCTAAAATACATTAGTAAACCAGATGGGTTTTTCCTGACAACCAGCAATGGATTCAGGGACATCATTAGACTCTTAATTCTAGATAATTATTGAATTCAAATTCTACCGTCTGCCATGGTGGGGTTTGAACTCTGGTCCCCAGAATGTTACCAATATTTAAAAATTCCTTTTATAATCCTTGTGCTACTCTGTCAGTTGACTTTGGCAGTCATTTTAGTGTGTCTCCGCTCATTAGCTGTTTTCCCTCAAACCAAAGACCAAGGCTTTAAGTTAATCAGTGAGATTTAGAGTTGAGTAGTGAATAACATCATGACACGCTACAATCCCCTGATCCTCACTGATTATATCCAACTTGAATAATCTATTGACAGATTGAAACGTGTTCCTTAATGAGGATAGATTTTGCAGGCCAAGGTTTTGAGTGGGGGTGTTAATGGTGAACTGTCAGCATTAAGTTGTCATTACCCCTTTAAAACTGACTGTAATTTCAGAATTTTGGCCATGTGCAGATGGAAAAATCAAAGTTGCTGTGTCTCCCTGAAATTCGATCACAATGGCGTGTTCCTAGAGTCAACATTAAGGAAATCAGAGAATTCCAACTTTCCTGTTCAATTCCATAAGAAGTTGTATCTTGTTCAGTGAGGCGTATGGAGAATTTAATGTCAATGCCAATGTATGAATCAACAGTTGCTAAATTAAGAAGTGGACTGGATATGAAAAAATAGTTTTGTATTCATGAAGAATTATTCAATAATGAATAAATAGATTTTTATAATTTATTTTTTCCCAACAATAACTACTGTTAAAAAAAAGTTTTTCAGAATATTTTACGATCTACCTTCACCTTATGCGTATATCACAATTTTTAATTGTGCTGTTCAAATGAATTAGTGTTTTTTGTTTCCCTTTGGTGTGCGTGGGGATAGGAGGGGAGGAACAGTTAAAATCTTTTCATATGATTGGCTCCATGGACAGCGTGACAGCATGTTTGGAAATGGTCAATAAATGACATCGCTGGTCAGCTGCAGTCTAACTGTATGTTCATTGGGCTGACGTTCTCACTGAAGAAATCATTTCAACCCTCAGTGAGGGTGACTTCCATGGCAGAGATAAAGGATCTTACTACTTGGTTGACTGCCAACTCTGAACAGTTGTCTTTTTTTGACATCCACCAAATCATCTTCAAAGTAAACCCATGTCTGGACTAAAATCCTTCAGCACTAAAGATTCATTGAGGCACCCAAGCACCAGTCTTTTAGTTCCCCTCTGGTATTTTCCAATAACTACAATGTGAGAACTGACATTGAACACAATATTTCAAAAAAGGTCGAAACAACAACGCCTGTAGGATTTGATGGTGTTACTGATGTGAATTGATGTTTGACAGTGGGAGCATTAAATTGCTAACTTTACCTCCGACTTGTCATTTTCTTTAACTGAGATGTCTGATGCTGAACTTGACATATTGAGGGCAGAGATCAAATTGTAAGCTCTAACAGTACTTTTGGTTTCATGCCCATTCAACAGCCATCATGATGACTTGCTAAGTGATTTTTTTGCATCTGCGGAGCTAAATGTTTGAAAAATAATTTATCGATCTGTGAAGCTACTGAGCAAACTGTCAGGGAAAGTTATGTTAACAGATTAAAAAATATTTAAAATGGTGCAGACACCTGTGGGCATTATGTCTTTGAAAGTCAGATTTGAATCATAGGACCACTTTCATATGGAAAGCGGTCTTGTGGCCCATCAAATCTGCATGGACCCTCTGAAGGGCAGCCAACCCGGACCCAGCCCTCCCACCTATCCCCAAACCATGCCTGTAATCCCACATTTGGCATGGCCAATCCACCTAACCTGCACATCTTAGGACTGTGGGTGGAACCCAGAGTTAACAGTTTGATATCTTTCTTAGAACTTCAGAGTTTTGACAAAGGTTTGTTTTTGTTTCCGATCTCCAGCATCTGCAGTTCTTTATTTTGGTCTTCCTGGCATTCTGACTTCCAATTCCAACTTTTCAATTTTCTTTATAACTCCCTAAAAGTCTGTTTTACAGAACCTTATTTCTTTTTCTTCCTCTGTCATCAGTCTGAACAGGGACCATAGTGTCTGGGTGTGCATCTTCCCACTTTCAGAATGCCCTGTAGCTATTCCATGACAATCTTGATCCTGGCACCAGGGAGGGAACACCATCCTGGAGTCACACCTACAACTACAAAAGCACCTATCTACTGCCCTCATGAACAAACCCCCTACCAGTAGTGTCCTCCCAAACTTCTTTCTCCTCTTTGAGCAGATGGACGTTGCATGGCTCTGAGGCCTTGACTCTGGCTGGTTTCCAGAGAGGAACCGTCAGTCTCACTGTTCACCAAGGCCAGGAAACAGCTTGCGAGTGAAATGCACTCTGGGGATTCTCTCACTATCTGCCTGATTACCACCACCTGTACGATGATTATCCTTTACTCTCAGCCTGCACTTTCGAAGCTGCAAGGTGACCATGACTGAACCATGCTATCCACTAACTTCTCAGTCTTGTGAATGCCCTGCCGAGTCCCCCGCATCTGTTTGATCTCCAGAACCTCAATCGAGTTGTTCCAGCTGGAGGCATCTCTCCCAAACAGTCATGCAGACCATTAGGGCTGTTTACGATGTCTCAGAGTGCAGGGTGTGCAATAGCCTGAGCTCCCCAGGCATCCCTCAACCAATTAAATGTATTTCCAAGTGTGGATGCTGGAGATTTTAAACAAGAACAAATTTTTGGAGAAACTCACAGATCTGGAAATATCTGTGAAGACAAAAACAGAGTTAACATTTAGAATCCAGTGTCCTGTTCTGATAAACGGTCACGAGATTCATAATCACAATGAAAATTCATCATATTTGTATGGGATAGCCAACCTTAAGACAGCTCAGAAATGGCTAACTTCTACTTACTCACAAAAGTGTTAAATACATCAATGCCAAGGTCAAATGATCAGAGCAGGTTCTGAATATTCTGAAAGGGGACAGTGACCAGCAGAAGGCCATTGTACACATTGGTACAAATAGGAAGAGAAAGGGACAAGGTTCTGCAGAGACAATACAAGAAATTAGGCAAGAGGTTAAAAAGTAGGTCTTTGAGGGTAATAATATCGTGATTACTCCTGGTGCCATGTGCTAATGAGACTAGGAATAGGAGAATAGAGCAGATGAATATGTGGCTAAGGAAATGGTGTAAGGGGCAATGATACACATTTTTGGACCATTAGGATCTCTTCTGGGATAGAAATGACCTATTCAGGAAGGATGGCTTGCATCTGAATTGGAAGGGGAACAATATCGCAGTGGGGTGGGATGGGGGACACAGAGTGATAGTGACACAAAGTGATAGTGAGAAAAGAGATAAGGCTGAGGCTGGCACAGCAGATAAGGAGACAAAGTCAAATAGACAAGACAGGCAAGAACACGGCAGAGAATAAGGAAAGACTGATAAATTAAACTGCATTTACTTCAATGCAAAAGGCCTGACAGGCAAGGCAGATAACTTAGGTCATGGTCGGGAATGTGGGACTGTTATATGTGGCTTTTACAGAAATGTGGCTCAAGGATGAACAGGACTGGCAACGTAATGTCCAGGATATAGAAGCAATAGAAAGGGAGGCAAGAGAGACTGTGGATTGGCACTTTTGGTTAAAGATAACATTACAGTTATACTTTGGCAGGATATTCCTGGGAGATGGTCCAGTGAAGTTACCTGGATGAAACTAAGAAATAAGAAAGGGGTGATCACCTCGTTGGGTCCCTCTGTGGTCTACAGCAGGAAATTGAGAAACAAATATAAAGGGGCATCTCAGGTGTATAGAAGGGAATAAAAAGGCTGTAATGGTAGGGGATTTTAAATTTCCAAACATAGACTAGGGTTGTCATAGTGTTAAGAGCTTTGTTGGAGAGGGATTTGTTTAGTGTGTTCATAAACCTGATCCAAAAGTTAAAGTTCTAAATTGGAGTAAGACCGATCTTGATGGTATTAGATTAGGACTTGCTAAGCTTGATTGGAGAGGCTATTCACAGGTAAAGGGACAGATCGGAAGTGGGACGCCTTTAAAAAAAGATACGAGGGAATTCAGAGCCAGTATGTTCCTGTCAGAGTGAAGGGTAAGGCTGGTAGGTATAGGGACTGTTGAATGGCTAGAAACTTTGAGGATCTGGTAAAGAAAAAGAAGGAGCATATGTCAAGTATAGTCAGCTGGGATTGAGCAAATCTCTTGAGGTACAGGGAGTGGAAGAGTACACTTTAGAGGGAGATCAGGAGGGCAAAAGGGGGACATGAGATAGTTTTGGCAATTATGGGTAAGAAGAAATGAAAGGCATTCCACAAATACATTTAGGTCAAAGAGAAACTAGGGAGAGAATAGGCCCCCTTAAAGATCAGCAAGCACATCTATATGTGGAATACAGAAGATGGGTGAAATACTAAACAAATACTTCACATTGTGGAATCAAGGGATCTTGGGGAAATAAGCAGCAATGTTTTGAAAAATGCCCTTATTACAAAAGTGGACGTTCTGGAGGTCTTAAAACACAAAGGTAGATAAATCCCTGGGTCCTGTTCAGGTACATCCCAGAACTTTGTGGGAAGCTAAGGAAGGTATTTCTGGAAGATATTACTTTCTCATGTAAAACCGTTTGTGAGGGAAAAATATTTTCACTTGGCAAGTGGTTAGAATCTGGAAAGTGCTGCCTGAGATTGTCCATGTCTCCACCACAATCAAGGCAATTGAGTGGGATTAATGTCATAAAATGTGAAGTATTAAAGGAATTTGCAGAATATTGAATGCAGGCTATGGGAAGAAAACTAAAGAATGGCACCAGGTGAGAATCTCATTTGGATAGTCATGTAGATATAAAGGACTGAATGGCCCCCTTCCATGTTGTAACAATTTTATGTTTCTGTGAACTCTAACAACATGAATAGCACTTCAGAATGAACACAGTGGGGAGCTGGAGGAACACAGCAGGCCAGGCAGCATCAGAGGAGCAGGAATGTTGATGTTTTAGGTCAGGACCCTTCTTTAGAAATGTATAAGAAACTCTAGCATCTGCAGTTCTTTAAAGGAATCATGAAATTCGCTGCACATTCCATTTGAAGGACTCAGTTGGTTAGAAACCTAAAGTGTTGTGACAGAGTTATAATATCCTTTCACTTGACTTTCAGTATGGAAAGTGTTGGCATATAGATTGAAAATTTAGATTGAATTTTTTAAGTTTCATTCTGGGCTCTGACTTGTCCAGTATTACTGCCAGCTGGGTTCATAACAATAGCCATGTGTGTTGTAACAAAAGGTCTGGAATATTCCTCAAAGAAATGTTCATTATTCAATTGGAAAGCAAATTTGAGTTCATAAATCCTGTCTTCCTGTCAGAATAAAGTCCCTTGTTTTCAGCAGTGCATGAAAGGGTTTGCAGCATGTTCTCATTGCAGTGTTGAAAGTTTAATAAAGTTTGTGTGACACTGTCTACACTGAAGCATTGAGTTTCAGAAATTCCATGTGTTGTGAAATTTCTGCTCCTGCTCAGTACATCAAGAATGGGTCAGATATATTGCAATAATAGCTTCTTGTGGTCAAAAACTAACACCATATTGAATATAAAGTCAGAATATAAAGCAACATTTCAAAAACAATTGTAAACCCTAACAAACTTTAATGAGATCAATTCTTTGCAGTTTGACTCTATTACTTTGGTGACCCATTATCAATGAGATTTTACTTGGCCTTGTTTTCTCATCCAGAGGTTTCTTAGGAAGGAACAGCTCTGTTGTAGCAAGTTATCAATTCAAAGTACCCAGATTTCTAACTTTTTTACCACCACTATCTTAGTAACAAACTTCTATTCCCATCTGCTTTTATGATAGAACAAATACCTTACTAACTTCTATCTCCATTGTGCGTTCAAACCTATTAAATATTCTGCTAACCCATAAAAATGTGTAACAATTTCATTGTAAGTAATAGCCCCTTATAGACGTTGATAATCATTAAACTGTTCTTACAGAAATTTATTGTGGGTATAATTGCTTTTGCATAAACAGAAAGAAGAGAAACAACATCACCTGTGATAACAAGGTGTAGAGCTGGATGAACACAGCAGGCCAAGCAGCAGCAGAGGAGCAGAAAAGCTGATGTTTTGGGTCTGGATCCTTGCTTAGAAAAGAAGAGTCCAGACCTGAAACATCAGCTTTCCTGATCCTCTGATGTGGCTTGGCCTGCTGTGTTCATCCATCTCTACACCTTGTTATCACAGATTCTCCAGCATTGGCAGTCCCTACTATCTCTGAGACAACATCATCTGCTCTATCACAGCTTATGTTACTATCATAGCACCAACATCACAGCTGAAATAGAACAGAGAGAGGAGCTGAACACCTTCCTCATACTGAACCAAGCAGTGGAACTGTATTTTTAGCAATCCCATTTTTTGCTCCACCGCAGGCTTGACTGAAGCATGTGCACCAACTCGGTGAAGTAGCTGTACCGGCTGAATGACCAAGACATTCCACCCAAAGGGAAGTGCTTTCTGTGCTCAGATGCCCTTTCCATAGTTACATGACAGATGATGTAACAATGTTCCCCTTGTGCCACAGCACAATTCCATAAGTGAAGGGATTGTTTTGGACCAACATTTTGCTTTTTTTAGGTCAATGCTAGTAACCTCTGCATCACTGAGATGCCAACATGAGTTTTTCTAGCACTGATGGCATGGTGCAATCTACCTTTGATCAACATGATGCATCAGCAAGTTCACTTTGTGTTGCATTTCTGTGAAGGAATGTCTTTAAATGAAATGTAGCTGAAGTTTGCAAATACCCGATTCATGTGTTTGCACTTTCGAAGTCCAAATGTCCGGCTGCCCTGGATCCCATGTCTTCCTCCATCAAAGGGACACTAGCCTCACCCACCTTGGGTATTGGTCCAGTTATTTTCCAATTGCATTATATATCCAGAAAACAGCAAGGAATGCATCTTCTGGTGGATGCCAGCAGCACCAGTCTCCATCTACTTGTGGTTACCCCCCAAAGCCTCCTTTTCCCCTTTTGCCTTATATTAGTCAACAGCCTTTTCCCACGAATCCTTCCAAGTAGAGACCTGCTGCATTGACCTTCACCAACTGCCCTTCCCATCCCCTGAACCTCAACAGTACACCTCCTGGCTTCTAGAGATTAGTAACATCTAAAGACATGAGTAAGAGCAGGGAAGTGGTACTGAGAATATGATCAGCCATGATCTAGAATCGCTGAGCAGACTTGATGGGCTGAATGGTCGATTCCTGTTCTGTAATATCATACCTGCACCAATAAACACCAGCTCCCTTGTGTTCTAGTTCTGTTCAGGGCAGTAATACTGTAATAGCATTTCACACAGAATCTACAACCAGAGAAGAACTAAACCAGCCAATATTCTCTTGTTAGAGATAATGGGAACTGCAGATGCTGGAGATTCCAAGATAATAAAATGTGAGGCTGGATGAACACAGCAGGCCAAGCAGCATCTCAGGAGTGCTCCTGAGATGCTGCTTGGCCTGCTGTGTTCATCCAGCCTCACATTTTATTATCTAATATTCTCTTGTTGTTCCGTTACTGCACACTTCATGCCATGCACCTATTATGTTTCTAACATCAATCCAGCCGCCTTGAATAACTGAAAACCTTGTTATCTGTGTTAATGATTAAGTATCACACTGAGAAGTGCTCAAATCTGCGGCTGCTCTGAGAACCAATCACTTAGTTCATTGGGAAGAAAAGCTGAATAGCAATAATTGGAGCATAAAGCTTTGTTTATAATGGTCTCACTTGGAAATGTCTAATGATGATCATGAATTAGTTAACATGTGATCATGTCTCAGAAGATTAATCACACTGCAGAGAAATTAATTCTCAGAGGTCAGTAGAAAATTTGAAATCAGAACCAGGAGGTCAGGGTCTCGGCCAACACATTTAAGACTAGGATTGTTTAATCAAAGTTTCCTCAGTGGGTTTTCACTTGTTTAACATTTTAATACCAACAGTTTCAATGAGATTCAACTCTGACATCATGATGCTGCAAACCTGAAACAGAAACTGCTGGAAACACAGTTGGGGAGACTTTGTTTATAATTCACATCTAAATTGTAAGCTGCAGTTTTAAGAATTCAAACAATAGAGAGCTGGAGAAATTAAAGCTGGCAAGTATCAAACATAAGTGCAGTGCAAACAAGCCTTAATTAATCACCTTTTAATGACTGATCATATTTATGGAAAGGATGGGCCATGCTGACTTAAAAGGTCAGTGTATAAAGTTAAGAGTCATAACCTAGCAGATAGAGAATCTCTAACAATGGATGACCTACCTATCTGTCGGCCTTTTTGTTGGAGGCATACCTGTTATCCTTGCAATGAGGGTAGTCTAGAGAGGTTGTTTAATATTGAATCAGCTGATCTCCTGTGTACAGTGAGAATACTGAGGACTAACATATTGTAAGCACAAATGAAAGGACTTGTTTTTAAATTACCACTTCCTATTAACACAGGATACCTCAAAGAACTTTCTACCAAATAAAATGGTTTAGTTACTGTCTTAATACGGGAAATGTAGTGGCCAATTTGTAGAGAGCAATGTCCCAGCAATGGGATGATGGGACCAGATGATTTATTCCCTTGAGGTTTTTTGAGGGGCAAGGCTGGGAGAACTCCTTTGCTTGACACAGCATTATGGGATATTTTACATTCAACTGAGATCGGAATTAATATCTCATCTGAAAGATGGCACACCCAATAGAGTGGAGGGAGGCAATGGCCTAACAGTATTATTGCTAGACTATTAATCCAGACCCCTAGGTAATACTCCGGGGACATGGGTTTGAATCCCACCATGGGAATTAAATCTGGATTTAAGTGTCTACTGGCCATGAAACCATTGTTGATTGTCAGGAAAAACTCATCTGGTTCACTAATGTCCTTTAGGGAAAGAAATTGTCATCCTTACCTGGTCTAGCCTACATGTGGCTCCAGACCTTCAGCAATGTGATTGACTCTTAACTGTTCTCTGAGCGATCAGGAATGGGTAATAAATGCTGGTCTAACCAGCAACATCCACTTGTTAATGAGTAATTTTTAAAAAAATCCAAACTGAAATATCTGCCCAGAAATGGGCTTAAATTCTTACACCTTCTGACTCAGGTGAAAGTTGTACCATTGATACTCATAAACGAGCCTGGAAATGGCTGAAGATAGAAGTGCTGGATTACTAATAAACAATGTGATGGAATGAAATAGAGGTAGTGGGAACTGCCGATGCTGGATATCAAGGTGTAGAGCTGGATGAACGCAGCAGGCCAAGCAGCACCAGAGGAGCAGGAAGGCTGACGTTTCAAGCCTAGACTCTCTGATGCTGCTTAGCCTGCTGCGTTCATCCAGCTCTACACCTTGTTATCTCTTGATGGAATGAGGTAAACGGGTTTGTCACAGATGGCCCAGGTAAGTATTATAGAACTTGTGAAGGTTACTTCCAACTGGATGATCATTCAGGGGCTCCATGTGTGGGGAGCAGGTTCTTGAAAGAAGTTAGATAAGGAAAGCAGGGAAAGAGGCAGCAAGTAAGCATTGGCGGCAAAAGTAAAGGCAGACGAAAAAATTACATAACATTAAAATTAATCGAGAAAATAAATAAATGCATATATAAAAATCAATTTAAAGAACATTGAAATACTAACATCAAATTTGAACATAAATTTGAAGATGCTTCAAAAAAAACCCTTCAGAGCAATGTGCCTGGGCTTTTATCTCCGAATTTTTCCAATGAATTATTTATATCTTCCTGGTAAACTGCTGTGCTTTAATTGCTTGTTATTTCATGGCTTTATTTCACATTGTCAACAAATCATTAGCTGAAATCTATTTTCTTCACAAGTCGCAATTTCTTTCATAAATGCACTGATTTTGAGCTATAGCCCCACACATGTTTAGACCTCCAAGGGGAAGGAATGTCATTTTGTCTGAACTGATTCCTGATTGCTTGGTTTGTCTACGCCCAACAGAGTTTCAAAGGAGCACACCTCTTTGGCCCAAAACCTGCAATCAGTATCAGAGCCGCACTTTCTGATGGCAAACAGTCAAATTACCTTCCTCCAATTTGTCTAGCTGACCTACTGATGCAAGGTCCTTCCAAAATCTGTGAGGTAGAAATCCTTGGGGAGAATCCATTACTCCCTGTTTTCAGCGCTAGCTGCTGTATTCCAGTCAGTGAAACTTTAAAAACATTCCCAAAATTGTGAACACTGTGCTATTCCCAGCTCTGCTTCATAGTAGGAAATGTGACTCTTTGGATTTATCAACAGCAAAAGTCAATTGTTCTGTGGCATTTCTAAAAGGCCCAGCCATCTTTGAATGAGCACATGGGGATTGCGGAGAGGAAATGAATGTTTGAGATAGTTGATATCAACCCTTAAAACTGCACAGCATCATCCCAAACACAGATAACAGCCATCAGCTCCTGACAGTGCAGCACATCCTTCACCCTCCTCAAACTGTAAGCACTTCAAACACTTCCTTCAACCTAGCCCTGACAGTGCAAGCAACTCCTCAGCTACACAGTTTAAACCCACCCAGACCCTCAGAGCAGGGCAATCTCTCCCATCGCCATGTTAGTGATAACCCACCCACCTTTGCCCCAACAGCGTTAATTCCATCTTGTCACAACAGTGCTAACTTCCACCCCTCTTTGTCTCCAGTGGTGCTAGACCCCACCTTTGGCTCCCAACAATGCTAACCCCTCTTTTATCACCCCCTGTGCCACCACTTCATCACCCTTTGAGAACACTGGTCAGTCCTCCTTCCTCACAAACCCCACTCCCACCACCTGAAAAAGGATGAGCTTGTACCACCCCCACCCAAACCTCCAACACACTGGCATCGTTCAGCCCTCTCACCTCATTCTCCCCCCACCCCCAACCCCATGAATTGCACCCCAACAAACTCCCACTCCCTCACTGTCTCTTCCCACATCAGCTGGACAGGGGTCAGGGATCCCAGTTGGTGTATTGTGTCCAGGGAAGGATTGAAGACTTTTTGGTTTGGGGTGGATATCGGAAATGTAGGGATTGGGTGGTGGGAGTCAGTGACCACTGTTGGGGAGGGAGTGAACATTGTCGTGGGTGATGAGTACATTTGACACTCAATTCTTCTACATGCTGTGTTATAAACACAGCCCACTAGTACACAGACAAATCCCTAATGACAGACCAACTGAACTCACAAAGGCAAGAGGTCAGGATGTGTGCTGACTTCAAGATTCCACAAAATTCCATAGGTGAAACAGAGAGCAGATCTCCCAACTTGATACTATACATTTAAACATCATACAGAGATTTGTTTTCTAGATTTGGGTATGTCTAATGCAGAACGGTAGCCAGAAAGATTTGCTTAGCAATTGGGAACAAAGGAATATATGGATTTACCAGATCAAGATTAACAGCAGAAAAGTTAAGATCCCCAAAAGATATAGGTCACATTCGAAAGCCAATTCAGAGACAAGATAAAATTTCTATATTCATCAACTAGAATTCATCTTATTTAGAAATGTAATACAAGAACTGAACACATAATAAATTAGAATCCCTACAGTGTGGAAACAGGCCCTTTGGCCCAACAAGTCCACACCACCCCTTGGAGCATCCCACCTAGATCCATACCCCTATACCCCACACACCCCTGAACACTACAGGCAATTTATCATGGCCACCTAGCCTGCACATCTTTGGACTGTGGGAAGAAACTGGAGGAAACCCATGCAGACATGGGGAAAATGTGCAAACTCCTCACAGACAGTTACCTGAGGCTGAAATCAAACCCAGGACCCTGGTGCTGTGAGGCTGCAGTGCTAACCACTGAGCCACTGTGCTGCCCTCTGCTGCACTAGTCAGCCCAAAGACCTTGAACCAGAGATTCTTTATTCCATTGGCACCAAGGCATTACAAGCATGAAGAAAAATTAAAGGTTTTTTTTTAAAAGGTACCTACATAGAATTAGACCTGTGCTTTACATCTAGTTGAGAAAATCTTTTGTCTCTCCAATCTTTCCATCCATAAGGCCTCTTTCACTTTTCCCCAGGGGATGGTCCATTCAATTGCTCCAGCTGCCCTGATAAGTGGTGACCTTCACTATCGCAAACTGCCCCTGGAGGACACAAAATTGATTGAAGTTGACAGAATCTAATGTCCATTTAATGAGTCAATACAGAAAGGGGCTCATTAGATGGCGAGTTAGCAAATAGAATTTTTAAGTTGGTGATAGTAATGACCCTCATGAAAGCTGAAAGAAAACTTGTTCAACAAACCAAAGAATTTAGCACCCAAGAGCTACTGGATGTCCACCCCTACTACCAAGGATAATGTAAGAGCAAAATGATCCTCATAGACTGACACTCATATGTCCTAAGAAACTTGACATTTAACACAATTATTGTACAGCAAGATATGTGAAAGTTGTGGTCTTCTCCACACACCAGAATATGCCCAGCTTTCAGTTCAGTTTGTAAGAGATGTAGTAGAAAGGCCTTTCACAGAAACTTCACACAATAACAGCAAAGACTGATACAGCCACAAAAAGCTATATCTTGATCCAGTCAGATCATGCACAAGGAGTACTTTCAAGATACAATAAAGACCATTTGATATCATGCCAGAGACTTGCACATGAAGTAAGTAACAAACTAGAACATGAGGAGTCATAGACCCCTTGCTTCACACTGGCCAAACCTGTAGAAAACATCCATATCATCATACCACCCAAAGTGCTTGTAAAAAGACAAATAACCTATCTTCAGAAAAGTGGTGACTATTTGTTATTGGCTAAAACTGACTCAACAGCACATGCCAGTATGCTATCCCTGAGAATTCTAAAATGCACATATTCATATTTAAGGGAAAGCAAGAGGATCATTCATATGCAAAACTTTCAGTGTAGACAATGTGCAAAGCTGTGGCAGATGGTGTTCAATGGAAGCAAATGTGAGATTATCCATTTTGGACTGAAAAAGATTGATTAGGTTACTTTCTACATGATATCAAGTCAAATACTTCATAGACACTTGGGGGCTCATCTGCATAGATCTTTAAAATGCCACAAACAGGTGCAGAAATTAATCAGGAAGGCAAACAGATTGCTGGCCTTTATACCTACAGGAGTGGAGGATAAGGACTCAAATGATGCTGCAGCTGTGCAAAGCCTTGGTTAGTCCCTGCTTGGAGTACTATGAACAGATCTGGGCACTATACCTTAGGAAAGATGTATGGGCCTTGGAGGGAGTAAAATGTAGCTATACAAGAATGAAAGCTGGATTTCAGCAGTTAAGGAGAGATTATGCAAATTAGACCTGTTTTCTCTAGAATTTAGGAGAAGGTTCATGGTATAAATAGGGAAATAGAGAGTAGTTAAACTATTTTCATACGTTGGAGATTCTGGAATTAAGGGGACATAGTCTAAACGTTAGGGTAGACCATTCAGGAGAGATGTCAGGAGACATGTTAGGAACGTATCTGAGATACATTTTTAAAGCAAAGGTACAAAAGGGTGTGGGCCAAAGACTCATAAGTGTAGTTGGGCCACAGATCAGGCCATGATCTCACTTGAATGGCAGGATAAGCTTGAGGGGCTGAACAGCCTATTCCTGTTGCTATGTTCCTAACCAAAGCTTCATCAATTCTGTGTGCAGGATCAATATTGTCAGAGTGTGAGTGCAGTTAATCAGCCAGTACATTATAGATATTCTCCATCATAGTCACTACCAGAGTATCAATCAGAGTGGCACAGTGGATCAGTGGTCAGCACTGCAGCCTCAAAGTGCCAGGGTCCCAGGTTCAATTCTGGCTTTGGCAGCTGTTTGTTTGGAGTAAAAAGTTAAGCTTCCTTTTGGAAAGAGAGGGGTATTATATGTTTGCGTATAGACAGAGCCTCAGAAAGGTCCCTACCTTGCACTGCACTACTTTGACTTTTCACACTGTGAACCTCAGTAATACGACATTTTTATTATTAGCGATGGTATTTAGTGCAGACTTAAAGCTAGGAAGCATGGCAAAGTTGTCAGCTGTCCTCAGTCAGGCCAGGAGGATAGACATTGGTCAGTGGGTCCCTGTGTAGTAAGTCAAGGGCAGCCTCTGATACCAGTTCAGGGACTTGGAAACAGTCTTTCAGCCACTTACAGCAGTCAGAAACAGGAACATGTCCTCAGAAGGGAGAAAGGACTGTATTTGGGCAGCCCATCACCTTGACTCTTTCACCCCTCTTGTGGGCTGTTTTCCTCCTGGAATCAAGGAGAGATAGATACTAAGTGAGATGAAAGAGGGTCCTACACATTTGGTGCAGGTGGGAGATATCCCGAGAGAGTGAAGGGGCAGCACAGGGGGCGTGCAGGGTTAGCGCTGTTGGGGTTCGAGGTGGAAGAGAAGTGAAGGAAAGTGTTGCAGGTCAGATGAGAATGATAGAGCATGAGCCTTGATGTGAGGTGGGTCCAGTAGCAGAGAGTGAGTCCATGTGGGGCGTCAAAGAGACTTTCATTGGTGGTCTGGAGAAAGGCATGGACCTTATTCATATAGTGCTGTGCAGTCTGCCAGATGGTTGAGACTGCACTGACTTAAGTAGCAACCTTGATCAGGTTGACATAGTCTGCTGCTGTGATTACTCCGATGGGGCTGGCCCTATATCTACACCAGCCCATCCAGCAGGAGCCCCAAGTCCCTCTGGGCAAAGCGAGGCATGGGTTTATCCTTTGCTATGTCCAAGACAAATGTTAGGTCCATACAAGGCAACTCTGGACAAACAATGGGGGCATAACAGCCTTTTAAAAATTTCACCAGTGCCAAGGAGGCCTGTGAATTCTCGGATATCCCAGGAGCAGCAAATTGTTCTGGGAATGGTGGATGGTAGAATAGGGTGGGAATTGTGTTGGAGAATCATACATCATAAGGGCAGGGTTGGTGATTCATGATGCGAGTTTGGAAAGATACAATGAGAAAACGTTTTGGGTCTCAAGGAGAGAAAAACTCTATGAAACTCACTAAAACTCACACTTAGCTAAAAGAAAGGTAGGATTCAGGCCTTATCCAAATTTTGAAAAACAGTCTCACACCTACTCCTCTCTCACTCAAACTCAATGTAAAATTAAATCATATTATAGTCACTGCTGCCTATGCAAGCTTTCACAATGAGATCAGTAATCCTTCCCTCATAGAATCCCTAGAGTGTGGAACCAGGCCCTCCAGCCCAACAAGTCTACATCAACCCACAAAGCATCCCGCCCAGACCCATCCCCCTATAACCAACCTAATCTCCGCACCCCTGAACACTACGGGCAATTTAGCATGGCCAATCCACCTGCCTCTGCATCCTTGGACTGTGCGAGGAAACTGGAGCACCCGGAGGAAATCCATGCAGATACTGGGAGAATGTGCAAACTCCACACAGAAAGTCACCCGAAGGTGGAATTGAACCCAGGTTTCTGATCCTGTGAGGCAGCAGTTCTAACCACTGAGCCACCATACAATACCAGTTGTAGAATAAACCTACTCTCCAGTCGGCTCCAGGATGTGTTCTACTCTGAAGCAATCCTGAAAACTTTCCATGAACTCCTCAGCTGGGCTACTTTTGCACATCTGGCTTTTCCAGTTGACATGGCGCTTAAAATTTCCCATGATCATCAGACTGCTTTTCTGACATTATTTCTTACTTCAGGCCCCACTCCACTGTGAGGTTACAGTTCCCAGAAAAAAAGTGCAGTTTTTATTTTTTTGTTTCCTTTCTTTGCTTTTTCTGTTGTTCAATAAAATTGAATGTTATCAACCATTTGATGGTTTTCCAACATGTAATGCTCCCATGCTGAACAATGACAAGATGCTTTGCAGTGCTACGCGTTGTGTAAAAAATATCACTCTCTTTGACAGGGCTCACACGTGCTGCAATGCTGAAGATGGGTAGCCTGAGTTACTTGAACTTGCATTACAATAACAGCTGGTGCAAAGTAGCTATATATGTACAAATAGGATCTTCTATTTTCAATGAAAATCACTTATACCAGGTATGTGCCTTCAGAAGCTTTTGACTGTCATCTCCCTCCCACTGTGAATGGTTATTAGTGATTGGTAGTGATTGAGCTGGTGCACAGCTGTCCTGACAATGGCATCTACTGCTCTTCCTGGTGAGTGTATGGTAGCACAATCACACACTACACAGGTATGATGCATACATAATGAGCAAAGCATCATAAAATCATGTGAACTAATTCATTTGAGCTCATGGAGGGACAATCTCCAAGAAACATTTTAGTAAAATTCAACCCATTGTTCATAAGTTTATTGTGAGACTTTTGGGTCTACAGTCTACACAATCCGAAATTGTTGTGCGTTTTCCTCCACCCACATCTTTATGATATTTTCAAATTGGGTGAAGCTTAGTATAGTCTCCAACATTAACCCTTATAGAGCTATTATCTTTAACTGCAATGTAAATATTATTATGTGTTGATTTTTATATTGAGTACAGCAAAGGCTGCTGTGTTTCCTACAGTATACAGTAACTGCTCTTCAGAAAGTGATTCTTTGGCTGTAATGTAGTTTGAACATCCTGAGGCAGGTATCACATGGGCAGCTAACCCTATCCCTTTCCTAATGGCCCAGGTGGCTACATTAAAATCGCCGCATATATTCGACAGTGAATGAGATCATCAAAGTTGATTACTGTCGCCAAGTATCCACTTGGATCATGAATCCATTTTGCAACAAATTAGAGAAACATACTGTCTCAAATGAGCATCAGCAAAGTATGGAGTTTTATAGGATTGAGTCACTATGAAAGAGTGTAATAATTCAAAATGATCATGGAAACAGGCCCTTTGGCTCAATAAGTCCACACCACTCCTCAGGGCATCTGACTGAGATCCATTCCTAAATTCTGAACACTGTGGGCAATTTGGCATGGCCAAGCCACCTAACCTGCACATCTTTGGACTGTCCCAAACAGACACAGGGAGAATATACACACTCCACACAGACAGTCACCTGAGGCTGGAATTGAACCCAGGTCGCTGGTGCTGTGAGGCAGCAGTACTAAACATTGAGCCACTGTGCTCTCCTGATACTGGCTCCTGCAATGGATTGAAGAAGTGGGTGAGGTGGTGAGACCTTCCATGTACTTCTGGAAATATTCCTCTTACAAGTGCTTTGCTGGGACACCTCAGGCTTGTGCTGTGTTAATATTCCAGTGTTGGCACTGATATTGACACGGGTATTTCACTTCACAATAAAACATAACCTAGAGCAGAATGGATCAAAATGAAGATTCTCCTGGTTTTGGTTTCAGCACATGGCCAATCAAGACCAATCTGAATTCACAGTAAATTTCAGAAAATGCAGAGCCTGTGCAAGCAATGGGATGATTTAACATTTGGTATAGCTGTGTTGTAGTGGTCACACTCTCACCACTGAGGCATGGGATCATCGGTTGAAACTCCAGCCCAAAGAATGAAGTGAATCATCAAGGCTGACATTTCATTGCAGTACTGAGGAAAATCGACATTGTCAGAGGTGCAGTCATTCGAATGTCCCCCACTCCAAGTAGCATTAATAAATGGCAGGGCTCTAGTTGACAAGCTAGAATGAATGTTCTGGTCAATGTCTATCTTTTGACCAATATTACCAAAATACCAACATCTCATGGGAGCTTGAAAACTTCCCACTCTGCTTCCTACCTTACAGCAGCAACAGCACCTTCAGACAGATTTAATAGGCTGTAAAGCATTTTGGGATATCCAAAGGTTAGCAAGTGTTTTACAGTTCACTTTTGCATGTTGCTTTGCAGACAAATTGATCACCTTAGCTTTTAGCAAATGGCTAATATAAGATGAGGGTTAAATATAGGCTGGAGAGCCAGGAAATAGTTTTTTTTATTTGCACATGGAATGTGGCTTTTACTGGCTAGACCTGTGTTGTTGCCCATCCCTAATCAATTCCCTGAAGAAGTGGCAGCAGAGTACCTTCTTGAGCCACCATATTCCATGTGTAAATGCTCACCCACAGTGCTGCTATATTAGGAGCTCCAGAATTGTGGCCCGGTGGCATTAAATTAATGGCATTAAGGTTGAAAGTCAGGACAGCGAGTGACTTGGAGGGGAACTTGCAAGAGATGGTGGTCTTGTGTATCTGCTGCCCTTGCCCTTCTGGATGGTAGTGGTTGGAGTGTTTGTAAGTTGCTATTTAAGGAACTTTGGTGAATTTTTGCAGCCCATCTTGGAGATGGCATACACTGCTGCTAATGAGAGACAGTGGCATGCACAGTAAATGGTGAACATGTTGAATGAGGTGACCTGTCCTGGGATGATGCTGAGCTTCTTTCTGTTGTTAGACTTACACTCATTCAGGCAAGTGGGGAATATTCCATCACGTTCCTGACTTGTGCCCTGAAGAAGATGACAGACTGGCATTAGGGGAAAAAGAAGATGTTACTTATCATGGGACGTGGGTATTATAAGAGAGTAATTTAGCATCAACCATATTTCTGTGAGTCTGAAACCACACACAGGCCAGGCCAGGCATGGACGACGGATTTCCTTGTCAAAAGGGCAATAGTGGACCAGATTGGTTTTATGACAAGTGACAGCAGCTACATGATCATTGTCAGGCTAGCCTTTCTGTTGAATTAAAATTTCACCAGCTGCCATGTTGGATTCAAACCCATGTCCTCAAAAGCTCTGGACCTCCAGGTTACTTGTCCAGTGACTTTATACCACCACTTCCTCCTTTTAAATGTCTGGCCCAGTATAGTTTCTGGTCAGTGGTAATGCCCAGAATGTTGACAGTGGGGAATTCAGTGATAGCAATGCTATTGACAAGTGATGTTATGAGATTCTCTCTCATTTGAGACAGCAATTTGCTGGCACTAGTACGATATAAGTATTTATTGCCCCTTCTCAGCCTAAACCTGAATGTTGTCCAGGCCTTTCTGTATTTGGACAGGGATTGCTTCAATATCTAAGGAATCATGAACATTGTTGAATACATCATTCCTGCAGCTAAAATAACTGATCTCCACAACCACAACCATCTTCCTTTGTGCCAGGTATGATTCTCATCAGCAGAGAATTTCACCCAAGGTTATTGCTGAGCAAATTTAGCTTGATAGCCTGGTCATTGTACTATCACATTGTTGAGGTTGGTTGGTTCGCCGAGCTGGTTTGTTGTTCCACAGACGAGGGTTAAATATAGGCTGGAAAACCAGGAAATAGTTTTTTTAAAATTCACTCATGGAATGTGGCTGTTACTGGCATTGTTTCTGTCCACTGGAAAGTGAGATAAGGCTTTAGTTTACTATCACAATACATTATATCTCTGACAGTGTTGCATATCTCTCAGTCATGTACTGTCTGTTATCTTTCTACGTCCAAATGGAGAGAATGCTGAAGCAATTTACTAGATTGATTCCAGGGATGAGAAACTTGATTGGAGTAGATTGAAGAATTTCCATTTGTAAAAGATACAAGAACAGGAGGACATAGATTTGAGCCAATGCGCAAACAAAGCAAGGATGATGTAGGAAAAAAAAATTCTCACAGCAAGTAGTTAAGAATGCATTGCCTGGAAAATGCGGTGATTCAGGTTCAATTTAGGCCTTCAAGAGGGGCACTGGTTGATTATTTGAATAGAAATGGTGCGCAGGGATATGGGGAAAAGGCAGAAGGATGGTTGTAGATCGTACCCCTGGAGGCGGCGCAGACAAGATGGGCCAAACAGCCGCCTTTCTGTACTATAATAATTTTTGTGCTTCAATGATTCTGAAATCTCTGGAAGGGTATTTTAATCTAATTCCTGCAACTTAGAGATAAGAGCACTAACAACTGAGCAATGGCAGACATGTGTCCTATCTACGACTTCAGATTAACTTTTTCAATCATTGGTAGCCTTCAAGTCTATTTTGATTAATCATGAACAATCTCTCTGTTCATTTTGGTTTGCAGCAGCTTCAGTGAAAAAGAGCTGGGGCTGGTTTGCAATGTTGGCATTTCAATTATGTAAGATTATATAAAATAGGAGCAGGAGTAGGCCATTTGGCCCTTCAAACCTGCTCTGACATTCAATAAGGTCATCGTTGATCTAATGATGGCCATAATCCCACTTTCCTGACTGTCCATCATAAATTTTCAGTTTAAAAGTTTGACTCAGTCTTGAGTTTTTCTATTGATCCAACCTATGCTAATCTTAATGGAAGAGAATTAAAGATCAACAGCTGTCAGACAAAATTCCAACAACATTCCCAAATTGCAAACAGTTCTAGGTATCCCTCTTGAAAGGGGCAATGACCATCTCCATCAAGAGCAAATCTAATCATTATCCCTTGACGTTCAATGGCATTATCATCACTGAATTCCCCACAATCAACATTCCTGAGTTTACCATTGAGCAGAAATTGAACTAGACCAGCAGGTACAGGTACAGTGGCCACCAGCCCATAGAATCCTCACAGCGTGGAAGCAGGTCATTTGATCCATTGAGTCCACACCAGCCCTCTGATGAACATCCCACCGACATCCACTCTGTCCCCATGGGAACATGGCTAATCCACCTAGGCTACACATCCCTGGACACTACGGGCAATTCAGCACGGCCAATCCACCTAACCATATCTTTGGACTGTGGGAGGAAACTGGAGCACCTGGAGGAAACCCACGCAGACACAGGGAGAATGTGCAAACTCCACGCAGACAATCAGCCAAGGGTGGAATAGAGCCCGAGTCCCTGGCATGTGAGGCAACAGTGCTAACCACAGAGCCATGTGTCACCTTCAGAGCTTGAAATTCTGTGACAACAAACTCTCATCCTGCCTCCCAAAGCCTTTTACATCCACAGTGCACAAGTCAGGGCTGTGATTGAACATTCCCTATTCATCTGGATGGATGTAGCTCTGATTCAGGGAGCTCGCCAACATGCTTGCCTGATTAATTGGAGTAGCAGACATCATCTTTAACATCCACCACCTCCACTCCATCACAAAGTGGATGCAGTATGTATACCATCTATAAATTACACTGCAGAAACTCAGCAAGGCTCCTCTGACAATATGTTCTATGCTCACAACCTATGGTGCTTAGAGGACAAAGGCAATCTCATAACTAGCTTTTAATTTAAAAGAGTGCATTGACAAAATATCTCCTAATTGAATTTCAACAATCCTTGCTGCTGTCTGTTAAAGAGCTACATCCATCCAGATATATTTCTCCTTGAAATGATCATGCATCTTTCAAAACCTATCAAAGTCTGACTAATTATCCTGGCAGATCAGAGAACATTGTTATCAGAGATAATGGGAACTGCAGATGCTGGAGAATCCAGAATAACAAAGTGTGTAGCTGGATGAACATAGCAGGCCAAGCAGCATCTCAGGAGCACAAAAGCTGACTAAAAGTCCCAGGTTTCCAATAGACCAACTTTCTGGTAAATTGACCCATGAAAACTAATGGAAGATTCAAGTCCTCATCACTAATAGGCAAAGATTCAATTCACAATGGATGCTCACCTGCACATCTGCCTATGTAGTATACTGTATCCACTGTACCCAGTGTGGCTTCCTCTACATTGGGGAAACCAAGCGGAGGCTTGGGGACCGCTTTACAGAACACCTCCGCTCGGTTCGCAATAAACAACTGCACCTCCCAGTTGCAAACCATTTCAACTCCCCCTCCCATTCCTCAGACGACATGTCCATCATGGGCTTCCTGCAGTGCCACAATGATGCCACCCGAAGGTTGCAGGAACAGCAACTCATATTCCACTTGGGAACCCTGCAGCCCAATGGTATCAATGTGGACTTCACAAGCTTCAAAATCTCCCCCTCCCCCACTGCATCCCAAAACCAGCCCTGCTCGTCCCCACCTCCCTAACCTGTTCTTCCTCTCACCTATCCCCTCCTCCCACCTCAAGCCATTTCCCACCTATCAACCTCATCCCACCTCCTTGACCTGTCTGTCCTCCCCGGACTGACCTATCCCCTCCCAACCTCCCCACCAATACTCTCCTCTCCTCTATCTTCTCCTCTATACATCTTCGGTCTGCCTCCCCCTCTCTCCCTATTTATTTCAGAACCCTCTCCCCATGCCCCTCTCTGATGAAGGGTCTAGGCTCCTGAGATGCTGCTTGGCCTGCTGTGTTGATCCAGCTACACACTTTGTCATCTACAGAGAATATCGCTACCTTTCTCTTATGCTGCTGTAAGTTCCTCTGGATAGAACTTTAACTTTGACCCAGGCTGGCATGCTGAATTGACATGGCCTCCCCAGCTGGCCCTCAGGGAACAAAGAATACCCTTAGGTTGCTGCCTGCATTGTGGATGACTGATAGCCCCCAGTCAGTCATGTTTGAGGAAAATATCAGGGACCATGCAGGGCAACGCTGGACTGACAGTGCCTGTCCAGGTACACAGCAGATGTTTGAAGATGGTGCATTCAAAAATACATGTTGGTGCGTACCAGGACACCCCTTGAGTGGCTAGTTGTTCTGGCAAAGTGGAGCCAGAATCAGTTGTGAGGGATACCATCACGGCAAGGTAAGTTGCCACTGAAACAAGTTTGGTAAGATATGGTAAGAAAATGTAACCAGTCTCTCAGCAGAATCCCTCCAAAAAAAATGACACAACTTGGACTTAACCAATAAATGGTTTCCTTTTCAGTAGCGAATTAACCCACATCCATACATTCATATAACTCTTCCACTTGTCACAAGGCTCAGACTCCGAGAATATCAAAGGATGATCACACTCTGGCAATTGGCTCTCAATTTAGGTCATTCTTCATAGAATTTACTTGGTTTGTAATCTTCTGTCTTAAAATTGTTCTCAATGTCTAACCTTCATCTTTAGAGAAATGAAAGTTGCCATGTTATATTCTGACAGGGTTAGAGAAGGAGACCAGAAGTCAATGTTTACTCAGTTTTAGATTCATTCATCAGGTATAATATTGCAAAAGGACAGTTTCTAATTCTATTGTCAATAAGCATTTCTTTTGAGAATTAATAAACAACATTCAATTGTGACATTCCATTAAAGGGCAATAGAAATCAAATCATAAAAGGTAACTTAGTAAACTTCTATTAACTATTAGATTTTTTCTGAAGAAGGGTCCAGACCCAAAACATCAGCCTTCCTGCTCCTCTGATGCTGTTTGGTCTTCTGTGTTCATCCAGCTCTACACCTTGTTACCTCAGGTTCTCCAGCATCTGCAGTTCCCACTATCTCCTAACTTCTATTAACTATTGGTTTTGGAGGGGAGAAGATACATCCCAACACCTGCAGTGCCCCTAGCTGTGGGAGGCCTCAACTGCATGCAACACCCTCCACAGTAAATATCCATATACAGAGCTCCCCAGTGAACACCCTGGCCACCTCCAAATATGAGGACAGAATGCTACAGCCTGAATGGAAATGTGCACAAGACATTTTCTAATCAACCTCTTCTGCAATGTTATTACACACCTCTGGAACAGCTGGAACTTGAAACCCAGTTGTCCTGGTTCCAAGGTAGGGGCACTACTACGAAACCTCAGGAGCCTTTCTGCCATGTGTATACCCACTACCCAGTGAGAGCAGTCACCTGTGTAAACTTAAAACATCATTTATAAAATGATCATTTAATCGACCAAACTTAAATGAGACTGGGATTTTGGGTTGGCCAAACTGGGCAAGGATTTCATCTCTTGAAGGAATTGATGAATTGCATTGTCTTTGATGAAGATCCAATAGTTTTTGTGATGGAAACCTGGCTGCAGGACACCTGAGAATTCCGGTCCTGTGACATTGTCACCGTGCAACTGTCCCCTTACATAGCACACTGGTGTACTTTTAATGTCATTGTTGAAACAAAGACCTTCTAAGTTAATAAAACACTTGGAGACTCCTCTGATGAAGGGTCTAGGCCCGAAACGTCTTCTTTTGTGCTCCTGAGATGCTGCTTGGCCTGCTGTGTTCATCCAGCCGCACATTTTGTTATCTGAGGAGTCAGCTGTCTAATATTCTGATCTTGCATTTGAGTTTGAACCATACATCACCAGCCATCACAGCTGAGCAGTCTTAACCAAACGGTAGCAATAGACTTTCTAAATCTATTGAATATTTTAAAATAATATTAATTCCTGATTAGGCAATTGACTAATTCAAATGAGCCAAATGAAATTAAATAAATGCTGACTCCCACAGCGACTCACACCCATCTTCCTGTAAAGACATCATCCCATTCTTTCAGTTCCTCCGTCTCCGTCGTGTATGTTCAGATGAGGCCAACTTCATCAAGGGACCCTCCAAAATGTCCACCTTCTTCCTCAACATGGACTCCCCTGCACTGTAGTCAACAGGGCCCTCAACCAGATCCGACCCCTCTCCCGCACATCCACCCTCACCCCTTCTCTTCCCTCCTACAACAGTGATAGGGTTCTCCTTGTTTTTACCAATCAGTTCACCAACATCCACTTCCAGTAGATCATCAGATGCCATTCCCGCCACCTTCAGAGAGATGCCGCCACCAGATACATATACCCCTTGCCTCCCTTGTCCGCCTTCCGCAGGGACTGTTCCCTCTGGAACACACTGGTCCACATTTCCTTCACCCCAACACCCGCTCACAGCCCTATGGCACCTTCCCCTATAACTGGTGAAGGTGCAACACCTGCCCATTTATCTCCTCCCTCTCCAGTACCCACAGGCCCAAAACTACCTTCCAGGTGAACCAGTACTTCACCTGCACTTCCCAGAATCTAGTCTACTGCATTCGCTGTTCACAGTGTGGTCTCCTCTACATGAGGGAAACATGTGTAGACTGGGTGACCGCCATCAGTTCTGAGGAAGGGTCATCGGACCCGAAACGTTAACTCTGATTTTTTTCTTCATAGATGCTGCCAAACCTGCTGAGCTTTTCCCACAACTTCTGTTTTTGTTCAAATAAATGTTTGATTTGTACAAAATAAAAGCATTAGCGAAAGATAGTCACCCTAACAGTAATTTAAAAGAGATGATTTATTTTGAAAGGCAAAAAAGGAAAATCAGTGCAAAACAATCTTTTACAGATTCAGTCAAATCAGGTGATCAGGTTGATATGAAGTTCTGTGTCGCTCAAATTACCTCATTTAATATCAGTTCTTTCAGATTCTGCCTGAATTGTTCAGTGCATTAGCTCCTAGCAACGATGGCACTTGGAGATTTTACTTTTATCCCTTAAGTTATCAATGCCTCATGTCAAACCACATTGGTGAAATTTCATAATTAATCAATTTAATTGTAAGTTTTTTTTTACAATTGGAGTTTGACTGCCTGCATGTTATCCATTCCAATGAATCTTGTCTCCTACATTGTACCTGTTACTATCTAAATTGGTATTATTGTCTACTGTTTGGCTTCATTATTGAGATTTAAGGCTAAAATAGAACTGAACTTTGCACGCTTTATCTGACTTGGTGTTCTTCCAAAGGACCAGAATTTTCACAGTACCTTCTCTTATATCATTTGGTTCGATATCACAGGATGTTAACACAGTGTGGAGCTGGAGGAACACAATAGGTCAGGCAGCATCAGAGGAGCAGGAAGGTTGAAATTTCAGGTCGAGACCCTTCTTCAGAAATGGGGAGGGGGTAAGGAGTTTAGAAATAAAGAGAGAGAGGACGGGAGGGGCTGGAGAAGGTAGGTGAGATGGTGATAGGAAAATACAGGTAGAAGTGGTAGGGATTGGTCAGTAAGAAGGATGAGGCAGATAGGTGGGGAAGAAGATAGACAGATGGTGTCAGGTCAAGGATGTGGGGATGAGAGGGAGGGTTGGACATGGGATGAGGTCAGGGGTTGGGAGATTTTAAAACTAGTGAATTCTATTTTTTTTTCCATCAGGCTGTAGGCTCCTGAGGCAGAATATGAGGTGTTGCTCCTCCAGTTTGTGTGTGGCGTCATTGTGGCCCTGGAAGAGGCCCAGGATGGACATGTCACCCAGGAAGTGGTGGGGAGGTAGAGTTTAAATGGTTGGCAACTGGAAGGTGTTGTCATTCGTCACGTACAGAGTGCAGATGCTCTGCAAAATGGCCTCTGAGTCTACACTTGGTCTCACAGATGTAGGGGAGGCCACATCAGGAGCAGTGGAAACAGTAGACAAAGTTGACAGATGCACAAGTAAATCCATGTCTGATATGGAAGGTTCATTTTGAGTCTTGGATGGAAGTGAGGGGGGAGGTGTGGGGGCAGGTGTAGCACTTGCTGTGGTTGCAGGAAAAGGTGCCGGGTGTGGTGGGGTTAAAGGGGAGTGTGGAGCGGATGAGGGAGTCGCAGAGAGGGCAGTCCCTATGAAGGGTAGATAGGGGTGGGAAGGAATTATGCCTTTGGTTTGTGGGTTGGATTGTAGGTGGTGGGTGTGGCAGAGAATAATACATTGGATGAAGAGGTTGGTGGGGTGATATGAGAGGACAAAGGGGATTCTGTCTTTTTTTAAGGGGAGGGGATGTGAGGGTAAAGGTGCAGGAAGTGGAAAAGATGCAGTTGAGGGCATTTTCGATCACTGAAGTGGGGAAGTTACAGTCCTTGAATCAGGAGTACATCTTGGATGTGCGGGAGTGGAACACCCCATCTTGGGAACAGACACAGCAGAGGCGGAGGAATTGGAAGTAGGGGATCAAATTCTTACAGGAGGGTGGGTGAGATGAAGAGTAGCCCATGTAGCTGTGGGAGTCGATGGGCTTGAAATAGATGTCAGTTTTGAGGCAGTCACCAGAGATGGAGACAGAGAGGTCCAGGAAGGAGAGAGAGGTATCAGAAATGGTCCACATGAATTTTGAGGTTGTGGTGAAAGGTGTTAGTAAAGTTGATGAAATGTTCAAGCCCCTCATGGGAGCACAAGGCAGCTCCGAAATAGTCACCAATGTAGTGGAGGAAGACGTGGGGGTAAGTGCCAGTGTAACAGCAGAAGAGAGATTGTTCCACGTATCCTCCAAAGAGGCAGGCATAGCTTGGGCCCATGTGGGTTCCTATGGTCAGCTCCTTAGTCTATAGGAAGTGGGAGGAGTTAAAGGAAAAGTTGTTAAGGGTAAGGATGTTTTTGGTTAAGCAGACGAGAGTGTTGGTGGAAGGGGACTGGTTGGGCCTGTGGGAGAGGAAGAAGCGGAGGGCTTTTAGGCTATTTGCATGGGGAATACAGGTGTATAGGGATTGGATGTCCATAGTGAAGATGAGGTGTTTGAAGGCCAAGGATTTGTAAATCTTGGAGGAGGTGGAAGGTGCGGGTGGTATCCTAGATGTATTTTATTTGCACTTAGATTAAAGTATTGACAAAAGCTTGTAGAACTTCTTCAAAGGTATTGGTGCTTCATAACATCATCAGCTGTAGGTGTCACTGAGTGCAGAAATGCGTCTACTTGTTCAGTATGTGAATTAGTATTCACGTTTAAATAAGTTCCAAACCTTAAATATTAATTCACATGCTAAATAGTTCTCAAGGTCAAAGCAGTTCTGTATCATAAGAACTGTTTTCCCCAGGATATCCAATCCAGTGTTTCATTTGGGTCATCGCTGACATTAAATCCTGGAGGACATATTATTTCTCCCCCAGGTCTTACCAATATTGTTGTTTATTCTTAGTTTAAAGCTTTGAAGTTTTGTAGAATCTCAACGTTGCTGTTTTTTCTTTACTTAGCTATTTACAAAAAAAGTCTTCAATGTTATATTCTATTCCTTCTTTTAAATTAATCCTATTAAATGGTAATACTGCATATCTGTACTTCTCACTGGGAACTTTTAAAAATGTTTTTGCAGTCAGAACTGGAGGCTTCCTGCCTTCTTGTCAGCAAAGTGGATAATTTCCTTCCTTTCAAAGCATAACATACAATGCCCATTCTTTTTCATGACTTCCAAAGCTTGTGTCTGTGGCCTTAGATTAGATTAGATTCCCTACAGTGTGGAAACAGGCCCTTTGGTACAACAAGCACACCGCCCCTTGCTATATCCCATCCAGACCCATCCTCCTATAACCCTCACACCCCTGAATACTACGGGCAATTTAGTGAGGCCAATCCACCTAAGATGCACATTTTTGGACTGTGGTAGGAAACCAGAACACCCGGAGAAAACCCACGCGGACACGGGGAGAATGTGCAGACTCCACACAAGCAGTCGCCCAAGGGTGGATTTGAATTCAGGTCCCTGGTGCTGTGAGACTGCAGTGCTAACCACTGTGCCACCATGCTGCCCCGAATAATCAATTATTCCTTCCAGAAGAGGTTTTTCCACTTTTTATTGCAGCCCCAAAAGTTTTCCTACTTTCTTTTCTGTTCCTAGTGTTACAACTGCAGCATAAATTATTCTGCAGCTGTGCCTCATGACATCACCCCGCTATGGCGGAAAACTCATTATGAGCAACAATGACTCTTTATTTCATTTCTATAAGACATAGGAGTGGAAGTAAGGCCATTCGGCCCATCGAGTCCACACCACCATCATGGCTGATGGATATTTCAACTCCACTTATGCACACTCTCCCCATAGCCCTTAGGTTTTTCTTTTTTCACCATTAATTTAAAGCCTCCCTTGTTTAATCCTAACTTTAACATTCAGTTTTACTCATGGTTGCCTGGTACATTCATTTCAGCTGAACATTGAACCAAGAAGAACCTAACACCCCAGTGGAAGTTGTAAGTGTTGGAAGTGGCTAGGTTTTAAGCGCCTTGTAGACCACACTTTGTTCCGTGCTCCCTACCAGGTCCAAAGTAAAGCTTTAGCAATAGTGTGCAGTTCTCCCTTGTTGGTCTTTTCACAAGTTCCTGCTGACTACCTGTTCAAGTGCATGAACTGGCTGACTCTGCATATGAATGGTGAAGCGATACAGTCTTTCAAGCTTTAAACCCATTTGGTCTTCTGGAAGGTTTTTCTTCAGGTCCCCAAAAGAATGTTTCATCAAAGTACCTTGCCGCTATATTCTTTTCTTGGCTAAGTCTAAGGTCCTTTTGGTTTACAGTGCTAAAGGCACAGCCATTAGTGAATCTTAACAAGAAAAAGCTGTTATCTAGACAACATGTAATTTATTACATGCTAGCAATTAGGTAAAAGCTACTTTAGCTAACTAACATTATTATTGAGATTACTGGGAGATGTATGACATATAGTTCCCATCAAGATCTAGAGTTAATCCACCCAGTTATCCACCCAAAATTGTTTGATATGATTAGATCAGGTGGTCCTGAATACAATCTCCAACATGAAACCTTTCAGAACCATTAAATTATACAACAGAAAGCATAGCAGTTATTCAGTCTAATACTGTCTGATTCTCTCCCATCATTTGTGACTTGTTCTGTCTTCCCCTCCCCATGCAAAGCACTTTATTTTACTGTATTAAAAATATTATTTAAATGTGAGTTGTGGTTATGGTTCAACACTTTAATGGGGACAATAACAAGGAGAATACATCACCTACACCCTTGAAAAATGTTAGGGAAATATTTGATGTTCTGTTTGATGTATTAGGAATTTTACAAATATAGGGTCGGAAAATAATTAAAACAGCCAGTCTGATAAATATTGTAAATGCCCAGTGACGCTGCAGTAAAGAAATTATGAAATATATTCAACATCAAGCAGCCAGAATTTACAAATCAGCTGAGGATCTCTGAGCAGATAAATAACAAAAAATAATGAAAAGAAAAGGTAGATCTTCTACCTCAGTATTAAGACCAGATTGGTTATGCTGTTCCCCATTGCAATTCCTCCCTGTTGCCATAGGAATTCAGAACTACTGGAGATTTATTACAATGCAAGACACATGCTTCAGGGGTTGATCAATTATATCACTCGGCTACATTAAATATTAAAAGCAGTGTCACCAGGGTATTCGTTGTACAATGTGTATCCCATTAATATTGGGTAACTTTTACTGATGATAAGGTAACAGACAGTGAGCAACGTGTAGCACTATATAAGCAGATGAACTGAATAGTATTAATGGTTACCAGAACATGTAAGCTTAGCCTGGCCTGCATGAATTATTAAATTTTTCATTTCTTCAGTTCAGGACTTACATATTGTGACCTGAATGCTCTACAGTCAATCCTGCTATAATGCAATAGTTGCGGACCTGAACAATATTGCATTATAGAAATTCGCACGATAGAAACAATGGGGCCTGTGGGAAAAGTGGGGTTAGGGGTAGACAATGAGAAAAAGTCACTCAAGATCACTCAAAAATCACTCAAAAGCCTAACGCAAAGGATAGCACAATTTGATTAAATGTTTAATCTATATCTAATAATGAAATAAAGGTAAATTTAACACCTTACCTTAAAAAAATGTCAAAATGACTTGAGGTGGAAGGAGGTTGTACTGTACCTTTGTCAGAAAACACTTCATGACAAAGCCCATGAAATTATCACGTGATGCTAGCGCGGAGACTCTTTTGGCGCTAACATTGTACATATTCACCACAAAGGCCATGAAATGATCATGTGATGTTGACGCGTACTCCTCTATGCACTGATGGAATGGCGTCATAGCCAACACAATTTCGTGTTTTAGAAATAGCGTTCCCCTATTTGTCAGTTGTGTTACAGCTGGTGGAATGCACATTATTGCAGAACGACTGTTTTAGCTCTTTAGTTAGCTTAAGTGAAATCAAAAATATTCATTTTGAATGAAAGCCATTCTTTTATTCAGGGTAACATTGAACATGGAATTCGTACAGCGCATTAGGGATTGTTTTTTAGAATAGTGCAATGTACAATCTATCTGAAAACAGTCTATTATGGCCCTAGTAATGTGCAATCAGATAGCATTAATAAGAGATCACAGTTAAGAATCCTCTAGAGAATAGTGATCATAACATGATAGAATTTCAAATTCAGTTTGAATGACAAAACTTTGGCTTTCAAATCAGTATCTGGAACTTAAATAATATATGAAGAAAGAGCAGTCTAAGGTAGGTTGGGAAAATGAACCAATGAAACATTCAGTAGATGAGCACTGACTGATTGACATTTAAGCAGATATTTTATAGCTTTCTACAAAAGTTTATTCTTGTTAAAAAGAAGGACTTAATGAGAAGAATGAATTTCCCATGGTTAATAAAGATATTCTCATCACTAACTAAGGCATCCAATCTTGGGCAAAATTAATGATAGACCAGAGGATTGCAAATTTTAAAACCATACGACATAGGAGTGGAAGAAAGGCCATTCGGCCCATCCTTTCCACTCCACCATTTAATCATAGCTGATGGGCATTTCAACTCCACTTACCCACATTCTCCCCATAGCCCTTAATTCCTTGCAAGATCAAGAATTTATCAATCTTTGTCTGAAGACATTTAACGTCCCGGCCTCCACTGCGCTCCGTGGCAACACATTTCACAGGCCCACCAGTCTCTGGCTGAAGAAATGTCTCCTCATTTCCGCTCTAAATTGACTCCCTCTAATTCTAAGGCTGTGCCCACGGGTCCTAGTCTCCCCGCCTAATGGAAACAACTTCCCAGCATCTACCCCTTCCAAGCTATGCATTATCTTGTAAGTTTCTATTAGATTTCCCCTCAACCTTCTAAACTCTAATAAATACAATCCCAGGATCCTCAGCCGTTCTTCATATGTTAGGCCTACCATTCCAGGGATCATCCGTGAGGATCTCCGCTGGACACGCTCCAGCGCCAGTATGTCCTTTCTGAGGTGTGGGGCCCAAAATTGGACACAGTATTTTCTGTGAACCAGCAATGGATAACTATGAAGATAATAAATGGAAGAAAATTGATTGTGAAAGTAAATTGGCAGGAAATATTAAAACAAGCTGCAAGAGTTTCTGTGGCATTAAAAGTAAAGACAAAGTTAAAGTTAGGGTGGAACAAAAACATAGTTTCTTTGAAAAGCTTAGCAGGTCTGGCAGCATCTGTTTCGGGTCCGGTGACCCTTCCTCAGAACGTAAGTCATAACTCTAAGAAGATGCAACTTGGAAAATTATAATCAAGAACAGGGAAATGGCGGATAATTTAAATCAACATAGTGCATTAATCTTAGTGGTGAAAGACACTATAAACATCCCAAAGATAACAGATAACAAGGTATCAATGGGTAGGTGGAAGGGGAGGAGCAATAGTGAAGAAGATCTTGTAACAATCTCTATCACAAGAAACAAAGTTTTTCACAAACTAATGGCACTAAAGGCATGTAAGTCACAGAACCTGATAGCCTGCGTTCAAGATTTCTCAAAGAAGTGCCTGTGGAGATAATGGAGGCATATGTTGAAATATTCCAGAACTCACTAGATTCTGGAGGAAGGTTCTAACAGATTGAAAAGCCGCACATGTGAAGCCTGAGTTCAAGAAGGAACGGAGACGGAATGCGAGAAACTATAGGCTAGCTAGCCTAATATTTGTGGGGGAGAAATACTCGAGTTCATTATTAGAAAAGAAATAACAGGGCTTAATGCAATCAAATAGAGACAACAGGATTTTGTGAAAGCGAAACCATGTTTGAAAAGTTTGCTAGAGTTCTTTGAGGATATAACAAGCAGAGTTTATAAAGCAATCCACTAGATGTTGTGTATTTGAATTTCCAGAAGGCATTCAATAAGGTGCCACATAATAAAGTTATTTGACAAGGTAAGAGCTCACAGTTATTTGGGCTTCTTCATTCATCCATGGAATGTGTTCATCACTGGCTGAGCCACATTTATTGCCCATCCCTAGTCCCTCTCGAGAAGATGGTGGTGAGCTACGTTCTTGAATCACTGCAGTTGGTATGCTATTGGTATACCCACAATGTTACTTAGAGAGGGATTTCCAGGATTTTGAACCTGAGGAAATGGTCAGGATGGTGAGTGACTTGAGGGGAGTAACCTTGCAGGTAAGGATGATCCTATGTATCTGCTATCCATGTACTTCTAGATGGAAATAGTTATGAGTTCAGTAGATGCTATCTAAGAGCCTTTCATGAATTTCTGCAATGCATCTTGTAGATGGTACACACAACCATTATTGAGCATTAATGATAGAGAGAGTGAATGTGTGTGGATATGGTGCCAATGAAGTAGGCTGTTTTGTCTTGGGTAGTATTAAACTTCCTGAGTGTTGTTGGAATGACATCTGTCTGGGCAACTAGGAACTATTCCATCACACTCCTGATTTGATCTTTGTAGATGATGGACAGGCATTAGGGAGTCAGGTGTTGAGTTCTTGTCACTGACGTAATGCTCACCAGCCTATAATTATTCCTGTTGCCCTTTTTAAAGAAGGGAACAACATTGACTATTCTCCGGTCCTTAGGGACTTACCTGTGACTAAAGGGGGTAAAAAGAAATTATACAAGCCACTTGCAATTTTCTCACCTGCCTCTCATAGCAATTTAGGATAGATCCCGTCAGGCCCTGGGGACCTGTCTAACTTAATGCTTTTCAGAACATCCTACACCACTTCCTTTTTTATATTGACATGACGCAGAATGTCAAAATACCCCTCACTAGACTCATCATCTACCATGTCTTTCTCCTTTGTGAATACCGTTGTGATGTATCCCTTAAGACCTTACCCACTTTCTAAATCTCTACACACAAATTGTCTCCTTTGTCCTTGAGTGGGCCTACCCTTTCACTAGCTACCCTGTTACTCCTTCTGTGTGTATAAAACATATTGAGATTTTCCTTAATCCTGTTTGCCAAAGACTTTTCATGGCCCCTTTGAGCCCTCAAATTCCTTGTTTGAAGTATATCCTGCTATTTTTGTATTCTTTGAGGGGTCTGTCTAACTTCAGTTTCCAAAACCTTACATTTACCTCCTTTTCTTTTTGAATGAGCTCTCAATTCATCTTGTCATCAAAGATTCCCAAATCTTGCCATCCTTGTCCTTCATTTTTGTAGAAACAAGCTGGTCCTGAACTCTAATTAACTGGCCTTTAACAGACTTCCACATGCCAGATCAAACAGCCACCCTCAATCTACATGCCCCAGTACATACCTAATATCATGGTAGTTAGATCTCCTGCAATTTAATGCCTGTCCTTAAAGTAACTTAACACTCACAAAATTGTGGTCACTGTTCCTGAAATGTTCCTCTACAGAAACTTCAACCACCTGGTTGGGTTAATTCCCCAATAGCAGGCCTTGTATATCTTTACATATTGTTTCAAAACACACTCCTGGACATACCTAATAAGTGTCCCTCCCATCCAAGCCCTTGCTACTAAGCCATTCCTAGTCAATAATCTCCTGGCGTTACTAATACCATCAAACCAGGCAACCGGCTTTAGTTCAATGAAGAATGTACAACAGCCAGGGGCAGCACCAGCTAACCTGAAAATGTGGTGCCAATTCAATGGAGGTTACACCACAAGACTGCATGCATTCTATACTTTTGGAAGAAGTATGTGATAGACAGAGTCCCATTACCAACAGTTCGGATCAAAACTCTGCAGTCTTCTCATGTTATGTTGTAAATGGTGACGAAAAATTAAACAGTTGATATGAAATGCCATGATAAAGCACAACCATTTTTTTATGGTGGACTCTTCAGCCTGAATGGCCAAGTTGAACGTCCATCTCAACATTTACCCAAAGTTCCCAACATCACTGGTACAAGTCTTTAGCCAGTCTTTATTCTGCATGACATTAGAAAATGATTAAATTCATTGACTATAGTAAAGGCTAGCAGTTCACTGTTCTTAATCAGAAGACTTGTGTTCGACAATTAGTCATGTGCCTCACTAAGCTGGTCTGTTACAGTTATAATACCGGTACCTGACAATGTAGTAAGCTGTTCAGCTATATTCTGTCCACAAAAAATGAGAGAAATCCAAGCCAGTCAATTGCTGCCCCATCAGTCCATTCTCAACCATCAGTAAAGTTTTATGTTGGCAGTGTGTCATGTGGTGCCTATCAGCAACTTGTTCATCAGTGCTCAGTCATGGGATTCCATGGCTGCTTGGTTCTAAACCTCACCTTTTTTTTAAGTTCATTCATGGGATGAAGGCATTGCATAGTCCAGCATTTATTGCCCATGCCAGAGGGCAGTTAAGAATCAACCACATTGTTGTGGGTCTGGAGTCACATGTAGGCTAGGCCAGGTAAGGATGGTGGTTTCCTTCCTTAAAGGGCAGTAGTGAATCAGACAAGTTTTTCCAATAATCAACAAGGATTCAAGGTCATTGTTAGACTCTTAATTCCACATTTTTATTGAATTCAGATTCCACCGTCTGCCATAGCAGGATTTGGACTGAGGTCTCAAGAACATTATCTGGGTCACTAGGTCAACAATTCAGTGATAATTCCATGAGGCAATCTCTACCCAGACATAGACTTGGTGCAAATGTGGTAACAAGAGCCTGATTCCAGAGATGAGATGACAGACACTGCCTCGATATCATGGACCATTCAGCCAAGTGTGTCTTGAAGAAACTCCAGTAAAACTAAAGGCAATGATAGACTGACCTCCTGTGGATGCTGTCATATGCAGCTCAAAGGAAGAAGGTTGTTGTTGTGGAAGATCACTCTCAGTGCAAGTTCATCACTGCTGGAGTTCATAAAGGAAAATCCATGACCCAACCATCTTTAGCTGCCCCATCAATGACCAATCTCTTGTCATACAGAAGGTTTCTCTAGGAACTGCCACTAGGCCATCACTTTACTTAGCCGGAATGCTTTCATCTTTCAAATTGTTGAATGCTACATGTGAGCTCAAGGCTGCCTTGTGTAACCTGTGCACCATGCTGTATTGCGTTCCAGTCAAAGACAAGAGCAAAAATGAAGTGGTGATGTATTGAAGGCCAGCTTCAGGCACCAATGGTGAAGACTTCCTCACTACGAATACTGAGATTCCATGGCAGTAATCTGAATTTTGAGTAAGGAAAATCCACTTGCTTAAAGAGCTTATATCACAGTCTCTACTACATATACCCTATATACACTTTAGGATAGCTGACATAGCTGCAGAGTCACTGAGCTTGGTTTTGCACAGAGCCATAATGGATTCCTCCATCCCTTCAAGATTCCTCTGTTCCCTTCTAAGAACGTCTGTAAGCAATTCTTGTTGCAACTGTTTGGTAACATTACAATTTTGACGGTTCTAATGGAATTCTAATGCATTATGACCGGTGATTCTCCTAAGAAAATGACATTCAAAGCAGCTCTTGATGTAAGTATGTCTAATGTGACGTGTGGTGATCAGAATATTCAAAGCTTTGGAACCAGGATTCATATCAAAGCATAACAACAGAGCAGAATATCAAACATTATTTTCTCCCAAGGTCTTACTTATAAGAGCACCAACCGATAAGTACCACAGTGTGAGGTAACTCTGTCACCCAAATCTTCACATTATAATAAGGGGACACCGCAGGTCTGATTTTCGATCCATTGGTTTTGATCTATCAGATGAAGCCTTTGCAGAGCAGTAATGCATAAACGACACTTCTCTCAATGCTAAAGATTCGTGAGGTCATAACTAGCCAGAACCCACAAGACAGAGCAAATATAAATTACCAAGAATGAAAAGCATAAATTCTTTATAAAAATGGCTGAGGGGAAGCATGATTTCAAAGTATGAACTTGGCCATTTGGGAATGAAAGCAGGAAACATAAAGGTCAGCAGAAATCTAGAACTCACTCTCCACTCCACCCCCTACAACCACGAGACTTCGAATGCTGGAGATAACTGGACCTCTCAGGGTTGAGGCGGATGATTTCTTTTTTTGGGGGGGTGGTAGCTGGAGCAATGTGGTAGTAGAATCAACAAAATTAAATAAAGGCAGGAAAACAAAGCTGAAGTACAGAACAGCCATCATCTAATTCAATCACTAAACAGCTTTGAATAGCCAAGTGTTCCTATTTAATAACTGCAAATCACTGCAGCCCACTGACTGTTGGGTCATTTGCTAACCTTAAGTTGATTTATCTTCCACTTGATTTGTAGAGGGGTCACTCCTCGGGAATATGCAGCATTGTCCATATCTTTCCATAACTGCATCAGGAGTTTGTACCAAGGCTCCATGCCAGAGGTTGGAACTGCAGGGGCTCCATTTTGTTCTGAACCTGTGTAGTAAATACCACTCTTTCTGAACGCGCGAATCATATTCCTATATTCCTGGGCATGACTCCTGGGGTTGCATTGAACAATCTCTTTAAGGTATACTCTACATCATTTTGCAAATCAGACAGCTTTAGAAAGAAGAAAAAGCTGAGAGGTTTGCAGCATTGATAAAGCTGTGGCTTGCTCATTCCACCAGGAAGCGTATTTTGCAAAGTCATTCATCTTCTTAACTGATGCAGATTTTCCACAGATTCTTCAACTGATTTGAAAATGATCTATGCATTCTGCTGGTCTCATTGACCAATGAGTAAATTACTGGTACATTAATGAAATGCCAACAGAAGCCAAAGCAGCCTGTTTCAAAAAGTCATTAAATGCAGAAAGATCAAAAAAAGGGAACAAGCATAAATATCAAAGTAATCTTGGAAACGTCAGTATCCCCTTTTGCTTTAATGGCGAAGTAACAAATTTTCTGCTGAAAATTTCATGGGAACTATGATTTAATGGGGTAATTTCATTTTAAAATTACTCAGGGTCAGAAGTTAATGTCCTGTCAATAAGAGAAGCTAATTGTTGTGGTCTCTTGCATGGAACTGAAGCCCTGGACAGGGGTCAAATGTCCAATTCATTGATTTATGCAAACAATTTATTGACTTGCACAACAAGATTGATTTCCTTCTAATTGGCACCTCAGTCCAATTTGGGTTTTGTAAATCAGAGCATATTGTGCGTAACTATCTGCTGAGAAATTGCTTGGTAGCTTTGTTTCAGGCAGCATGCTATTCTGGAAATTAGCACAATATGCAATAAGCAAGTGATCAGGAGATTTGAGCTCTGTGTTACATGCATAATTCAGGTAACTGAGCAGCACTGGCTCGAGGAAGAAGTCTCCATATAGCTGGGTATAGGTTGTATGTTATGATGGCTAAGTGTGTTTGTGTGTTAACTACCAGTGGAGATAGCAGAGATGTTGAAAGGTAGAAAGTAGCTTCAGCACAAAGAAGTGAGCATTTTATTCACAGTCAAGTATTCACCAAATTTAGACATGTACAATCCTGGGCAGGCAACACTGCAGAGCAGGATTGGAAAATGCTACTTTTAAGCTATCAAGAACCACTGAAGAGGTGAATTAATGTGTTTTAAAGCCAGAAAACTAATTAGATTGAGGAGCTGAGATCATGAATTCTGTTCATCTATAAGGATAAGCAACCAGATGTAGTCCTGAAGCATTTACCCATTTCCCTAATTTCTGGCAAGTTAAACACATTCAGAAGAATTCCTGTGAGCTACAGTCCATGATTACCATGTTCAGAGCTTGCCAACAAATCATTCAATATCTGGAAAGGGGTCTGTACTGCATCAGCATCAGAGCCAAGTGGCTGTTGCCAGGCCTTATCTGTTCAGATGCTGAGAAAGCAGTAGAGTGCATAACAGAAGATTCTAATGAAAGAAGGAAAGATTGACGTTGTCATTGACAGTGGATTCATTCATTGGATATGGGTATTGCTGTTCGGGCCAGCAGTTATTGCATATCCCTAGTTGCCCTTAAAGGTCATGGTGAGCTGACTTCCTGAACTGTTGCATTCCGTTTAGGTACAGACGCCCAAAAGTTGTGTTGGAATACTCTCCACCGGCTGGATGAGTGCAGCCCCAACAACATTCAAGGAGCTTGTCACCATCTAGGGCAAAAACCCATTGGCACCCCATCTAAAAACCTCATCATTCACTCTCTTTACTGCCAACACACAGCAACAGCAATGTTAAAAGAATTAATCTCCACTTGGAGAAATCAAGAACAGTCAACATGGCTTCATTAGGGGGAGAGCACATCTAACAAATTTCATTGAAATTTTTTGAGGATGTGACCAGGTATTTGGATGAGGATAATGCAGTTAATGTGGCACACCTGGACTTCAGTGAGGTTTTTGATAAGATCTCGTATTGCAGACTGATTATAAGCTAAGAGCCCATGGGAACCCAGGATAATTTGACGATTTGGCTATAAAATAGTCTTATTGGTGGGATGCAGAAGCTAATGGCCTCAGGTTCCTTTTGTGATTGTATGCCTGTGTACAGAGGTGAACCACACAGTTCGATTCTGGGTACTTGTTATTTGTTGTGTGCATTAATGATCTTGACATGAATGGAAGAGGTATAACTGATCAGATTTCACAAATGACACAAAATTGTTGGTATGGTAAACAGTGAGGTCAAAAGCACTAGATTATAGGATGACATAGATGGGATGATCAGATGGGTTGAGAAATGGCAAAAGCATTTCAATTAAACCTCTTTATGAGAACGCAGGGAGGTAGATGATGGAAATTTACAGGCCAGTTAGCCTGACCTCAGTTGCTGGTAAGAATTTAGGTTCTATTTCGGAGAGTATTATTAAGGATGAGATTATGGACTGTGCGTAACAAAATAGAGCTGAGTCAGCATGTCTTCATCAAGGGGAAGTCATGTCTGATAAATTTGTTAGAATTCTTTGAGGAGATAACAAGAAAATCAAAGGAGAGTCAGTGGATATGATCTATTTGGCTTTCCAGAAAGGCTTGGATATGGTGCCTCATAGCCGGCTGCTAAACAAGATAAGAGCCATGTAGTTAGAGGCACATTGACTAGTAGGACCTAGGAAGAACAGTGCATCATGGGATCATGATGTGCATGTCCATAGATCCTCAAAGGCAGCAGAACAGATAGATAAGATGTCTAAGAAGGCTTATGGGATATTTTCCTTTGTTAGTCAAGACACTGAATATGAAAGCAAGGAGGTTATATTGGAGTTATATATAAGGTTAGAAAGGGTGTAGTAGGTGTAATATGTTTAGTTCTGATCACCAGATTATAGGAAGGATGTGATTGCACGATAGAAGTGCAGAGATGACATTGCTCGGTCTGGAGTGATTTAGCTATGAAGAGAGAGGGTGGGGTTGCTTACCATGGAGCACAGAAGGCTGAGGGGTACCTGAATGAGGTATACTGATGGTTCTGCAATAACACGTGTTCTACCAACGCAATTTGACTGTAACACAGCTGACAAAGAGAGGAATGCTATTTCTAAAACAATCAATTGTGTTGGCTATAATGCCATTCTGTCAGTGTATAGAGGAATACACATCAATATCACATGATTATTTCACAAGCTTTGTTGTGAAGTGATTTCTGTGAGAGGTACAATACAACCTCCTCCCCCTTCAAGTGATCTTGTCATTTTTTTCAAGATAAGATGTTAAATTTACTTCTATTTCATTATTATATATTAGTTAAACATTTTTTCAAACTGTGCTATCCTTCGCTTTAGGCTTTTGAGTGATTTTTTTGGTGGTCTGCCCTTAACCACACTTTTCCCACAGGCCTTTTTATTTATACAGCATGATTTTCTATAACACAATGTTGCACAGGAACACTACTATCACATTATAACTAAACTGACTGTACAATATTCTGAGGGATAGTTAGGTAAGGTACTTAGAGCAAAACATTTCCCCTTTGTTGTGAGGCCAATAACCAAGGGGACAGTTTGAAGTAGAGGAGCAGGGGTTTTTGTGGGTATTTAAGGAGAATTTATTTTACCGCAAGGCTGTGGACATCTACCTACAAAAAGTGGTGGAGATGGGATCCCTCAAGGTACTTAGGAAGTATTTAGACGAATGCTTGAAATACCATAGGGAACCAGACTATGGTTCAAGTGCTGGAAAATGTGGTCAAAATGGATGGCTGTTTGATGACTAATACAGACACAATGAGCCATGGAGTCATACAGCATGAAAACAGACCCTTTGGTCGAACTAGTCTGGGCTGACTATGTTCCCAAATGAAACTAGTCCCACTTGCCTGTATTTGGCCCTGCATCCCTCCAAACCTTTCCAAATCATGTATTTATCCAAATGCCTTTTTAAATGTTGTAACTCTACCTGCATTCATCACATTCTCTGGCAGTTTATTCCAAAGACAAACTGTATAAAAAATGTTGTTCCTCGCACCCTCTATAAAAATTTCTCCTCTCAACTTAAAACATATGCCCTTAGTTTTGAACTCTCCCACCCTAAGAAAAAAAAAGCCTTTGCTTTGTAAACTTATATATGCCCCTCATGATTTTATAAACCTCTATTAGGTCACCCTCTGCCTCTGCTCCTCCAGTAAAGGTCCCAACCCATCCAGCCTATTTTTATAAATCAAACTCTCCATTCTCAGCAACATCCTGGGAAATCTTTTCTGAACCCTCTCCAATTTAATAACATCCTTCCCAAAGCAGGGTGACCAGAACCACACACAGTACCTCAGAACAGGTATTGCCACTGTTCTGTAGAAACTCAACATGATGCCCAACTCCTATACTCAAAAGTCTGAGCAATGAAGGCAAGTGTGCCAAAAGTCTTATTAACCGCCCTCTCCACTTGTGAGCAAATTTCAAAGAATTGTGTGACTGAACCCCTAAGGTCTCTGTTCTACAACATGACCCAGGGCCTTGCCATTAATTTCGTAAGTCCTGCCCTTGTTTGTTTTGCTAAAATGCAAAACATTGCATTTATCTAAATTAAACCCCATCTGCCACTCTCAACCCATTGACCCAATTGATCAAAATCTCTTTATAATCTTAGATAACTTTCTTCACCACCCACTATAATACCAATTTTGGTATCAGACACAAATTTACTAACCATGTTTCTTATATTCTCATCTAAATTATTTTGGTGCAGGGTTTGAGCTATAACGAGAAGCTGAATAGGCTGAGGTTGTATTCCCTGGAGCATCGGAGATTGAGAGGTGACATTCTCGAGGTTTATATAATCATGAGGAGTATGGATAGGGTAAATTGACAAGATCTCTTCCCTGGGATGGGGAATCCAAAACTAAAGGGCATAGATTTTAGGTGAGGGGGAAAGATTTAAAAGAGATCTAAGGGGCAACTTTATCATGCAGAGAGTGGTGCATGTGTGAAATGAGCTGCCAGGGGAATTGTTGGAGGCTGGTATAATTGCCATATTTAAAAAGTGTCTGGATGGGTAAATGAGCAGGCATGGACAAATTGAACTAAAGTATCTGTTTCTGTGCTGTATGTCCCTATGATTCTATATAAACGACAAAATGAAGAGGATCCAGTACTGATTCCTGTGGAACACTGCTGGTCACAGGAGCAAAAACAAAGTCATCGGAAAAGGTCAGCAGAACTGACACATCTGTGAAGAAAAAAATCAGAGTTAACGTTTCAGGACTGGTGACACTTTGTCAGAGCCACTTGTCACAGGCCTGCAGTCTGAAAAACGACTCCACCACCACCAACTCTCTCATACGTTCACACCAGTTTAGTATCCAATTGGCAAGCTCACTCTGAAGACCATGTGATCTAACTTTACTAATTAGTCTCCCATGCAGAACCTTGTCAAAGGCTTTACTAAGGTCCGCATAAACAACATCTACTGCTCTGCCCTCATTAATTTTTCTGTGCTTTAAAAAATTCATGAATCTATGAGAAACCCATGCCTTATGAAAGAACAAAAAAATTGCTGTGTTCAATTGTTTCTGGTCAATGTGTATCCAGTAAAAAAGGTACAGAAGACCAATTTTAAGGCAGGCCATTTTGAAGCGCAACCAGGAAGCAGTTTCCCCAATGGGCGTCTATCACACAAACGTAATTCCAAATCTGGAGATTGGTGGATTACTGTCAGAGCAGGTTCTCTATGTAAATTGATCTGAGCTGCAGATGAACGTAGCTATAGATATGTGAAGCGAAAAAGACTGTTGAAGACAAATGTAGGCCACTTGCAGTTGGAATCAGCTGAATTCACCATGGACAACAAAGAGATAGCAGACTAGTTGATCAAATACTTTGGATCTGTCTCTGCTACGGAGGACACAAGTAACGTTCAGGAAATGCCTGGGGACAGAGAATCAAGCATGAAATCCTCATGAGTTAGGACATGGTATTGGAGAAATTGATAGGATTAAAACTCAGTAAGTCCCCAGGGCCTGATGTTCTGCATCCCAGACTGCTTAAGGAAGTGGCCCTCGAAATAGTGGACTCATTGATGATCATTTTCCAGCATTCTGCGGACTCTGGAAGGGTAGCTAATGTAACCCCACTCTTTTAAAAAGGAGGGAGAGAGAAAACGGGGAATTGTAGGCCAGATACTCTGACATTGCTGGTGGGGAAAATGCTGAAGTAAATCATTAAGAATGTCATAACCGAGCATTTGGAAAGCAGTGACAGAATTGGTCCTTGTCAGCATGGATTCACTTAAAGGGAATCATACTTGGTAAATCTTCTGGAATCCTTTGAGGATGTGATCAGGAAAGTAGACAATAGTGAATCAGCAGATGTTGTGCATCTGACTTTCAAAATGCTTTTGACAAGATTCTACAAAAGAGATTAGGAAGGAAAATTAAAGCTGATGGTATCAGACGTAATGTATTGATATGGATATAGAACTGGTTGGCAGACAGGAAGCAGAGAATTGCAATTAACAGGTTCTTTTCATAGTGGCAGACAGTGACGAGTGGGGCATTGGAGGGCTCAGTGCTGCTACCTCAGATACATGTTAGCGATTCAAACAAAGACATTGAACGCCATATCTCCACTACGCTGGGGAGGAGGATGCTAAGAGGCTGCAGGGTGACTTGGACAGACTGGCTGAGTGGGCAAATAGTCGGCATATGCAACATAATGTAGATAAAAGTGAGGTTATCTGCTTTGGTAACAAAAACAGAGGAAGGCAGATCACTATCTGAATAGTGACAGTTTAGGGAAAGGTGAGGTACAGCGCGGCCTGGGTGTCATGGTGGAACAGTTGCTGAAGGTTGGCATGCTGATGCAGCAGGCAGTGAGGAAAGCTAATGGCATGCTGGCCTTCACAGTGAGAGGATTTGAGTATCAGAGTAAGGATGTCTTGCTGCAGTTATACAGGGTTTTAGTGAGGCTACACCTTGAGTATTGTGTGCAGCTTTGGTCTCCTGAGGAAGGACATTCTTGCTATTGAGGGAGTCCGGCAAAGAGTCACCAGTCTGATTCCCGAGATGGCAGGACTGGCATATGAGGGATGATTGGATTGACTAGGCTTATACTCACTGGAATTTAGAAGAGTGAGGGGGGTGCTCTCAGAAAAACATATAAAATCCTGATGGGACTGGACAGGCTAGATGTGGGAAGAATGTTCCCAACGTTGGGGAAGTCCAGAATTAGGGGTCACAGTCTAAGAATAAGGGGAAAGCTATTTAGGACTGAGATGAGGAAGAATTTCTACACTCAGTTGTGAACCTGTGGAATTCTCTCCCACAGGAAGCTATTGGGGCCAGTTCATTAAATATATTCATTAGGAAGCTGGATATGGCCCTTGCAGTTAAAGGGATCAAGGGGGTGGGGAAATGGTGGGAATGGGATACTCAGCCATGATCATGTTGAATGGTGGTGCAGGCTCTAAGGGCAGAATAACCTATTCTTGCTCCTCTATTTTATGTTTGTATGTTTCTGAGCCCTGATCTACTTAAATGGTCAATCAGGTCAAAGGGTTGAACAACGTTCTCTAATCCTATTGCTCCATGCCCCTGAGCAGCAAATATCCAATGTTAATCCAACAGACAGCAAAAGTAAAGTTTAGAAATGAATGTCTATGAATATATATGTTGCTGCTGACATTGCCATTAATTCTGTCCAAACACAGGCAGATGGGAGCTCCTAAGGCAACTTGTGATGACTCCAAGGCACATTCCACTATGAGATAAAGGATTTTAGTTGCCATGACATCCTGTTATTAGAGTACAGCAGATAACTTAGTTCAGCTGTCATCCCCCAGTGAGATGTGTCTGGAACAACCTGCATTTGGAAGAATAGGTACAAGCTCATTCAAACTTAGCTCATCTCCCATTTGCCATCACCATCACCTTCTGGTGAGACAACATGAAGGGAATGCTCTCAGGAATTCCATTAGAGGCACTTTTGAACTTAGTTTTGATCTTCTCTGGGGAACAGAAAATTCCAAATTTCAGTTAGTGGCTGAAAAAGAAACAAACTATGAAATCAGCACACAAAAATTCAATGATAAACTTTCTTGAAGTTTCTTACGTAATTACAGCTGTTTTCACTTAAAACACAGGTTTGCAGCAATCAAATGTGGACATGGCCTGACCTTGATTATCCTTTCTACACACAGAGTCTAACGACAAAACATATTTCCATGTGAGGGCATAAGAATCAGCCAGAACTAATCTGTACTCTGTTGCCCATTCATGGTAAGGTTCGATGAGACTCTTAATTTTACAGGAAAACATTTTAGACCAATTGAAAATCTGTCATGCTCAGTGATAGGAATTCTTTCTCAGATGCCCTGGGTCACTGGGTCCTGTTCAATTCAGACGCCATTAATAATAGAAGCAGAAGACCAGTACCTTCCAGATATACAGATTGATAATTTCTCATGAATGAGGCTATTACCTATTTTATTGACTTATACTTTTATTCATTCATGGGGTGTGAGTGTTGCTGGCTGGCTAGCATTTATTGCCTATTCCTAGTTGCCCTTGAGAAAGTGGTGATAAGCTGCCGCCTTGAACCGCTGCAATCCATGTGCTGTAGGTTGAACCATAATGCCATTAGGGAGGGAATTCCAAGATTTTGGCCTAGCGATAGTGAAAGAATGCTGGTATGTTTCCAAGTTAGGATGGTAACTGTCTTGGAGAGGGTCTTGCAGGTGGAGGTGTTGCCAAGTACCTGCTGCCCATGCCCTCCTCAATGAAAAAGGTCCTGAGTTTTAGAAAGTGCTGTCTAAGGAACTGAAATGAGAGACTGCACTGCATCTTGGAGATGGTACATACTGCTGTTACTGACTGTTGGTGGTGGAGGAAGTGAATATTTATGGATGTGATGCTAATTAAGTAGAGTGTTTTGTCCTGGATGGTGTTAAGCTCTTTGAGGAAAGCAGGGAGTATTTCATCACACTCCTGATTTTTGCCTTGAGAATGGTGAACAGGCTTTGGGGAATCAGGAAGTGAGATACCTACCACGGGATTCCTAGCCTCTGACCTGGTCATACAGCCACTGTATTTATATAGTTGGTCCAGTTTCAGTGAACATTAGTGACTATGAAAATGCCGTTGAATGTCAAAATCCAGGAACTGGATGTTGCTTCCATATGGCACATTCCACTATGAGATAAAGGATTTTAGTTGCCATGACATCCTGTTATTAGAGTACAGCAGATAACTTAGTTCAGCTGTCATCCCCCAGTGAGATGTGTCTGGAACAACCTGCATTTGGACAGTCCCATGAGGCAGGAAGTTATAAGCTAACAGAAGCTCCGTGGGCTTTACAAAGGTATGTCAAGCTACAGCCTGCACTATCCATGCCTTAGGCGAGAGCCATCCAGCCTGTTCCATTCTTATTACTCCACTATGTATACCTCGTGCATGACAGTGGGAAAAAAATCACTTCCAAAACCTCTGATATGAATGAAGTGCCCCAATATTTTAAGCTTAATTAGGTTGCCTTTTTGAGGCCAGAAAGTAAAAGCCTTTATTTAGGCATAGAGTTCCAACTGACAATAATCTGGGCTCCTTTGTGATGACTGGATGTGATATACTGCTGGTTATTACTGCTGTTAACACACACACACATACAACAGTTACAAAGCATGCCCAGGTTCCAGCACTTAAAGGCAGGCTGCCCCCCTTAAACAGAAACTGCACTGGTGAAAAGAAGCTGTAGGAAAGGGCTAAAGCTGTATTGGAAGCACTATCCAGGGAATATCCCCAAGAAGAGGAACAGTGAGCCCACGTGGCAGCGGTAGGCCACCATGACACTGTCTTCTAAAAAATGACAATGTCATTCTCACCTGTAGGGAGAACCAATGGATGAGCTAGTATGATTTAATCGACTTAGGCTAACCAAGCCTGACTTTCCCTCATCCTAACCCATGCCCTTGTCCAAGATTTCCTGCCTGGCCAGTTGCAGTGTAACCAGGAGCGTGATTAGCCATACACTAGTTTGAAAGAGGGAACCCATCACTTGATGTGACATTCACAGCTCTGATACTGACGTTGTAACATTCTGTTCACATCTGCATGCAGTGACTGACCAAGCATGAGTGGACTCCTGCCAAACCTAGGGTTCAGGCATGGTCCACATGCCAGCTTACCAAAAGCCAAGGGACAGACAGAGTTTTGGACAGGAAATTTGAATAACATCAGTGTGGCCACATACAGAGCATGGAGGAGCATGCAAAGGGCAAGATGGTGGTCAGTGTGGTAGCACGTTCTTCCTGTCGGATGTGAGAGATCAGGGAGCAGTCGACTGTCCCTGGTGACTTGCCTGCGGGAAATGTATCTGGTTGCAGCTCCTCTCAGATCACATGGATTGATTAAAGTGGCAGTAGGAAACACTGAGGAGCATCCAAGAGTTTGATAGATCGTATCTTCAGGGATGTAGTCACACTGCAGGTTCAGAAGCGGAGGGGGGGTGTTGTTGACTGCTAAGAGAGGTAGACAGGCAGTACAGGAGTCTCCTATGACTATCCCCCTCTCAAACAAGTACGCTGTTTTGGATACTGTTGGGTGTAATAATCTCTTTGAGAAAAATAGCAGTTGCAGCCATGTCCTTGGCACCACGTCTAGCTCTGCTGTTAAGTGAGTTTGTAAAGGTCCAAGTGAGCAATTGTGGCAGGGGACTCTGTAATCAGGGGCACAGATAGGCATTTCTGTGACTGCGAGTGAGACTCCAGGATGGTGTGGCGCCTTCCTGCTGCCAAAGTCAAGGACATCTCGGAGCAGTTGCAGCAAATTCTCAAAGCGGGATGTAAGCCGCTGGAGGTCATTATACACTTTGGTGGCAATGATGTAGGTAGGAAAAGAGATGTGGTCCTGCAGAGTGACATAGAAGGTCAGGCAGGAGGTTAAAATGTAGGATCTCAAGTTTAGTAGTTGAGGGATTATTTCCAGTGCCACGTGCGAGCGAGAATATTCTTGAATAAAAGTTAAAGTTCTAAATTGGAGCAAGGCCGATTTTGGCACTATAAGGCAGGAACTTTCAAAAGTTGATTGGGTGAGGTTGTTTACCATAAAGGGACATCTGGCAAGTGTGAGGCTTTCAAAAGTGAGACAATAAAAATTCAGAGACTGTGTGTTCCTGTTAAAGTGAAATGCAATGTTGGTAGGAGTAGGGAACATCAGACAACTAGAGATATTGAGGCTCTGGTCAACAAAAAGAAGGAGAAATTTGTCAGGTGTACACATCTGGGATCAAATGAATTTCTTGAGTAGTATAAGGAAAGTAGGAATATACTTAAGAGGGAAAGCAGGAAGGCAAAAGGGGGAATATGAGATAGCTTTGGGAGATAAGGTTAAGGAGAATCCAAGAGATTCTACAAGTATATTAAGAGCTAAGGATCAACTAAAGAGAGAGTAGGGCCCCTTAAAGATTAACAAAGCCGTCTATGTGTGAAACCACAGGAGATGGGTGAGAGAGGAAACAAATATTTACTGTGGAGAAAGACATGGAAGCTAGGGAATTTGGGGGAATAAAAAGTGATGGCTAGAAAAGAGCCCACATTGCAGAAGAGGAGGTGTTGGATCTCTTAAAACACATAAAGTTAGATTGATCCACCTGATCAAGTGTACATGAGGACATTGTGGGAAGTTGGAGAAGATGTTGCAAGGCCCCTAGCAGGTATATTTCCATCATCTACAGCCATGAGTGAGGTGCCGGAAGACTGGAAAGTGGCTAATGTTGTGCCTTTACTTAAGCAAGTCTGCAAGGAAAAGCCAAGGATCTGTAGAACAGCGAGCCTGAAGTCAGTGGTGGGAAGGTGTTGGAGGGAATTGTGAGAGGGAGGATGTATATGCATATGGAAAGGAAAGGACTGATCATGAATAGTCATAAGGATTTGTACTTGGGAAACTTTGTCTGACAAATTTGATCGAATTCTTTGAGGAGGTGACCAAGGAGATAGATGAGGGCAGAGGTGTACACCATATCAACATGGACTTTAGTAAGGCCATCGATGAAATTCCACATAGTAGACTGGTTACTAAGGTTAGATTACATGGGATCTAGGGAGAGCTATCCAAGCAGAGGGTTGTTTCTTGAACTGAAAGCCTGTGACCAGTGGTGTTACCCAAGGATCAGTGCTGGGTCCGCTGCTGTTTGCCACATATGTAAATGATTTAGATGAGAATATAGCAGGCACAGTTAGTAAGATTGCAGATGACTCCCAAATTGCTGGTATTGTAGACAGTGAAAAAGGTTATCTAAGAGTACTACAGGACCTTGATCATCTGGACCATTAGGTTGAAGAGTGGCAGATGGAATTTAATTTAGCTAAAATGCAAGGTATTGCATTTTGTTAAAACAAACCAGGGAGGGACTCACATAGTTAATGGTAGGACTCAGGGTAGTATTGTCGAAAAGAGAGGTCTGGGGGGTTCAGGTACAAAGTTCTTTGAAAATGGCATCACAGGTGGACAGGATAGTGAAAAAGGTATTTGGCACACATGCCTTCATTGGTCAGAGCATTGAATGTAGGACTTGGAAAGGCACGCTGCAACTGTATAGGCTATTGGTGAAGCTGTTTTGGGCTTTATTTCTGGTCATCCTACTATAGTAATGATATTATTAAACTGGATAAACTGCAGGAGAGATTTAAGGATGTTACCGGGACTGAAGTGTTTGAGTTATAAGGAGAGGCTGGATAGGCTAGAGCTTAGAAGACTGAGGGGTAATCTTATAGAAATTTATAAAACCATGAGGGACGTAAATAAATTGAATAGTCATGGACTTTTTCCAAGTGTAGGGGAGTTCAAAACTAGACGGCATAGGTTTAACCTGAGAGGGGAAATATTTAAAAGGGACCTGAGTCACACAGCATGACAACAGATCCTTCAGTCCAATTATACTACGCTAACCATGTTCCCAAACCAAACCAGTCATATTTGCCTGCAGTTGGTCCACATCCCTTCAGTCTTTCCTATTTGTGTACCCACCCAGATGTCTTTTAAATGTTGTAATTGTACCACGCTCCAACAACTCCCTCTGGTCCACACACGCAACACCCTCGGCGTGAAAAGTTGCCCTCTCGCCTTAGATCTATGCCCTCTAGTTTTTTACTCTGGAAAAAAGCCCTTGGCTTTTCACCCTATCCATATCTCTTGTGATTTTACAAACTCCTGTAAGATTATCCCCAATCCTCTCTGAGTCCAGGGAAAATAGCCCCAGCCTATTCCGCCTCTCCCTATAGCTCAAACCTCCCTACCCCAGCAACATCCTCGTAAATCTTCTGTGCACCCTTTCATGCCAAATAATATCTGGAATGAGACACAGCCCGAATGAATACATAATTCAGGGAATTTGGAGCAGCATGGGAATTCAGTGCAAAGGCAAATAGGTGCTTTCTCCTTGTATTATTGGCTCATAGTTTGTAAGCTCTTTCTACTGGACAAATTGAAGCCCAGGAACAGGAGCGCAGCACAAATGAAAGTGTGAAATCACAGGAAAGCCAAATGCTCATTGCTTGGTAATAGCTTCTAATTTGACTATTTATTACGGATTACTTTCAGACTGAAGGTAAAAAGGTGAAATACTAAAAGACCAGTAGGAATTAAAAAAAAACAAAGGAAGAACTAGATAATAAAATAAAGATGTAAGCCCAATGCTGTGATATACCCCACATGATTTGGGAGCTGGTAGACCTCATTGTGGGCCATATAATGACTACATCTGTAGCAAATATTGGTTGCTTGAGGAACGGCACGGTGGCTCAGTGGTTAGCACTGCAGCCTCACAGCGCCAGGGACCCAGGTTCAATTCCAGCCTCGGGCGACTGTGCGTGGAGTTTGCACGTTCTCCTCGTGTGTGCGTGGGTTTCCTCCGGGTGTTCTGGTTTCCTCCCACTGTCCAAAGATGTGCAGGTTAGGTGGATTGGCCGTGTGTAAATTGCCCGTAGTGTTCAGGGGTGTGTGTGTTATGGGGGATGGGTCTGGGTGGGATGCTTCAAGGGCTGGTGTGGACTTGTTGGGCCAAAGGGCCTGTTTCCACACTGTAGGGAATCTAATCTACACACTGGTTCAGAGTTGATGAGCTGGAGTCTAAACTTCAAACACTGCAACACATCAGAGACAGGGAGAGTTACCTGGATGCCATGTTTCAGGAGGCAGTCACACATGTTATGTTAATTACTTTCCATCAGGAAGGTGTGATTACAAGCCTGATCCAAGAAGTAGTGCTGAAGGAGTGTCAGCCCTTGAGTTCATCTAAGAGGTTTGAGTTTCTTGTTCCCTAATGGATGATGGTGAGGCTGCTGGGAGGATGAACAACCTGACAATTGCACTGTGTACAAGGATCCATTCAGAAAGTAGGAGAAAAGAGAAATGTCACTATAGTGGGCATAATACAATGAGGAGGATAAGCACTGTTCTCTGTAGCCAGGATCAAGAGTCCTGGAAGCTGTGTTGCCTGGCTAGTTCAAGATATTCCATTTGGGCTGCAGAGGAACTTGAGGGAAAAGATTCTGTTGTCATGGTTCAAGGTCAACATGATTACAGAGGTAAATGCTAGGCTCATGGATTGGTGTAGGAGAAATAGGTTTGATTGAATTCATAGGACAGTGGCACCAGTATTGGAGAAAGAGGGAGCTGATCTAATGGGATGGACCCCACCTGAATCATGCTGGGACCAAAATCCTGGCAAATTACTTAACTGGGTTCGTGGATAGGCCTTTAAACTAAATAGTGGTGTGGATGCATGGAAAATTCTGGTAAACAGCTAAAGGTGGGGAGGGCTCAGCAGAGGTTATTAAAGTTTGCAGAACAAGTAACAAGATAGACTACAAAAAGGGTCAGGAAACTAACTTCAGGCACAGCAGATAAGGGGACAACTATGAGAAGAGGCAGTCAATGTAGGACTGAGGGTGTTACACCTAAATGCACACAGTATAGGAAACAACGTAAATGAACTTGAGGTGCAGAAATAAATCAGTGCATGCAATGTCGTGGGTATCAGAGAGACATGGCTGCAAGGGGATCCAGACAAGGAACTAAATATCGAAGGATTCACATTGTTTTGAAAGGACAGGCAGATGGTCAGAAGGTCGGAATTGCTTTGCTGGTAAGAAATGAAATTAAATCAATAGCAAAAAGCGATGTAGAGTTAGAAGGCATAGAATCTGTTTGGGTAAAGTTGAACTACAAAAGGGAAAAGGGAGTTGTGTACAGGCCTCCTAGCAGTAGTAAAGATGTGGGTCAGGAAATAAATCAGGAGGTAGAGAGGGGTTGTAAGAAAGACATTATTACAATAATCATGGGGCCTTTGATATGCAGGTGGATTAGAAAAATCAGGTTGGTGCCAGATCCCGAGAAAAGGAATTTGTGGAATACCTGATAATGGGAACTACAGATGCTGGAGAATCCAAGATAACAAAGTGTGAAGCTGGATGAACACAGCAGGCCAAGCAGCATCTCAGGAGCACAAAAGCTGACGTTTCGGGCCTAGACCCTTCATCAGAGAGGGGGACGGGGAGAGGGTTCTGGAATAAATAGGGAGAGAGGGGGAGGCGGACCGAAGATGGAGAGAAAAGAAGATAGGTGGAGAGAGTATAGGTGGGGAGGTAGGGAGGGGATAGGTCAGTCCAGGGAAGATGGACAGGTCAAGGAGGTGGGATGAGGTGGTAGGTAGGAGATGGAGGTGCGGCTTGAGATGGGAGGAAGTGATGGGTGAGAGGAAGAACAGGTTAGGGAAGCAGAGACAGGCTGGGCTGGTTTTGGGATGCCGTGGGGGGAGGGGACGAGCTGGACTGGTTTTGGGATGCAGTGGGGGAAGGGGAGATTTTGAAGCTAGTGAAGTCCACAAGCAGTACCATTGGGCTGCAGGGTTCCCAAGCGGAATATGAGTTGCTGTTCCTGCAACCTTCGGGTGGCATAATTGTGGCACTGCAGAAGGCCCATGATGGACATGTCGTCTGAGGAATGGGAGGGGGAGTTGAAATGGTTCGTGACTGGGAGGTGCAGTTGTTTGTTGCGAACCAAGCAGAGGTGTTCTGCAAAGCGGTCCTCAAGCCTCCGCTTGGTTTCCCCAATGTAGAGGAAGCCACACCGGGTGCAATGGATACAATATACCACATTGGCAGATGTGCAGGTGAACATCTGCTTGATATGGAAGGTCATCTTAGGGCCTGGGATGAGGGTGAGGGAGGAGCTGTGGGGGCAAGTGTAGCACTTGGCCGAAAGGTTAGCTTTTGTGCTGAGATGCTGCTTGGCCTGCTGTGTTCATCCAGCTCCACACTTTGTTATCTGTGAAATACCTGAGTTTTTTTTGGAACAGCTTGTGGTAGAGCCCACTAAGGTACAGGGAATACTGGGTTTGGTGATGTGTTTTAAGGCAGAGTGGATTAGGGAGCTGAAAGTGAGGGACCCCCTTGGGGTAGTGAGCATAATATGATAGAATTCACCTTGCAATCTGAGAGGGAGAAGCTAGAATCAAATGTAACCGTATTACAATTGAGTAAAAGTAACTACAAAGACATGGAGGAGGGGTTGTCCAGAGTTGATTGGAGGGGGAGCCTAGCAGGGAAGAGGTCGAGCAGCAGTAGCAGGATTTTATGGGGATAATTCCAGAGGCACAGTAGAAATTCATCCTAACGAAGAAGAGGAGGCAACCATAGCTGTCAAGAGAAGTCGGGGACTGCATAAAAACAAAAGTCAAGGTATACGATGTGGTGAATATTCGTGGGAAGCCAGGCGGTTGAGAATTCCTTAAAAACTAGCAGAGGACAACTAAAAAAGCAATTGGCAGGTATGGGGGTGGGGAAATGAAATATGAGAGTAAGCTAACAAGTAACATGAAAAAACAATACATGAGTAGTTTTAGATGGTAAAAGGTAAGAGAGAAGCAAGCATGGACATTAGACTACTGGAAAATGAGGATAGAGAAGTAATAATTGGAAACACAGAAATGGCGGAGGAACTGAACAGGTGCTTTGCATCAGTCTTCACAGTGGAAGACACAAATGACATTGTAGAACTTTGAAAGTCACTTACAGAATACCGAGAAGCCTGGTTAGAGTGGATGTAGACAAGATGTTTCTACTAACTGGGGTGACTAGGACCTGAGTGTACAGCCTCAGAGTGAAGGAAAGCCCTTCAGAACTGAGATGAGGAGGTATTTCTTCAAACAGAGGGTGTTGAATCTGTGGAACATATTGTTGCAGAGGGTTGTAGAGGCTAAGTCATTGCTTGTGTTAAGGCAGCGATGAATAGGTTCTTGATAGGGGAATCAAGGGTTATGGTAAGAAGGTAGGAGAATGGGGTTGAGAAATGTATCAGCTCTGACGGAATGTGGAGCAGACATACTGAATGACTTAATTCTGCTCCTATAACTTATGCCCTATATCAGCAAATTTAGCAAGCCAAAGGAACAGATCCTGCACCAATTAGCATTTTAATAATGTATGTCCATGATTTTGCATTTTCTTCACTGGCTTTTTTTTCATACCCTGGAATAGACATTGTAAGGAGATTTATCAATTTTACATCCTAGTACTCTTTCAATCATTTTTTAAAATTTTTATTAAATCCAATAAATTGCCTTCTTTGATTAATTTATCAATTCATTACCAATGTGTGACAATACAATGGCTTTAAGAGATGTACTTTTTAAAGTGAAGTTTTGAGCCATTGGTGTACAGCTGTCTTGTTTCAGCTAATAAACAGCCTGTTAAGCCTTTTAGTTAAGTTGTTCCAATTCTTCTTTCTTTTATTTGTATTTTAACTATAGAGTAAGAATAAAATGTGTTTTGCTTAAAATCAAGTAGCATAACCAATCAAATTACAACTGGAACACAGCACCTTACACTTGCCTTTAAATGAGAAAGAAGTTGGGTCTGTGCTAGCTCCTTGTTATATTTGAAGGAGGTTTGGTCTGGTCCAAACCAAATGTTATTTTGCCCTATTCTTCCACCCTGAAAAAACAAGTTCCCATTCAAAATTTAGACAATACCTTATTACCAATTTCAGCATCATCTGTGTTCATCATTAATAGGCCAGATCTCCCTCAGCCTCTCTCTCTTATTCAAAATATGGTCCCAATAATATTTACTGTTAGCCTTTGTATTATGTGCATGATTATTATGTTCACTCTTTACAGATATTTTTTGTGTTCAATTATCATTTTCTACCAGTAATGTAGAATTACACAGAATATTTCAACATCCAAACATTTCTGTACCAGTGCTTTAGATCCACAAAGGTACTTCATTCATCCCTTTAGAGTAACTTTAGAATAATAATTCTTTTCTTTTCTACTAAATGTATTTATACTGCCAGTTCCTGTGGAAGTGAGATCCATATTCTATTCACTGTCAGGGTAAAGATGCTTCTGAACTCCCTAGTAAAGTTATTAATGACTATTGTATATGCAAAGCCCCTAGTTATCACTTTTCACCTACAAATGGAAATGACTTCTTCACATCTACTTCTCAAACGCCTTCACGTTCTTAATAACCTCCTTTCTAAAGAAAGGAATCCCAACCTGCTTAATCTCTCAAGGGGGTACAGACTGATGGTCATCAGTGGAAGAACAATGGGTGTGGAGTGGAATTTAGAGTGTTTCTTTTCATATAGATGCAATTAAATCAGGGACTTCTTCCACACAAAGTACAAGTGCAGCAGAGACTGTGACCCACATTTCCCCTATCACATCCTCAGAAATCCAAAAGAAACTCTTTAAAGTGAAATCTGTAATTGAGAATTTTGCCAATTTTGCACTCACCACACTGACCATGTGTCAATAAAATTCAACAGCTAAAACATGACTCACTCTTAGACATAGTAGGAACTGCCAGTGCTGGAGAATCTGAGATAACAAGGTGTGGAGCTGGATGAACACAGCAGGCCAAGCAGCATCAGAGGAGCAGGAAAGCTGACGTTTCGGGTCTGGAAGCTTCTTTAGAAATTTCAGAAAGACCTGAAATTTCAGAGACTCTTAGACAGCACAGGAGGGAACCATTATCATGTCCACACTGGTCAACAAAGATCTGATAGCATTAATGCCTAGAGGCTTTGGCAAGTGAAGTGATATCTAAATAGTGCTTCAATATTATGAGAGCTTTTGACTCTACCATCCTTTCACAAGAGAGTTCCAGACTCCTACAATCCTCTGTGTGAAAAAATATTTTCCTCAACTCTCTACTTGGCCTTCTACCTCTTAGCTTCAATCCATTTCACCTGGTTATTGACCCCCATATTAATTGGAAAAAGTGTTTTCTGATCTACCCTATCTATGCTACTTATAATCTTGTACACCTTTACCAGGTCCCCTCACAATCTGTGGTGCTCTAAGGAAAACAACGCCAGCCTCTTCAATCTTTCCTCAAAGCTCAGACCCTCTAGCCCAAGCAGCATTCTGGTAAAAACAAACATAAACTGAAATTGCTGGAAAAAAAGCTCATCAGGTTTGGCAGCATCAGTATATATGCTTCATTTGACAAGTTTCCTCATGTCAGTATACAGTAAGTGGCAGGACTCTTAGGAATATTGATATGCAGAGGGATCTTGGGGAGTAAATCCATAGCTCCTTCAAAGTGGCATACAGATGGATTAGGATGCAAAGAAGACATATAGCATACTTTGGTTGAGCATTGAGTATAAAAGTTGGCAAGTCAAGCTGCAGTCGTATGAAAGTTTAGATGGGCCACATTTGAGTAATATGTATTTCTGGTCTCTATACTATCGGAAGGATATGGAGGCTTTGCAGAGGGCGCAAAAGAAGCTTTCCAGGATATTACCAGGATTGGAGTGTATTAGCTATGAGGAGAGTTTGGACAAATTTGGATTGTTTTCACTGGAACATCAGAGGCTGAGGGTCGATCTGATATAGTATATCAAATTTATGAGAAGCAAGTATAGGGGAGCAGAGTTTTCCACCCACTGTGGAAATGTCAAATGCAAGGGGGCTTGGTTTAAGGAAAGAGAGGGAAAGTTTAAAGGCACTTATTTTTTACAGGGTGGTAGACACCTGGAACTTATTGCTGTGTAAGTGGTAAAAGCGGATACAGTAGCAACATTTAAGAGACATTAAGACAAGCACATGAACCCATAGAGAATAAAGGAAAATAACATCTTAGTTGATGCAGAATTGGTGGGGCCAAGGGCTCGTTCCTGTGCTGTACTGTTCCACGTAAAATAGAACTAACATTTCAAAGTCCTGTGACCCTTCCTATCTTATATTCATTGCTATGAGACACAGGGCATAATATGGAGATTAATATCTTTCGAAGCTCTGCTTTTCAATTTCTAACTCATTAAATTCTGTGCATAGGACCTAATTTCTCTTTCTTCCTCTGCCATTGGTCCCATCATGGGTTACAATGTTTAGCTGTTCACTCTCCCCCTTCAGAATGCCCTGTAGCTATTCCACTACAGCCTCGATCCTGGTGTCTGGGAGGAACCATATCATCCTGGAGTCACAACCTGTCTAACCTCTCTCCATGGCCACTTCCTGACCTGCTGAGATTTTCCTTACATTTTTCTTTTTAGAATTCCAGCAGTCACAACATGGTTTTTTGATTGATTGTTTGTTATGTTTAAAATGAAATTGAACAAGATTTTTAATAAGGACATATACAAGGGCTGTGTGAAAATGGTATAAAGATGACAGGAGTAGGGAGCTAAGAAATTCTTTCTCTTAGAACCATGGGTCCATTTTCAATTCTTGGGCTGACAAGTTGCAAGTAATTTAAATGCCAGGCTATGACCATCTCCAACAAGAGACAATCTCTTCGCTGCCCCTTGACATTCAATGGCATTACCATTGCTGAATCCTCCACTATCAACACCCCAGGGCTATCATTGACCATAATCTCAACTGGGCTAATCATAGAAATATTGACAAGAGCAGATAAGAGGCTAGGAGTCCTGTTATGAATAATCATGTCCTGGTTTCCCCAATGCCGGTCCTCCATCTACAAAACATAAGTCAGGAGTGTGATGGAATACTCCCTACTTGCCTGGATGAATACAGCTCCATCAACACTTAAGAAGCTTAACACCATTCAGAACAAAGCAAACCACTTCATTTGCAGCACATCCACAAGCATTTACACTCTTCACCACAAATGTTCAGTAACAACATTGTGTATTATCTACAAGATGCACTGCAGAAAATTCACTCCTTAGACAGTACCTTCTAAACCTCTGACTTCTTCGATTTGGAAGAACAAGAGCAACAGATACATCGGAACACCACCACCTGTAGGGTTCCCTCCCCCCCAAGATTCTCACCACCCTCACCTGGAAGCATATTGCTGTCCCTTCAGTGTCTCTGTATTAAAGTCTTGGAATTCCCTCCATACCAGCGTTGTGGGTAAACCCACAGCATGGTTCAAGAAGGCAGCTCACCACCACCTTCCCAAGAGCAATTAGGAGAAAGCAATAATTGCTGGCCCCGCCAGTGATGCCCATGTCCTATGAATGAATAATGAATAAGCAAAGACTTTGTGCAGAGGTTGGGATAGAGAGAGGGGGTAAATTTTGGAGATGCTCTCGAGCTGCTGATTTTCTGCCCCACTTCACTAACTGCAGATTCTTGTCAAAATCAGGGTTAAGCGCATTTCCTGTCAATCCGATGTGTGTGCCAGGAATTGAGGGAGTTGGGTGATTGTTCACAAGTTCCTTCAGAGATTTGTATTCATAACAAAATGCATCTGTCGAGACAAAATCATGTTCATGTTTCAGGTTGATAACTTTGTTTTGGAATTGGGAAAAGTTAGAAATGCAATAGGATAGAAATAAGGCAGAGAAAGCAAGGAAAGCACAAAACATGAGGTCTGTTAAGATGTGTTTAAGTCAGGAATGACGGTGGAATGCAAAAGGAGGTGGTGGAAGAATGGAGACATTTGATGTATAATTGTGCATGGGTTTGAAAGGTTAATGTTGAAGAGTTCATTCAACACTGCCATTTCTGTTGAAGCCTCAGATGGCAGATAAACTTTGGACCTTGGAGGAGAAGGGCCGACCATGAGAGCTCCCTCAATCTCAGGAACAATGCCTGTCACAGCAATGTAATGTTTGTCTTTTTCAGGCAAGGACCTCAATTTGTGAGACCACCATGTGGGTTTATTTTTCTCGCACACTAGACCACACAAGTCCTAAGGATGTACCAGATGTACCTGACACCATGGAGAGGAGCCATCTCGTCAAGACAAACGACGGGTCTAGGAGAGGCATAAATGGGAAAAAACAAAATCATCAACGGAGGCTGTTGTCCAGAAAGAAATGAGGGGCAAATGTAATGAACTGAAATTTCTGGAGACAGCATTACATCCAGGAGGTGCTGTGTAAGGTGATGGTTCTGAAAGGGTTAATGTTCACATTAGTCAATCAGACATCAGTTGAAATATGATTACTGACAGAGCAAGAAAGAAAGAGAGAGAGAATGCACAGCAATGGAGAGAGTAAAATGACCAGCTCAACACACCAAAGGCATATTTTCATTCAGAGTCTGATAAGGATCCTGGGGCAAATGTGTGGGCTTGGAAAAGAGACAACAGCCTTAGAAATACTTTACCAAAAGAAGCTATGTACGGAATAACTGAAAGTGCCAGAATGTAAAGTTAGAGATACCAACAGAAAAGGGAATAACTTTACAAAAAGTAGTGCGAAGACCAGAAAGAGGAAGGCAAAGAAGCGTGATGGAGAGTTTACATCTCTCACAATGAATATTACTGTCATTGATATGAGGCTGTAGAAGACAGCCACAAGGAACAGTGAAGGGGCCAGAAATTTAGGCCAGAGTTACAGAATCTGGACATCCAAATAATTTATTTAAATGGAAATGAGCAAATTTAAAGGAATCTACTGAAAGATTGCAGCAGAAGAAAAGAAGATGCATTAAGTATTTAAAAGGACAGTATGTTAGGCTGCAATTTCAGCAGTATAATTTATAAAGGCTGCAGCCAGAAAACTTGATTTGTATACAAGGAAGTGCTTGGTGCTTTAGACCATAACAGATGAGAAAATGTCTGCATCGATCAGGAAGATGTGATAAAGCTCTATCTTAGCTGCATAAAATGAACAAACCTTAGCAGTAATGGCTAGCCACCATTCTTAGCTGTTGAAAAAGGTGGAAAATTCCAGAAAAGGTCAAAGTTTCTCTTCCATTTATGGTGTGTGGGCATTGCTCGTTGGTCTAACATTCATTGACCATCCCCAGTTCCCCTTGAAGAGGTGGTGGTGTGCAGACTTCTTGAACTGCTGAAGCCCATTTTCTGTCCGCAATGCTGACAGGGAGAGATTTCCAGGATTTTGACTCAGCAAAATAGAAGGAAAGGTGATATATTTCCAAGTCAGGATGGTGAGTGGCTTGGAAGGGAGCTTGTAGTTAGCAGTATTCTTGAGTATCTGCTGCCCTTGTCCTCTCGATGGTCACAGCTATAGTCTCAATGAGTGACTACAGCATTACACAGGAACAGATTTAAAAAGCTTGAAAGCAGTAATTTAGTATAGAGCAACCAATAATTGTAATTCAATACATTATTAAAGAATTTAATGCAGTATTACAGAAATACAATGTTAAATTATTGGCAAATAAAGGAAACAATGACATCAATGGTGTGATTGCTGTCTAGCAAACGCTGCAGTCATTATATTCAACACAATATTGGCAAATACAAGAATAAATGATTAAAAACAGCAGCCATTATGAGACCATGCCAATGCTGTGGAACACTAAAGTCCCTAGGGCCCAAACAATGCTTGGCTTGGACAAAGGAATGCTATTTCTGTAGAAGTAGATGTTACATTCACAGGGTATGCAGAAACAGAAACAATTCCAAAACAGAAGAGAAAACAAAGGTGTACTCATGTGAAGATGTCAATTCTGTAGGTATTCTACTTTTAGCAATGACTGCTTTGGGAAATTGATCATTCACGTGCTTCATATGTCACGGAACTTGTTTATGTCAATCAACATCCTCTTAATTATGAGCGTGACATGACAGCAGGTGTCACTGTTCTTTTGGATCAATTCCACAGCTAAAGTAGCAAAGGTTACAGGCCACAGATGTGAGGCTGAGTCGGGGAGGATGATTAACCCTGCAACATCAAAGGGATGTTACAGTTTCCATTACAACATGAATAGCAACTGATAGTAGACAAGGCTTACATTATTCAAAATCAAGAAGCCTCCCTCATGAGCAGCAAGACAAGTATTGCCCTGAACATTGTTTAAAACGTTGAAGTGTTACAATAGCAATAAAAGTTCCTTTCAAATGGGATAATCTAAAGTGTTCTCAGGATTAGGTGAGCTCAATAATAAATATCTTATTGTGTTAACAATATTATGTCTATACACACCCAGGAAGATTTCGCATCCTGAATGAAACCAATTCAGAAATAACTCAAGGAAATGACCAGAATAGGCATCCCGGGGATAAACCCAACTGAGTGGTGCTTGGAGATGTCCATCACAATGCGTGTTGACCTCACACAAAGTGGGAATTGGGTAATTCCACCTAATATGTCTGGTCAATCACAATTTTTTTTACCATACTTAATGCAAGCAAAAGTCTCTGGCAGCTGCCATTAGATGAGCAAACAAGAGAACCTACTCCATTTATCCAGCTATTTGGAGATAGAGTTTCAACAGACTGCCATTTGGGATTGTCCCAGTCCTAGCATTCTCCCAATGTAATATGCCCAATATATTAAAAGGTTTAGGACAGGTCAAATGTCACAAGGACGACGTATCGATACACAGGGAAATAGTCGAGGAACACAAAGAACATAATCAAAGGATACGTGCAGTTTGAAAGCATCTACAGATTGAAGTGCTTTCTCCCAATGAAAAGTGCACATTGCCTGAGCAATCCATTTCGATGTTGGAACATTTTGTTGACAAAGATGGAATAAGGCCAGATCCAAAGGAAACAAAACCTACTAAGATGTTTCCAAAAGGCAAAATGAACCAGCTGATGAAATTGTATCAGAGATAATGGGAACTGCAGATGCTGGAGAATTCCAAGATAATAAAATGTGAGGCTGGATGAACACAGCAGGCCAAGCAGCATCTCAGGAGCACAAAGTGGGTTAGATTTGAGAGACTGGATAGAGCTCAGCTGTGGAACACTCCTGATCAGTCTGCAAGCATGATTTGAACTTCCAAAGGCCTATCATTTTAAGACTCTGCCTTACTCTCACTTTGCCGTGAGATTCCTGCAGTGTTCCAAAGGATTTCAACAGAAGCTCGATTTTCAGCACCTCATCTAGCACAGACTTCCGGCCTTGTGGTCAATGTGGACCTGAAATGAAGCTCAGCATAGACTCGACTGCTCGATCTGCTTTTCTTTATCTTTTCCCTCTTTCTCTGCTTTAGACTGGAGGACCTACACATAGTGTGGTGGATTGCCAGTAGTTACAATAGATACAGTAGGCTAGAGACTTGGGTGGAGAAATGGAAGATGAAGTTTATTCTGTACAAAAGTGAGGTAATACATTTTGGAGGATTAAGGCAGGAGGGAATTATATAGTAAATGGCAGAATTTTTAGTAACATCAACATACAGAGGGCTCTAGGTTTACAGGTACATAGTTTCCTGAAAGTGGCAACAAAGTGCATAAGATGGTCAAGAAAGCGTCAGTTGGGGCTCAGGGAGTAAAAGTTGGCAAGTCATGTTGCAGTTGTGTCAAACTTTAGTTAGGCCACATTTGGGATATTGTGTACAGTTTATGTTGTCACACTACCAGAAGGATATGGAGGTTTACCAGATTGTTGCCAAAAAGCTTTTGTGCTCCTGAGATGCTGCTTGGCCTGCTGTGTTCATCCAGCCTCACATTTTATTATCAGCTGATGAAATTGTTGCCTCACTTGACAATGATGACTGAATGCTTGATGCAACTCCACAGGGAGCTGTGAGAATGGTGCTGATGTGATTTGATTATTGTAACTAATATCCTGGTACAGTGAAACTTTGTTTTGTGTGCAGTACAGGCAGATCATAACATACCAAGATCATAGGGTGATAGAACAGAGTGAGGAATACAATGTTACAGCTGCACAGGCTGTGCACAAAAAGCAAGATCAATATTAGGTTTGACGTTGAGAGGTCTGTTCAGAAGTCTAGTATCAGTGGGGATGAAGCTGTTCTTGAACTTGTTGGTACATGTGCTTAAGCCAGGACTCATCTTTGGAGGATGCTTTCCAAAATGTTATGGACATGCTGTCATCCACTCATGTCCTGGGTTATTAGGATTCACCCTTTCCAGCCATCAGAGAGCACAAGAGAGTACAAGAACAGGAAGGTGATGCTGAACTTGTACAAGACACTTGTTAGACCTCAGCTGGAGTATTGTGTGTAGTTCTGGGTGCCACACTGTAGAAAGGATGTGGTTACTTTGGAGAGAGTACAGAAGTAATTTACAAGAATGGTTCCAGGAATGAGAATCTTCAATTATGAAAATAGATTGAAGAAGTTGGGATTGTTCCCCTCAGACAGCAGAAGGTTGAGGGAAAATTTGATATAGGTTTCCAAAATCATGACTGGACTTGATAGGGTAGATAGGGAGAAGCTTTAAGGGAGAAGCATTTAAGGTTAAAAAAGGGAATAGATTTAAAGTGATGTGAAAAAGAAGACGGGGTTGTGAAAAAAAGCTTTTCACTCAGCGAGTAGTTAGTGTCTGGAATGCACTGCCTGGAAGTATGGCAGAAGTAAGTTCAACTGAGGCAATCAAGACAGCATTGAATGATTATTTGGATAGGAACGGTGTGTAGGGATATGGGGAAAAGGCAGGAGATTGGCAATAGGAAATATATCGCTGCAATCACGATGGGTCAAATGGCCTCCTTCTGCTCTATAATAATTCTGTGATCAGAGCTGCGGCTGTTTCAGTGACAGACCTAGGAGCTGTTTACTTTTAAGAGCAATGGGATTATGGTGAAAACTGCTGTATTATGCAGAGATAATGGGAACTGCAGATGCTGGAGATTCCAAGATAATAAAATGTGAGGCTGGATGAACACAGCAGGCCAAGCAGCATCCCAGGAGCACAAAAGCTGACGTTTCGGGCCTAGACCCTTCATCAGAGAGGGGGATGGGGGGAGGGAACTGGAATAAATATGGAGAGAGGGGGAGGCGGACCGAAGATGGAGAGTAAAGAAGATAGGTGGAGAGGGTGTAGGTGGGGAGGTAGGGAGGGGATAGGTCAGTCCAGGGAAGACGGACAGGTCAAGGAGGTGGGATGAGGTTAGTAGGTAGCTGGGGGTGCGGCTTGGGGTGGGAGGAAGGGATGGGTGAGAGGAAGAACCGGTTAGGGAGGCAGAGACAGGTTGGACTGGTTTTGGGATGCAGTGGGTAGAGGGGAAGAGCTGGGCTGGTTGTGTGGTGCAGTGGGGGGAGGGGATGAACTGGGCTGGTTGAGGGATGCAGTGGGGGAAGGGGAGATTTTGAAACTGGTGAAGTCCACATTGATACCATATGGCTGCAGGGTTCCCAGGCGGAATATGAGTTGCTGTTCCTGCAACCTTCGGGTGGCATCATTGTGGCAGTGCAGGAGGCCCATGATGGACATGTCATCAAGAGAATGGGAGGGGGAGTGGAAATGGTTTGCGACTGGGAGGTGCAGTTGTTTGTTGCGAACTGAGCGGAGGTGTTCTGCAAAGCGGTCCCCAAGCCTCCGCTTGGTTTCCCCAATGTAGAGAAAGCCGCACCGGGTACAGTGGATGCAGTATACCACATTGGCAGATGTGCAGGTGAACCTCTGCTTAATGTGGAATGTCATCTTGGGGCCTGGGATGGGGGTGAGGGAGGAGGTGTGGGGACAAGTGTAGCATTTCCTGCGGTTGCAGGGGAAGGTGCCGGGTGTGGTGGGGTTGGAGGGCAGTGTGGAGCGAACAAGGGAGTCACGGAGAGAGTGGTCTCTCCGGAAAGCAGACAGGGGTGGGGATGGAAAAATGTCTTGGGTGGTGGGGTCGGATTGTAAATGGCGGAAGTGTCGGAGGATAATGCGTTGTATCCGGAGGTTGGTAGGGTGGTGTGTGAGAACGAGGGGGATCCTCTTGGGGCGGTTGTGGCGGGGGCGGGGTGTGAGGGATGTGTCGCGGGAAATGCGGGAGACACGGTCAAGGGCGTTCTCAATCACCGTGGGGGGGAAGTTGCGGTCCTTAAAGAACTTGGACATCTGGGATGTGCGGGAGTGGAATGTCTTATCGTGGGAGCAGATGCGGCGGAGGCGGAGGAATTGGGAATAGGGGATGGAATTTTTGCAGGAGGGTGGGTGGGAGGAGGTGTATTCTAGGTAGCTGTGGGAGTCGGTGGGCTTGTAATGGACATCAGTTACAAGCTGATTGCCTGAGATGGAGACTGAGAGGTCCAGGAAGGTGAGGGATGTGCTGGAGATGGCCCAGGTGAACTGAAGGTTGGGGTGGAAGGTGTTGGTGAAGTGGATGAACTGTTCGAGCTCCTCTGGGGAGCAAGAGGCGGCGCCGATACAGTCATCAATGTACCGGAGGAAGAGGTGGGGTTTGGGGCCTGTGTAGGTGCGGAAGATGGACTGTTCCACGTAACCTACAAAGAGGCAGGCATAGCTGGGGCCCATGCGGGTGCCCATGGCCACCCCCTTAGTCTGTAGGAAGTGGGAGGAGTCAAAAGAGAAGTTGTTGAGTGTGAGGACGAGTTCCGCTAGGCGGATGAGAGTGTCGGTGGAGGGGGCCTGGTCGGGCCTGCGGGACAGGAAGAAGCGGAGGGCCTTGAGGCCATCTCCATGCGGAATGCAGGTGTACAGGGACTGGACGTCCATGGTGAATATGAGGTGTTGGGGGCCAGGGAATTGGAAGTCCTGGAGGAGGTGGAGGGCGTGGGTGGTGTCACGGACATAGGTGGGGAGTTCCTGGACCAAAGGGGAGAAAATGGAGTCCAGATAGGTGGAGATGAGTTCGGTGGGGCAGGAGCAGGCTGAGACGATGGGTCGACCAGGGCAGGCAGGTTTGTGGATTTTGGGAAGGAGATAGAAACGGGCCGTGCGGGGTTGGGGAACAATGAGGTTGGAGGCTGTGGGTGGGAGGTCCCCTGAGGTGATGAGGTCATGAATGGTGTTGGAGATGATGGTTTGGTGCTCGGGTGTGGGGTCATGATCGAGGAGGCGGTAGGAGGTGGTGTCGGAGAGTTGGCGTCTGGCCTCGGCGATGTAGAGGTCAGTACGCCATACTACCACTGCGCCACCCTTGTCTGCGGGTTTGATGGTGAGGTTGGGGTTGGAGCGGAGGGAGCGGAGGGCTGCCCGTTCTGCGGGGGAGAGGTTGGAGTGGGTGAGAGGGGTGGAGAGGTTGAGGCGGTTAATGTCTCGACGGCAGTTGGAGATGAAGAGGTCGAGGGAGGGTAGGAGGCCTGGGGGTGGTGTCCAGGAGGAGGACTGGTGTTGGAAGCGGGTGAAGGGGTCAGTGGAAGGAGGGTTGGGTTCCCGGTTGAAGAAGTAGGCATGCAGGCGAAGACGGCGGAAAAACTGCTCTATGTCCGACCGTGACTGGTATTCGTTGATGTGTGGTTGTAGGGGGACAAAGGTGAGCCCCTTGCTCAGGACTGACCGTTCGTCCTCAGTCAGTGGGAGGTCTGGGGGGATGGTGAAGATTCGGCAGGGCTCAGGGTGGCTGTCTTCTCTGGGGTTACAGGCTGTGGAGGTTGTGGGCGGAGCGATGATGTCGTCGGCCGTGGGCGGGGTTCCGTCGGCGTCGACCGTGGGCGGGGTTCCGTCGGCGTCGACCGTGGGCGGGGTTCCGTCGGCGTCGACCGTGGGCGGGGTTCCGTCGGCGTCGACCGTGGGCGGGGTTCCGTCGGCGTCGACCGTGGGCGGGGTTCCGTCGGCGTCGACCGTGGGCGGGGTTCCGTCGGCGTCGACCGTGGGCGGGGTTCCGTCGGCGGTGGGAGGATCGGGGTGGGCGGCAGCAGCTGAGGTGAGGGTGGTGTGTGGGCTGTAGTACCTGGACGTGGAGGTGGTGACTGCAGCAGCGGTTCCGGAAGTTCTGTGGCCGGCGGAGGCCGATGTGACGTCATCGGTGGGGTCTCCGGCCGTGTCCTCATGGTCAATGGCGGCGGGTGCATGGTGGGGGAGGGGCAGGGACAGAGTCGGGATTTGGGAGGCGCAGGAATCCTCTAGTGGGTGGCAGGGGCCAGTGAGTTGGTTGTACTTACGATTTTTGGTGTCCAGTAAAGCTGAGTGGAACTGGGTGTTCAGTCTGTGGATCCTGCGGAGGATAAAAAACAGCAGGGGTATTATGCATTCAGGTTATTATCTGACATGATGGTACCCTATGTAGTCATTGACAACGAGGCTGTCTTGATAACCTGGGTCTGATAGATGTCCAGACTACATCCTTAGCTTTAAGTGTTCATAGAGATAGACCACAAACCAGTGGCCTCACTGTTAGTTGAGATGGAGCTGGCAATGATGCCTTCACAGACTCAGATTCCATCTCTGCCTTATGCGCTTTGCCCAAGGAATCTAAATGATGGCAGAATTGTTCTCCACAGCGAAAGTCGGTAGTTTTACAATGAACTCTGAGGAATTTGGTGATTTTATACTTAGGCTACCATGGCCAGCAAACCAAAGAGGCTCAGTCAAGTACAACAGAAATGAAAGAAGGGCCAAGAACGTATTGCAATTCATTGATAATGTGCCAAAAGTTAGAAAGACCAAAGAACCAATGAGTTGGGCCACAAAGGCGTATTTTAGACATCAGCAGCATTTTTCAATTGAAGAAGACTTGCTGGTGTTTGATGAAAAGCTGCTCATTCCAGTCTTGCTGAGACAGGAGATATTCCAGAAACACCTGAGGATTAACAAATGTAGAGACAGGGCTCAGGTATTGGTGTGGTGGCCAGGGATCCCAAAGATGGTTGAAGACTGTGCACCATTCTCAGAACTGAAGAGAGTCAATTGAGATACATCCAAATAGTCTGAATATTTGAAGTCAGAGACATAGAGAGAAATGGAGTAATGGTAAACATAAAACAGTTATAAATGTGATTGTACAATGGATTAACAATGTGGAAAAGTCCTGGCAGGAGATGGTACATCATGGTTCTGAAGGGGTTAATGTTCATATTCCATTGGCTTCACCCATTCTACTGAAGTCACAATCTGTGAACAGGGGCAAGGGGTTACAATTTTAGCTTTGGCAGGGAGCAGACGTATCTGTACTAGCTCCCTACAGTTCTAGTCATTACCCCTAACCAAATGTAGTTGTGTTTATTGCTATAATGCAATAAACCTTCCTGTTTTCTAAGCACAGTGCCTCTTCCATAGATACCCTATAGAAGTGTATACAACTTCACTAATCACTGATAGCCACAAGTCAAAGAAAAGACAGAGGATTGCTTGTGACAGCAACTAACTCAAAAAATGTTCAACTAGTACCATAGGCTGGTAGAAGTGGCAAATATCACATGGTTCCAGGAGTACTATCCTATGAAAATGCCATAGAAGGCTAATTTGTATTTAGAGATAGAATTAGAATTAGGTTTTATTGTCACATGTATCCAAGTACAGTGATACAAAAGTACAGTGAGAAGTGTACAGGCCATCTTAGGTACATAGGTGCCTAGCACAAAATCTTAGGTATAAATTAGAAAAATAAACAAAAAAGTTAAAAGTTCAGCATTTCAGTCCTTCTTAGAACATTTCAGTACAGTACAGGCCCTTCGGCCCTCAATGTTGTGCTGACCTATGAAACCAATCTGAAGCCCATCTAACCTACACTATTCCATTATCATCCATATGTTTATCCAATGACCATTTAAATACCCTTAAAGTTGGTGAGTCTACTACTGTTGCAGGCAGAACATTCCATACCCTTACTACTCTGTGAGTAAAGAAACAACTTCTGACATCTGTCCTATATCTATCACCCCTCAATTTACAGCTATGTCCCCTCATGCTAGCCATCTCCATCTGAGGAAAAAGGCTCTCACTGTCCACCCTATCTAATCCTCTGATCATCTTGTACGTCAGAACAGATCCCTGTGATACACCACTCATAGCTGAGCACCATGCTGAATGTTTTCCATCCACTATCACCTTTGTCTTCTTAGGGTCAGGCAATTTTGAATCCAATCTGCCACATTTCCCCCTATCACATACCTCCTGACCTTCTGCATGAGCCTACCATGGGGTACCTTACCAAATGCCTTACTTAAATCCATGTATGCCACCTCTACTACTCTACCTTCATCCATTACTGACAGTTCTACACTGAGAAAAAGATTCCAACTATGCATTCTTTCCATACCTCCCATAATTTTGTTAGGTTGCCCCTCATCTATCAATGTTGAAATGAAAACAAACCAAGATTGTCAAATCTCTCCTCATTGCTAATACTTTTTAAACTAGGCAACAATCTGGTAAACCTCCATATCCTTCTGGTAGTGTGACAACATAAACTGTACACAATATCCCAAATGTGGCCTAACTAAAGTTTGACACAACTGCAACATGACTTGCCAACTTTTACTCCCTGAGCCCCAACTGACGCTTTCTTGACCATCTTATGCACTTTGTTGCCACTTTCGGGAAACTATGTACCTGTAAACCTAGAGCCCTCTGTATGTTGATGTTACTAAAAATTCTGCCATTTACTATATAATTCCCTCCTGCCTTAATCCTCCAAAATGTATTACCTCACTTTTGTACAGATTAAACTTCATCTTCCATTTCTCCACCCAAGTCTCTAGCCTACTGTATCTATTGTATCTACTGGCAATCCACCACACTATGTGTAGGTCCTCCAGTCTAAAGCAGAGAAAGAGGGAAAAGATAAAGAAAAGCAGATCGAGCAGTCGAGTCTATGCTGAGCTTCATTTCAGGTCCACATTGACCACAAGGCCGGAAGTCTGTGCTAGATGAGGTGCTGAAAATCGAGCTTCTGTTGAAATCCTTTGGAACACTGCAGGAGTCTCACGGCAAAGTGAGAGTAAGGCAGAGTCTTAAAATGATAGGCCTTTGGAAGTTCAAATCATGCTTGCAGACTGATCAGAAGTGTTCCACAGCTGAGCTCTATCCAGTCTCTCAAATCTAACCCACTATCGAGCAGACTGCATGGGCAGCAACAAGTATAGTAACTAAATGGAAAGATATTTTGATCTCAGCTGATAAACTAATAAACAAGTCAGATCCCAGACTAAAATCTCACTTGACTGATCATAATTTATTTTTATCTGGTTTTAACAAGGTAATTTTTCACTGGAGTGCAATTTTGCACATTTGGTTTTAACAATAAAATAGAAGTTTACTTAACAAAAGAAATCAGCATAAAATAGGATAAATCAAAATACTTGCACTTAGCTCACATTTAAAGATTTTGAAACCTACAGCAAAAACTACAGTCCTATTAATCCCAAAACACTCCTTTACAGATCTGGAAAAGGGAAGTACATGTCTGATACTCAGACCAGAGAGTATCTCCTTCTCTATTGCCCCTAAAGACTTATTTGAATAGTGGCTTCAACTCTCAGCCTGAGGAAACTGGGACCTTCATGCACCCAGAGTTAAAACTTTCTCAGCCTCAAACAACACGTTCAGAGTTTTACCCAAGATAATAAAGCACATGAACACAGCAGGCCATGCAACAGCTTAGGAGCACAAAAGCTGACGTTTCGGGCCTAGACCCTTCATCAGAGCAGGGGGATGGGGAGACGGGCTCTGAAATAAATACAGAGGGGGTGGAGGCGGATCGAAGATGTATTTAACCCCACTGCGAAGCCTCTTCCAGGGATGCCTAACCTGAAGAAGTTACCCTCCTCCCTCCAGACCAATCTCAGCGGATCTCTCTCCCACTACAACTCTCCCATCCATCTGGCTCACTGATACCCTTTAAAGAAGGAATTCTGCTGTACTTTCCTACTCTGGCCTGTATTCAACTCCAGATCCACAGCAATGCCCTCTGGACAATTAAGGATAAGCAATAACTGTTGACCTGGCCACTGATGTCCACATCCCACATTTTATGAATGAATACAATAAAAATGATGGAATTAGTGGCAGGAACTGATGATGATACTGACTTCATCCTTCACAATATTTAATTGGAGGAAGTTTCTGCTCATCCAGGGCTTGGAGAAAGTAAGGACTGCAAGTGCTGGAAGCTAGAGCCAATAGATGTGAAGCTGGAAGAGTACAGCAGGCCAGACAGCATCCAAGGAGCAGGGAAGTCAATGCTCTGGAATGAAACACTTTGATGGGGCTGCCCCAGACTTGACAAAAGGTTTTGGCCTGAAACATTGACCTTCCTGCTCCTCAATGCCACCCAACCTGCTGTTCCCCGCCCTCCCTCCCACACCCCCCACACCTCCACATCTACTGACTCCGTTCATCCAGGACATGACCATGGAGGAATTGGGATGACGTAGGATTGGTGATATCAGTGTATGTGTGTAGTTGCTATTTTTTCAAATGATGTCACAAAGGAGCAATATGTAGATGAGAAATAGAAAGTAGCCAGCTTCTTGAGGATGTCAGAAGTAATTTTGTTGCAGCAGAGTGTGAAGGCATTTATTTATTCTCTGGCTACAATCAGATAGATAAGGTCGGTGTTTGGAGGGGAACCAGGTGAATGCAGACCCTATCAGAAACACAACTGTGGGGAGGAAATGGAGGATGGTGTGGCTAACCATGTCAAAGGATGAGAATGGAACATTTACCTTTGTCGCAGTCATTACTTTGCTAAGAGCTACGTAGGAGCAGAAGCCTGTGAGTAAGATACAGCATGGTGACCTGCGAAAGATGGTCACAGATTCTAGAAAATAAATTAAACATGGGCTTTGGAGAGGAAAGGAGTTGGCAATGGGACAGTTGCTTTCAAAGATGGAGTCAATATGTTTTTTAGAAGACGGCTAATAACAGCAGATTTAAAGCAGAGAGCCACAGTTCTGCTAACTGAGTGTGAATTTCGAAAATGTATCTTTATATCTCCAAAGCAGTTTCCTCAATATATGAAGCCAAGAGAGTCTAGTATAACGTTTGATTCTGTATCAGTCAATGAAGTCTTCGGTTCTTGTGTGCTGTGCTCTGAAGAATATTTGGAAAATTCCGTTAAGTTCTATTTTCATTTATGGAAGTCTCTCAAATATTTACAACAAACTAAGAAATCAATTTTTAACACAGTTTGTCACAATTGATTTTCAAAAATTATTGCCCTCAGTTAAGGCAGGCCTCACTTGCTTGGGAGGGTTCTAAGAGGGAAAAAGAATAAGAATAAGAATAAGATTGGATTAGCTTCACAGAATATTTCTCTTCAGCTTTCAGCTTTTAGGGGAAAGAACCATATAATGTTCTTTAAAAGTGTCAATCTTCTGCATTTAGTTTACTATCCAAAAATGTTTTGCAACATATGTGTTTTCTAACAGCGCAGGCTTGGAGGGCCGAAGGGCTTGTTCCTCTGCAGTAATTTTCCTTGTTCTTTTCTTTGAAAACTAACTGACAGGTCATTTGATTCCTCTTTTGTCAGGTTGTGGTAAAACGGCCCTCACAACGATGACAGCATAGCTTTCAAGTTTCAAACGCACTTTGACACTCTTACTTTGATTTAAATTTTCTGCCATATTTCAACAAATCTGTTAAAGTGGCAACAACAGTGCTGAGGTTTCATGCCAACATAACATAAAATTTCATGCTTTGTCCTAGTCACTGGAAAATCCAAAATACATCTTGCTTTCACTTTGCTAGGTGATGCTGGCCTTGTTCCACAGTGTGGTCCAAACAAGTTACTTCTGCACTGGCAAATTCACTCAGCCAGATTTATAACCAAATTGGCTTTTTGTAACCAATCAAACAATTCAGTCAAGTAGATAATTGTTCTTGGCTAGTTTTGGTGAAAAGCAAGCAAATTGTGATTGTAAACAGTACAATTACTCGTCCTTTCAAAGTTTTCTTGGCTCTGTTAGAATGTTGCTGGTGCATTTTTCATTCCACGCAGCATAACTTTACATTGGTAAAGCCCATCTCGTGCTATGATTTCTTTTCATTGGCCCTAGCCATCATTGGAACTTGCCAAAATCCTTTCATTCTTTTGTGTCAAACTGAAAATGTCCACTTCATTTCCATAAGTCCTTCCAGTCTGGATATAAGAAATGAGCTAGCTTATGCTACCATGTTGACTTTGTGTGAATCAATATTGAATCTTTGCGAATCATTTGGTTTCAGCACAACATGATAGGTGTGCTTCAGCCACTGTGACTTGGTTCAATAACATCATTATCTATCATGAACTTAATCTCTTCTCTCACTTCAGTCAAACTCTCTGGGATAAACTATGCTTACATCTGATTTAGTTCAGGTCTCCTTCAGACTGAATCCTGAAGCTTTTCACTCAGCTTTAAAAACAAAAGTCTGGTCTTCTTAGATCCCGCTAAACTACTGATGTAATGCTTTTTACTTATTCTGTGATAAAACTCCACAGTATAAACAAACTTCCATTAACACTCAAAGAGGCCTTCAGTCATTGGCTGACTGCCGTGTACAGGTTTAAAATCATGGTTCTGAAAAGACTGACCTGGTTAATTATTAAACTATTTCACAAAAAAGATAAACAAGCACATGCCACTATCTTGAAAGCCAAACACTAGAAGACCAGGGTATTAATATATGTAAATCACACACTTTTCAACATAGAAAGGCCCAGGAATAGCACAATTTTTGCTCCAGTGAGGTAACAGCAGATTAGAGTCAGGACTGCTGACCTGGGAAGGAAATTGGATCTTATGGCAGACCATGCATTTTGGGCACAGCATGAAGGATTCCCCTGTAAACAGTTCCCTCTACAAAGCAGGAAGTGAAAAGCATTGCTACTGAATCTTTGTGGGAAGATAGCCATCACAAGTCATGTGAGGATTAACTATAATAGTTGACGGACTCACATTTGAAAGATGTCCATCATGGGTTTTCTACGGAAAGCTATACAGATTGATCCTGTTATCTACATCAGTGTCTATAAAGGGATAACAGACTGCTCTGGCAAGATAGCGGCAGGGTACGTTGCTCCATTAAGAGTTCCACTCTGTTTGCCAGTTCCCTTTCCTTTTCCTTTCTTTTTTCTCCTTCTTCACTCCTCTCTGTAGCAATCTGTCACCCCTTCCCCTCCCTCCCTTTTAACTACCTAACTAAGGAGTCAAGAGGGAGTTGGTTTGCAACCAGGAGCCATGTGGCGGGAGCTGAATGTGCAGGCCATGTCCTGCAGTGACGGTCAGTGGAGTGTGGGCTGGAGCAACATTGGAGGTGACAGCAGGATTGTGAGGCAGTGGGCGGTGAGAATGGGGTCGGTGAGCGGGTAGTGAGCAGTGAGATTGGGACCAGTGAGAGGGCAATGGCTGGTGAGAGCGGAGCCAGTGAGAGGGCAGTAGCTGGTGAGAGTGGGATCGGTGAGGGGGCAGTGGGCGGTGAGAGTGGGGCCGGTGAGGGGGCAGTGGGCAGTGAGAGTGGGGTTGGTGAGGGGGCAGTGGGCGGTGAGAGTGGGGTCTGTGAGGGGGCAGTGGGCGGTGAGAGTGGGGTCGGTGAGGGGGCAGTGGGCGGTGAGGGTGGGGTCGGTGAGGGGGCAGTGGGCGGTGAGAGTGGGGTCCGTGAGGGGGCAGTGGGTGGTGAGAGTGGGGTCGGTGAGGGGGCAGTGGGTGGTGAGAGTGGGGTCCGTGAGGGGGTAGTGGGTGGTGAGAGTGGGGTCTGTGAGGGGGCAGTGGGCGGTGAGCGTGTGGTCGGTGAGGAGGCAGTGGGTGGTGAGAGTGGGGTTGGTGAGGGGGCAGTGGGCGGTGAGAATGGGGTTGATGAGGGGGCAGTGGGCGGTGAGAGTGGGGTCAGTGAGGGGGTAGTGGGCGGTGAGAGTGGGGTCCGTGAGGGGGCAGTGGGCGGTGAGAGTGGGGTCGGTGAGGAGGCAGTGGGCAGTGAGAATGGGGTCGGTGAGGGGGCAGTGGGCGGAGAGAGTGTGGTCGGTGAGGGGGCAGTGGGCGGTGAGCGTGTGGTCGGTGAGGGGGCAGTGGGTGGTGAGAGTGGGGTCGGTGAGGGGGCAGTGGGCGGTGAGAGTGGGGCCGGTGAGGGGGTAGTGGGTGGTGAGAGTGTGGTCGGTGAGGGGGCAGTGGGCGGAGAGAGTGTGGTCGGTGAGGGGGCAGTGGGCGGTGAGAGTGGGGTCGGTGAGGGGGCAGTGGGCGGTGAGAGTGGGGTCGGTGAGGGGGCAGTTGCAGCATAGCAATTGGAGTGGCACCCCAGATCGTTGTGGAGATGGAACTTGGGACTCTGAGATCTGGACATTTTTTTTCTTGCTTACGTTTTGGCTCTGTCAAATCTTTTAATTCTGGTTTTTGTAACCAAGTGGGTGCCAGTGAATGGCGACTTTCTGCACTTTTGTTGTACTTATGTATTCCTATACTTCGTACAGCTGACAAATAAATAAATCTAAATCTAAATTTAAATCTAAACCTGCAATGACCTAATGTTGATAACGTCTGTAAGTGTTTTGGGCATAATTCTGTAATCATTGATCAGAAAAGATCCAAACAAGTGAAATGACATACTACTGTAATATGGGAATGGGCTGTTTGGTCCCTCGAGCCTGTTCAGCTTTTTATGATCATGGCTGATGTGTTTGTGGCCTTAACACCCCTTTCCTGCCTGTCCCCCATTACTCTCAAATTCCCTTTTAGATTACAATCTGTCTAATCTCAAAAATGGGTGTCTTCTCTATCACATTTTCATCACTTCCATCAGTTGCCATAACTTTTCATAATTTATTGGCCAACAAATCTAGTTGAAGAGCTTTAAGACTGGAACGAGCACCGGTTCAGATTCAATAGGTCAAATAGTAACTTTCTGCTCTGTAATTTTGGGGACTCTGTGAGAAACTGAGTGAAGCAGCTACTTATTGGAGCTTCAAGCAGGCAATATCATGGGTGAAGTGGGTATAACTTCTATTGACAGATCAGCACCAATGTGAAGCCTCAGCAGTTTGTAGCATCACAGCGCATTGCCATAGATGGCCAGGCTACAGTATTTGCTGTTTGTCTCACAGACCCCATGTCTGTGCTGGTATTTCACGAATATCCACAAAACACTTGAACTTCATTCAACCATAATTTAAAAGCCTCGGATTTGAAAGATCTAAATATTTAGCTGTTATTATAGTGGAGTGGGAGGGTTGGCAGGAAACCAGATTTCGCTGTGTAATTATAAACTGCTTAGTCTTCCAAGAGCTTTCTCATGTTTGGAATCGGCGGCAAATGAGCAGTTAGGAAAAAAGACCCAGCGATTATATTATTAAATTGTATAATTATTTGAGAAAATATATTCCACAATTTCCATATCTCTTCTATATAAAATAAATATTAATTTTGACAAAGGAGGTTTCAGATTGTTCTAAAAAAAGCAATAAAGGGTAAAGATAAAGAAGAAATATTGTGGTAATGAGAAAATAAAGAGACAAAGAGAGACAGAAAGAAAGACAGACAGAAAGAGAAAGCAAGAAAGACAAAGGCAGCAAAACATAGGAAGTGAAGCCCATGGAGAAAAAATGGCACAGAGATTTGTATTGAAGGTAGCAGAGAAAGAGAGAGAGCAGTAGTTGATATAGAGCTGCTGTGAAAAAAAACTACTAGATAATTGAAGGTAGGAGAGAGGCAAAAGTCAATTAGTAGGAGAAGGTTGCACTGGCATGACTATTCCCAATTCTGGAGCCTTCTATAGCCTCATTCCAAGGATTTCCAGGGCTCCCTCTTCATCGTGTACAAAGTATCCCAAATGAGCATTGTTACCCCCATTTATTTGCTGAATTAATCTAAGATATAAGGGCTGCAGAGTTTTCATCAGATCCTTTAGCTGGGTGATCACGTAGCTTTATCCATCACATTCTGTTTGACAGGGAATAGTACCAAGTTGTAGCTTCACCAGGTGACACCTGATTTTTAGGTAGGGCCCTAAACAGTCCTTTCAGGTGAAGCAGTGTTTTAGTTGTACTTCTTTAATCTAGTCTACTGTATTTGATGCTCCGAATGCAATTTTCTTTATGGTGGTGAGATAAAATTCAAACTGCTTTGTAAAATACCTAGATCGTAGGAATAACTCTGTGGAGAGAGCACGCTAATAACCATGCTCCTCTATTCCATCAGCCATCATCAACATGTCCACAATCCATGTGTCAAGCCAATTAAATCACCAAGGTGAACCATGTTGCCTGACTCTCAGCTATTCGGGAATAAAATAATTGACACCAGATTTCTTCGTTAACAGGGAAGTAACTTTATTAAATAAAGTTATTCTTTAGCAAACAGCAAAGTAAAATAGATTGCTCATCGCTATAATGCAACTAACCCACACCCCTTTAAAACCACACACACACATACATACACACACATGCGCACACACACACACACACATACACACACATGCATACACGCACGCGCACACACACACACACACACACACACATACACACACACACACATTAATTTCTAAAATGACAGACAAAATGGTGATAGTTTGACAATAGTAGTGGAAGAATGAAGACAGGGAGAAACAGATTCTATAGTTCAGGAGTCCAGATGAGCTATTTTTCACAGTCTTTTGAATTTTTTTTCAGTGATAATGACACTTGTCAACAAAGTGATGTTTGATTTGAGATTTAGTATCTGATTCGGTGGACCTGAATCTTTTCTCACTTTAGAATGCTTTCTTCTCAGAACCTTCCAGTTTTAACTTTTTACTCACGGAGGGAGATGGGGAAGGATATTTCTTGCTTGCAGTGCTCCAGATTCTCTGACTGTACTGCACTATCAGGTGTGCAAAAAACTACGGTTGGACCAATCCAAAGGCTATTATTAGGCAGTTTTTCCTTAATTCAAAGACTCCCAGTGTCACTTTGTCTCAAAGCATTTACCTCACTGCTCCAAAAAAATAACAATTTTGAGGATGGCAGACACAGCAAAATCTGACTTCTTCAAGTTGCAAAACCTCTCTGGTTCGTTTAGGTACACAGTTAAGGTCACTGTCACTTCACCATAAGATAACCTCCCTATTACCACTCTACTTCATGACATGATTTTAAAATTTACTAAACCTTTGCTTCTCTTTCTTATTTCTGAACTTATTTGAGACATTTTGTCAATGCAACCATGTAGTAATCCCAAGGAACAAGTTTTGCATGCAATACACTAACGCTGTTAGTTACACTGCAGGCATTGACATACATACAATTTTACACCTCCTCCAGAAAACTTGTTATTTTTCTCAGTCTGGGTTCCCTTCCATTTTTTAGGATGCTTCTTATTTTGATGTGGTTTATATCTTTTTGAATTCTGATCCCATTTCTGCTTTTTGGAGCTACTTTCTAGTTGTCCTACCCTGTCAAGTTCATTCTCAACCATCCTCGTCAGTACTGGTTAACCTCTTAGAATTAACATTGGTCCTAGCCTTTGTTATGATGGAAATTGTCCATCTTGCAGGTTTCCTTCCAGGTGCTCTGGTCCTAATGTCCCAGGACCTTCCCTTCTGTACCAATCTTTAGCCAACTGCACTATCTTCCTATTTCTATACTCAATAGCACATGGTACCAGGACTAATCTGAGATTAGTACCTTTGACATGCTTTTATTTCAAGCTCTTCATAACTCCTGAAACTCTGCTTAAACAACCCCAACACCTTTTCTCCCTATGTCACTAGTTCTAGCATCAGCTGTGTCTTCTGTGATGTTCCTGTCACCCTTTCAGAATGTCCTGTACCAGCTGTGATACCCTTTACTCTGGGCTACAGGGCAATGTGCCATTTAGGAATCATATTTGCAGTTACAGAACCATCTGTCCATTTCCTTAACACCTGCATCACTTAGAACATAGAACATAGAACATAGAACATTACAGCGCAGTACAGGCCTTCGGCCCTCGATGTTGCGCCGACCTGCGAAACCAATCTTAAGCCCATCTAGCATACACTATTCCGTTATCACCCATATGTTTATCCAATGATCATTTAAATGCCTTAAAGTTGCTGAGTCAAATTGAGTGTCAATATTGAGCTGGTACCTACTTGTCAAGGGGTCAGAATTTAGACAGTGCTACAGGATTAGAGTGTCAGTGCTGTGGTCGAGTAGCGCTCTGAGGGTCAGTACACAGGGAAAGATTCAAACTTGATCCAACTGCATTCCTGTTCCTCCTTTACCGCGCCCCCATGTGGGGTTTCCTTCTTCCTGCTTTGCTCTGAGAAATATCCCCATTTTCTAGTCAGATAATGGGTTAATAAGTGTCAACTGCTCTAGATAGTCCTGCACTACCTGTGCCTTCCTCTTGGGCTGTCTGGTGGTCAACCAATTTCTCACATCCTGTACCTTCTGTAATTGTGGGGTGACCTTGTCCTGAAATGAACATTGAGGAAAAATTGAAGACTCCCTGGTGTGTTGCTATAGCTCCATCTGCCCCTCAGGTTCCGAGACTTGGCACTTACACTCCAAGAATTGGCAATGCTTAATGCACACATGGTCATCCACACAGGAAGTGTCCAGCTGTTCCCATGCAGACATCATGCAAATGCACAAATCCATCTAAATAGTGCACAACTAAAAATTGATCCTGAATGATGAAAACAAATCTTCAAATCTGATGATTTAAGACACACTGACCTGTAAAATTCAGAGGGGAGACCACAAAAATAAAATAGTAAAGATACCAAAATACTAGCAAAGCTCTCTCAAATCAATGGATTGATATCTGTCAAAAAATTAGCAAGTGAAGATGTTCTCATTATCTCTTGGTTTTGATAAACCTCCAATTTAATGAAACAAACTAGCACTCACTTGTTACCCACCAACCCCTTGCTGTATGGCAACTTTGTCACTTTTGAATTACTTTCTGAATTTTCCATGTTCAATGTGGACTCCGTCTCTTGACTTATCCTTAGACTTGATTTTTCCACTGTCATTCATTCTTTGTTCAGACAACTCTCCTGTTTTCATCTGTTGCCTCTTGAACTGTCTCCCATCAGTTCCAAACTCCAGGAAAGAAGCGTGTAGCTGGATGAACACAGCAGGCCGAGCAGCATCTCAGGAGCACAAAAGCTGATGTTTCGGGAAGGGTCTAGGCCCGAAACGTCAGCTTTTGTGCTCCTGTGGTGCTGCTCGGCCTGCTGTGTTCATCCAACAATGCACCTTGTTATCTTGGATTCTCTAGCATCTGCAGTTCCCCTTATCTCTGATCCAGGAAAGTAGTACTGCTTTTCTCACCTTTGGCAATCAACAGTGACACCTCGCATTTCATAGCAGGTAATATACTGCGGCACTTCATGTGTGCATTATAAAGAATATTTGACACTATGTTTAATCAAAGAGACAATTTTTAACAAGTGACCGAGTGAAGGAGAATGAGATAGAGATGGAGATTGTTAGGAAGGAAGTTCCAGAGCTTAAGGCCTCAGCAGCTGAAGGAAGAGTCATCAAGACAGGAGGGAATAAAATCAGAATGTGCAAGAGGCCAAAAGCAGAGGGACTCCTGGCAACACTGCTGGGTCTCTGATTATCAAGCAGCTCTTTGAAGTCAGGCAAAAACAGAGTTAACGTTTCAGGTCTGGTGACCCTTCAAGAGTCATTGGACCCGAAACATTAACTCTGTTTTTCCCTTCCCAAATGCTGCCAGATCTGCTGAGCTTTTCCAGCAACTTTGTTTTTATTCCTGATTTACAGTATCCACAGTTCTTTTGGTTTTTCTTTGAAGGGGGATATTCATATTCCTTCAGGTTACTGAGCCTGATGAAAGGCCGGTAAATGTGTGATTGGGATTTAATCCTGCCAAAGTTTCCTGGAAGTGGTCATGATGAATTTGCTCCCACATTTCTGGCCAATGGCTGAGGCTTGTGATTTATGATCATAGAATCCCTGCAGTGTGGAAACAGACCCTTCAGCCCAACAAGTCCGCACCAACCCGTAGAGCATCCTATTCAGACCCATCCCCCTATAACCCACCTAATCTACACATCCTTGAACACTACGGGCAATTTAGCTTGGCTAATCCACTTAACCAGCACATCTTTTTGGAGTGTGGGAGGAAACCGAAGCACCCAGAGGAAACCCACGCAGACACAGGGAGAATGTGAAAACTCCACATAGGGCAGTCACTCAAGGGTGGAATCGAACTGAGTTCCTGGTGCAGTGAGGCAGCAATGCTAACCACTGAACCACCATGCTAAGTGTTTTTAATAATTCAGCCCAATGTCTCACAAGGCAAGTAGTCAATCCAGAGAAAAGGTTTGATCAGGAATTGTGTGGATTCATTTAAATGCAAAGTATCCATTTATTTCAGAAAATATCATTTTGAAATATGGTAAATGAGTCATTTGAGATGCGTCATCGTGAGTTCATTTTGGAGAGGAACACATGATTTTCCATTGGGATTTTGGTTCCCAAAGGCCTATACCTTAGGTTGTATTCTCATTAATGGCTCCATGGAGATTAATTGATAGAGACCAATTGTTATGTTTTGTTCAAAACACTATCATCATTTCATCGGGTGGCTACCAGAATGGTAGAAGTTCAACTAGATTGCTCTTTTTCCTTTTCTCAAAGTAGTGATTCCAACATTTCTCACAGACAATTATCCAGGAAATGGCAGAACAGAAATCCAAACTCAGATGTATAGTCAAAGCACCAGGTGACTCTTACTTGATGAAAATAAATTTAATGTGAAATATTCTGCAAAATATTCTTCCACTAAAGGGAGGACAGGTTGCCTGGGTTCATTGGCCTTCACTATAATTTCTCAAGCATTTTCTGCATCCTTTCTCCAACACAAAAGAACCATAAGTATACTGCAGGCCATCCATACAATACTTGTGTTGGCAAAACTGCCATTGACATTGCAATTTGTAAATAAAAAGCTAATCGTGATGAATATATTTCTGTATCACATTATGATGATAACGAGCAACTTCTGACAAAGATTATTGTTCCAATAAAATAGCACCATGAATATAGTGGCAGTCACTTGTGCAATTAACATTTAACAGTTCAACTGGAATAGTACACTACTTACTGCAAAAAAAACTGAAATGAAACAAGATTGCAAAAAATACAGCACCATTAAACACCAAAAGCAGCTTACAAGCTCTGCACACAATGAAACAGAAAAACCTTTTCACTAATGTCTCTTACCAGGGGTTAAGTGAATGTTTAGTGGTTAAGTCAAGCCACAGGTCAAGAGTGAGATCCATGTATTGCTTTCATCCATGTGAAACTTTAACAGGTTGATGATAACAGCCCAGGAGACACCCGCTCAGCCGCTGATGTTTTTGTATCCCTACTAGTTTTTTTTCCTGGCTGGTGTTTTGTGCTTAGCTGTTCCTATAAATCTTCCTGGTGCATACCAAGCTCAGTCAGGAGAGAGCTATCAAAAATGTGCCCTCCTATTTACACTTTATGCCACTTAAAATGTGCCTTTTTTTGTAAATAATTAGAACTATACAGTGAAAAGTTGAATATGGATTGTGTGAGGCTGGGGTCATTGAGTATGTTGATAACGTTTGTGGTGAGACTGAGTATGTTGCATGTGTGAGGGGGATGTCTGGGTGTGGCTGGTAATTTGACATTGTTGTAGTTTCCAAAACTATTTCCTGACAATTGCGTAAGGCATTGATGCTTGCCTGACCACGCATTGAGTTAAAGAATGGACAAAGCAGACTTTCCAGATCAGTTTTGTTGTACTCCTGACAATAATAGTTCACTACTAATATTCAAGCTGGAGTCTGAGTCCAGAAGTTAGCCAGCTGTAGTATTTATTGGAAATTCTGATAATGTCACTTAAACAACTCAAGCAATTTCTCAGAATTTGATTTGGACTAAATAGTGGCGATCTGGTGGTTTTGAGGACATCACTATGTACTAAAGCGCTTTTAATGAAGGCTGTGAGCAGATATATTCCTGTACTTAAAGACCTTTTTTTGCTTTCTGTTTCCTTGTGTCCTCATGACACTTTGTTCCTCAAAGGATTGGTGTCAAAGTCTTAGCACATTCATTGGTTTTGGAATGTGCACAATAATGTAAGGGATTTTCCCTGTTGCAGAAAGAAGAGGAGAAGCAACTGAATTGAAACCTATCTAGCTAGGTATAACCCTGCCAAACTGACCCCATTCTGTGCCGGGGAGGTGATGATCTAGTGGTATTATTGCTGGACTGTTAGTTTTGGGGACTCAGGTTCGAATCCCACCAAGACTGACGGTGGAATTTGAATTCAATAATAAACTGGAATTAAGAGTCCAATGACAATTGTGAAACTATAGCCTTGTGAAACCAAAAACTCATCAAGTTCACTTATGTCTTCTGGGAGGGAAACTGGCATCCTTACTTTGTCCGGCCTACATGCAACTCCAGACTCATGGCAATGTGGTTAACTCTGGATTGGGAAATAAATGCTGACCTAGCTGGCAATGCTCTCATCCCATGAATGAATGATAAAAAAATGGGGACAGTACCCAGTAATGGCAAACAGAGTAAGACAGCCCAAAGCGCAGGGACATAAAAATAAGACACTGATAAATGAAATAAGGAATTCAAAAGATTTTCTTATTTCTTAAGAGTGTGGTGAGGACACAATATTTGCTAATACTAAGAACTGTTGAAATGAATAAGAAGTTATATTTATGTAGAAACTAGAGAAAACACAGAAGGGAGAAAGGATTAGAAAATTCTGTACAATAAGGGCAGTTCTAAACGTGTCAGAGGGCAGATTCTGTGATTTGAATTCTATTTAACTTCTCTATGGGAGGAGTAACGTACAGAATTAACTTTACTCCACCAGAAAAGAGAGTTGACCCACTCCAACACTAGCTTTTGGAGATAGCCTCTTGTCTCAAGGGACAGCAGGGTTTACATGACATTCAGAATGATAGCTCCCAAGAGAATGGTGAGTTTCCAAATTGCTGGGCTCTATTCAAAATGTCTGCGGAAGTGTGCAGGCCATCACCTTCACCTTGGCCCTCCTTTCCAAACAACTACGTGGAAACTGTAGACAGTATGTTGACCAAATGTATCCTCTGTGACATTGTGAATAACTTGACAACTATTCCAACCACCCTTTGCAGTCCTTTAATAGCTGCTCTAAAACTTTATGAACTCTAATCAAAGGGACTTAAGAAATAAGCTCTCATGTAACCCCAGTCAAAATAGGAAACTGAAATTTATATTGGAAAAGTGAGCCGAACCTATCAGTGTGCTGCGGTATTGGTGAGTCTAAGACATGGATCTCAGGGCAGTGAAACTTTAAACAAACTCATATTTGCCTGCCACTGACTTTACCTCACACATATAGGCAAAGAGTTACAAGTGTACAAGACACATCTATGACTATTTCTACATGTCACTGATGCTCATGTGTGATTTAGAGGCATTAACATTAACCAGGGAGGGGAGGAATGGCAACAAGGTGAACACTTCTCTCTCATTAGGAAAATTATAGTATTGACATACCTTTCCTTACACAAAAGAAGAAAACACAATATCGGGCTGTTGGTGCTCAAAGATTACACCCTTGTACTGCAATGCACTTAATCTCTGCCCACTGAAGGTAGTTCACAATGTATTCGATGAAAATCTGGGGAAAATGAAAAGGATTAGCTTCCTGCTCTCACTAGCAGTGATGCTGTACTTGACTTAACACCAGTGTTAAATGCTTAGTACCCTTTGCCTGTCTTTCCCAAACAGGCATCCATCACAATTACGGGAAGATTGACCCCAAGCTAGAACAGCAGTGAAAAGGTTAAACAACACCATTCAAGTTTGCCTTTGTATTGCTTAAAAAAACTGTAAATACTCAAGTTGCTATAAAAGAAGCTATCAAGTTACAAATTTGTTCGTCAAGTGGTTCGATCAATACTCTGGACGGAAATAATTATTAATATAATCCAAAATGGCAAGAGTGAAATAAAAGCAGTGGGTTGGGATTCAAACACATCTCCTGACCTGTCTACTGAAGGGATGGTTCTCCAGTTCCTTCACTGTTCTTTGCTTTTGTTTCAGAAACCAATTCAAGTCCATAATATTGACTCCGCAAAAACATGCAGCGAGAGATTATAAACATCTTTTTGTTGAACAAAAAGGAGGTTAGTGCTTAAGTTTTTCTTCCCCACTGATGTTAGTCAGGCTGCTAATGTTGCAATAATAGGTAAATGCAGAACCAAAGGAAGTTCACAGGGAGCAGTTCTTGAAAGTGTGACTATTTTGGTTTCTGAAGCTGTTTAATGCAGCACAATCCAAAACTGCAGAGATCTCGTGCAGACTGTTGGTAATTGCTGGGTGAAGTCCACAGCACGTCCGAACATTGTTCTCTTCCAGTTTTAGAAACTATTTCGAAATTATCAGTTCTGCTCAGGTTCAGGCAGAGTTGAAGCTCCTCTTAAATTATCTGACGCTGCAGAAAAACCTGTGATTAGCTACCATGGTGTTGCTTGTTTGCGTAGAAGTCTCTGCAAGTTTGGCAGCACCGCTGGTACCATCGCATGTCCTGACACAGGTTCTTCTCTTGGATTACCCTGCAGTATACTGTCCACCGATCTCCTGTACACTTGTATGTCAAGGCAGCTGGCAGATCAAGACAGACTGTTACAAGGTGGTCTTCATGAACAACAACTGTTTACAGTTACTATCTTCACCAAACTATCCAATATCGAACACAAGCTGTTCTATAGCTCAATTCCCATTTCCCTGGCTTTGCTCCATTTTCCTTGAGCCCCTCAATGAATAAAAAATAATCTGCTGATCTCAGTTTTGAATGTTCCAATTATCCTCCAGCATCTGCAGAATTGTAAGAATGAGTGCTCCAAATATAGAGACTTAGTCACACCCAATCACAGTCTATATTTCTGCATCCTGATTACAGTTTGTCTCATTATATACAGAAACCTGTCTTGATCCAAGTCTGTGCTCATTCATACACCACCCTTCCAAACTAATCAGTATTTAGATACACACAACCCATCCTAATCATAGTCAGTATTTAGATATACACAAACCCATCAAGACTACAGTCAGTATTTATACACATATAAACCCATCAAAACCATAGCTAATACTTATATATTTCCATCCCAATCACAGTCTGCATTTATATACATACAAGCCCATTCTGACAATAGTCTTTTCTTTGCTCTGGGCTGAAGATCTGATATTCTATACATCAGTTCTAAGCCCCTTGTGCCTCCTAGCCTGTTGGGATTTTGGTTTGTCCACAATCCATGGTTGATGTAAAACAGGAGGAATGACACTCACCAAGGCTGGGTGAGGTGATTGTGTTGATGTTGATGCTTCCATTGCAGGGTTTCTGCTGGCATTGTTTGTATGCTGGTGGTTTGCTTAAGGTTGGACATTCATTGCCATGGCGACCAGTGACTCTATGCATACACTGGACCACTCGTGACTGCAGGCCCTTGCCACATGTGGAGGAACACTGAATAAAACACCACCACAGACAGAATTATCGATTGGTTATTCTACTCAACAAGATGCACATATCAATAAAACATAAAATACTGCAGCTGTTAGAAATCTGGAGTGAAAACAAGCTAGTAGAAATATTGAGCAGATCAGGTAGATCTGTAGAGAGAGAAAAACAGTTAACATTTCAGGTCAAAAACAGTTTTTCAGAACTTTCCCTATATATAGAAAATTGATTAATATTCCATATTCATTTATACACTCATATGTACATATGTCTGTAACTGCTTTATGGATGAGAAAAATTCATTTTAGAAGAATTAGAAAACTTATAAGTGAGGCTTAATTTAAAAATATGGACTACCTTTTATTAAAAAGATAATTTTAAAAGAATTTTATCACTATTCCATGTTTAAATACAGTAAGGTCTGGTGTGTTAAACTAGGGGACCGATTTGGACGGTTACAGAATCACAGAATTATTACAGTGCAGAAGTGCAGGAGGACACAGACCCCCCTCACACACGGGCCACACTGCCCTATCTCAAGAATATATCGAAGCTGACAGCAAGACTCTTAAGACCAGTAGGAATCATATTGGCCCTCAAGCCCACAGCCACTCTACAGCTTACAAGGATTAAAGGCCCATTCCTACAACATGCAGAACCAACATGGTTTACAAAATACCAAGCAATGCCTGCCATAGACATCACATCAGACAGAGAGGAAGGAAACTAGCCACCAGAATACGAGAATATCAACTAACAGCAAAACAGCACGACAAACTCTCCTTTATATCAGAACACTCAGACAATGAAGGCCATCAGTTTAACTGGGACAAGGCAACCATTGTAGCCCAGGCCAAACATAGAAACCGCATGGTTCTCCACCCTTAATGCAATCAACGAACGTATAGAATTGGACCCCATACACAAACTCATACAGATCAAAACCGGAAATGACAGTACTTAGCGTAACAGACCAGACAGTATAAATTACAAGTGGAGTAGAATAACACTGTTTCATTGGAGACTCCACTGATGATGTCACCTAGCACGGTGACAAAACGTCTTTAGGAGAACAAGCCAGTTCGGCGAGGAAGTCAACAACCACCCCCACAGCCCGAGCTACAGATCTTTGCCAAAACTTTATCCTTGTAAATCTTTTCAGCACTTTCTCAAGTTTACCAACCTCCATCCTATAGAAGGGTGACCATTATGTTTGCACTGGCTCTCCAAATGAACCTCATGACTTCTGAAACTTTTATTCTCAGAAACATTTTTCTAAGTCTATTTTACATTCTCTTCATTGCACACAGTAATCCAGTGGTGGCCTACCCCAAGTCCTGTACAGTTCCAACACAACTTCCCTGCTCTTATAATTTATGCCATGGCTGAAAAAGGCAATATGCCTTCCTGACTACCTTATTAACCTGTCTGCTGTCTTCAGGGATCTGTGAACAAGCACTCCAAGATCCCTCAGTTCCTCTGAGCTTCCTATTGTCTTGCCACTCGCTGAGTATTCCCTTGTCTTGTTCCTTCTTCCAAAGTGCATCACCTCTTGCTTATCAGGGTTAAAGTCCATTTGCTGCTGATCTGCCCATTTGACTGATCTGTCTGTATCCACTTGTGACCTAAGACTTTCTTCTTCACTGTCAATCACCCAGCAGATCTTCATGTCATCCGTAAACTTATCTATCAATGTGGTGACTTTATCATCTACCAGATTACTACATATGAGCTCCTACTTGCTCATTTTCTATCTAGCTCCCTAAATTCTGACTGATGGACCAGAACTCTGTCATTTTACCAATGTAAACTATGACCTCTGGTTGTTCACCTTTGTCACTGGCAACAAGGAGGCAACAAACCATCTTGGAATTACATCTATGCTCCCCAAATTAATGAAGCTTGATTTTTAGAGATTATGATTCTCCCAACTCGCCAGACTTCCAGCGCACCATTCAAGATGCAAGATTGTGAAGGTGTTACAATTCCACGCTCCAGCTACTGGGGTTGTGGCAGCAGGAATGCTGATGGGAATTTTGGCAGGGAAGCTAATAATACTGCCTGCTTATAGGATCTAAGGTGAATTTGTCAAAACTTAGGGAAGATGAGTTAACACCAGTAGACCTAGATTGATGCTCTGAATTGACCATGTCAGTTTTGTTTCATGAATTTTGTCTCACCATGATAATGGCAATTATTTAATAACGGCCAATTATTTATATTTCACATAGAGAAAACAAAATAGAAAGGCAAAATGTTAACTAATCTCTTAATGAGAAATATGAAGGGCTTGCAGTTTGGACATTGCCACTGATTACTAAAGCACCAGCGTCTACTTGGAAACAATGGCAGAAATCCAGACTATTGCAGAGATTGTGTACAATCAGAGGGAGTTAAAATCAGGCCAGTTCATGCGCTCACATCTCCACTATTTAGGAATAAATTAGCTTGCACAGGAGTACATTTAGAAACTGCAGGTACATGAAGGATGAACTGGAAAGGGTGCAAAAAAGACTCACGAGGATTTTACTAAGACTGGAAGGTCTGACTTATAAGATGAAGCTGGATATCTCTCGGGTGTGGTAGACTGAGGGCTGACCTTATAGATCTTTATAAAATCATGAGAGGCATAGAGAAGGTGAATAACTAAGGTCTTTCTCCCAGGGCAAGGGAGTCCAGAATTAAATGGCATGGGTTTAAGGTGAGAGGGGCAGAATTTAGAAGGGACCTGAGGGGCAAAATTTTCACACAGAGTGGGGTGCGTATATAGAAATGAGCTGCAAAAGGAAGTGGTACAATTACAACATTTAAAAGGCATTTGAACAGGTACATGGATACGAAAGATACAGGGATGCAGACCAAATGCGGTGAACTAGGTCAATATAGGAAATCTGGATGAGTTGGGCTGAAGGGTCTGTTTCCATGCTGTCTGACTCTATGTCATTTCCTCAGAGGAAGATAAGACATGTTTATGAGCTTCATAAGAGATGTTTATTCATTGCATCAAACTTATTTGAATTAAACTGTCAATGGCCGTATTGGTAATAGCAAATTTCAAAAACCATCCGTTCTCGAACCCTTTCTGTTTCAAGTTTAGATGTAAGAATACATGTGAGAAAATGATGATTGTTTAATTAGTTCTGGCAACTTCTAGCTGTGTTCTCCAAACAAACCACTTGATTCCAACAAGTTTCAATCCTGCACTCCAACCTATTTCCTGTCTTCCATGTTCCTTTTCCAATTGAACTTTGATGGAAAAACCAGCAAATTCCAGGTCCAGTGATACATTCTGGTCAGTTTGTGAGCCTTGGGAGAAGCCTGATGAGGAGTTGAGAACTGTCGACAGTTCAGTTTAAAAGCTCTTGCTACTGCCATTCACATGCCCCTTACTTGGTCTCCTGTACAGAGCATTTTGAACACAAGGCTGTACATCTGATTTCCCGTTGGCCTAATATTGAAAACTTAGCTGAGCCAATTTCGAGTAGCAATGGATTCAGCTCACTAGTGGTCTGTTTCAATAACTTGACGGGGTATGACCTGGGTTCAATTCCAGCCTCGGGTGACTGTCTGTGTGGGGTTTGCACATTCTCCCTGTGTCTGCGTGGGTTTCCTCCAGATGATCCAGTTTCCTCCACAGTCCAAAGGTGTGCAGGTTAGGTGTATTAGCCTTGCTAAATTGCTCCATGGTGTCCAGGGATGTATAGGTAAGGTGGATTAGCCCTAGGAAATTCTGGGTTACAGGGATTGGGTAGGGGGGGTGAGTCTGGGTGGGATGCTGTTCGGAGAGTTAGTGTGGACTTGTTGGCCCGAACAGCCTGTTTCCACACTGTAGGGATTCTATTCTGTGAACGAAATCCTCATCTTCTGATAAGCTATTCTTTATTTGATGTGGCTTTTCAATGACTGTTTGATTATTTGTACAAGTATAAGAGGTTAAGATATTTTAAGATTTGATTATTGACATTAAGAATAGCTGTAGGTTGATTAAGTTTCTAAATGAGCATTCCTTTTTAAAGGAGATTCTCAAACTCTCATTATTTATTATATTAGCTTCAGGAGCAGGTCAAATACCTGAAAGGAATGCCAATGGCTCAATGGCTTTGTACATGGTGAACACTGGGAAAATGGGTCTGAGGGCTATTGTTGGCATTGTTGACATTTGGAACCAATAAATATAAACTTGAACAGTACTGAAAAAAAGAAAAATGTTGCCAAATTTTTTGCCTTGCACTCATCAGGGCAAAGGTAAGAATGCCAACTTTCAAAGATCACAACAATTTATAATACAGAAGAAAATGAATCCTGAGCGTGTGTCCACCTACCTAAATAATCATCTTAATCAGCTAATAATGTTTTCATGCTTATTTCCACTTGCTAGAAGCAACATACATTCATGTTTAGGGACCTGTTCTCTGCAGACAAAGGAATATGTTGTTGTGCCTTTTTGAATGACCCATTATTTTGGGGAGCCCATATCTGCTCATTGATTTCTCTATGGTAATGCCAATGAAAGTTGAATTATGAACCAAAAAGCATCCTTATCTCCTGTGGTACACAATGTTGTGATCGTTTGAAATTTTGTATCCTTGCACTTGTAATGATACAAGAAAGATACGTTTCTCTTGAGAAACCTCAAATTCAACAACAGATTTAAATATAAGACCAATTGCAGTAACCAAAAAAAAGCAAACCTGTAACATTACTGTTGTCTCATTCAATAGCAGCTGCATGGGTACAGAGTAGTATCCAACTACTTCCTGAAAGGATGATGCCTTTCAGACAACTTGCTGGGATCAGGGAATGAATGAGCCATTTTTATTTTGAAATAATTGACTGAACTGGACCACCTCATCTATCAGACAGTTCCACTCTTACCAAATCACTACACTGAAAAATTTGTCATCCCTTCCCCCAACTTTAACTGTTGGAAAATGCATATGATTTTATTAAGTTGTAAAGTAGTCCTGCAGGATGAATGGAAATGGTGATAGTGATAATGGGAACTGCAGATGCTGGAGAATCCAAGATAACGAAATGTGAGGCTGGATGAACACAGCAGGCCCAGCAGCATCTCAGGAGCACAAAAGCTGACGTTTCGGGCCTAGACCCTTCATCAGAGAGGGGGATGGGGTGAGGGTTCTGGAATAAATAGGGAGAGAGGGGGAGGCGGACCGAAGATGAAGAGAAAAGAAGATAGGTGGAGAGGAGAGTATAGGTGGGGAGGTAGGGAGGGGATAGGTCAGTCCAGGGAAGACGGACAGGTCAAGGAGGTGGGATGAGGTTAGTAGATAGGAGATTCCACTCCCACACATCCCAGATGTCCAAGTTCTTCAAGGACCGCAACTTACCCCCCACAGTGGTCGAAAACGCCCTTGACCGCGTCTCCCGCATTTCCCGCAACACATCCCTCACACCCCGCCCCCGCCACAACCGCCCAAAGAGGATCCCCCTCGTTCTCACACACCACCCCACCAACCTCCGGATACAACGCATCATCCTTCGACACTTCCGCCATCTACAATCCGACCCCACCACCCATGACATTTTTCCATCCCCACCCCTGTCTGCTTTCCGGAGAGACCACTCTCTCCGTGACTCCCTTGTTCGCTCCACACTGCCCTCCAACCCCACCACACCCGGCACCTTCACCTGCAACCGCAGGAAATGCTACACTTGCCCCCACACCTCCTCCCTCACCCCTATCCCAGGCCCCAAGATGACTTTCCACATTAAGCAGAGGTTCACCTGCACATCTGCCAATGTGGTATACTGCATCCATTGTACCCGGTGTGGCTTCCTCTACATTGGGGAAACCAAGCGAAGGCTTGGGGACCGCTTTGCAGAACACCTCCGCTCGGTTCGCAATAAAGAACTGCACCTCCCAGTCGCGAACCATTTCCACTCCCCCTCCCATTCTTTAGATGACATGTCCATCATGGGCCTCCTGCAGTGCCACAATGATGCCACCCGAAGGTTGCAGGAACAGCAACCGCTGGTTTTTTATATTCCGCTTGGGAACCCTGCAGCCCAAAGGTATCAATGTGGACTTCACCAGCTTCAAAATCTCCCCTTCCCCAACCGCATCCCAAAACCAGCCCAGTTCGTCCCCTCCCCCCACTGCACCACACAACCAGCCCAGCTCTTCCCCCCCACCCACTGCATCCCAAAACCAGTCCAACCTGTCTCTGCCTCCCTAACCTGTTCTTCCTCTCACCCATCCCTTCCTCCCACCCCAAGCCGCACCTCCATCTCCTACCTACTAACCTCATCCCACCTCCTTGACCTGTCCGTCTTCCCTGGACTGACCTATCCGCTCCCTATCTCCCCACCTATACTCTCCTCTCCACCTATCTTCTTTTCTCTCCATCTTCGGTCCACCTCCCCCTCTCTCCCTATTTATTCCAGAACCCTCACCCCATCCCCCTCTCTGATGAAGGGTCTAGGCCGAAACGTCAGCTTTTGTGCTCCTGAGATGCTGCTGGGTCTGCTGTGTTCATCCAGCCTCACATTTCGTTATGTTGAATGGAAATGGTGCTGTTTAGACTCTGAGATTAATGATAACACATCTGTGACATTAATGTTATAGATCACTATACATAGTTTTAATATTGCAAAAAGATGTACGATATAATCCAGTGTGAACTGCACATGAAAATGCCGTTTGTCCCACTATGCTAGAGTATCTCCTAGTTTGTAAACATTAGAAGAAAGAAATAATTCACTAGCAATGATTTTTGAAACGAGGGTGTTGTCAAAAAGATGATATTTACATAAAGTATTTACTTGAGATCAGGATCAATGAAATCTGAAGTGTATTGCAGTTCAAATGTAGGAAACACATGGGCTAATTTGCACAAAGCTGAGTTCCACGAACAATATAGGAGTAGTGATCATATTTGGGTAAAGTGGTACTGTTGTCATGTTGCTGGACAAGTAACTCACAGGCTTCGACTAACAGAGTACATTGAAGTCAAACCTAATCCAGTAATGGAGATGTAAATTCAAATCCAAGGTAGCTGATGAATTTGAATTAAACTTATTAAATAAATTCACAACAAATTAAAAGTAACATCAACTATGGTGACCATGTGGTTAGCATATTGTCATGAAAATAGAGCTAGTTTACCAATGATCTTCAGGGAAGAAAATCTGCAGCTTTTCAAGGCTCAAGACCAAAGAAATGTGTTTGATTCTCAACTGATCTCTGATATGCCTACCAAACCATTCACTTGTATCAAATCGCTGTGAAAAATGAGAAGAAAATCAGAAGTAGCATTGATACACACAAGAACATTTGACATATCAAAGGCAAACCAAGTCCAGTAGACCCTGCAATGTCTTTTTCACTGACATCTGGAGACTTGTGCTAAAATTGGAAGCACTGTCCCACAGACAAGTCTTGGAGGAGCCTGAAAGAAGTTATCCTTTCACTCCAGACTCTTCTAGTACCATCGCTGGGAACATCCTATTCCACTGTTGGGTGGTGGCACAGCAGTGCATGGTAGGAAGGGAGTTGACTTGGCATCAGGTCAAACACAAGCAAGGGAGCCTCTTGCTGGTTAGTGCAAAATTCCACCCCTCTCTCCACAACTACCCCACCTGCCTCCCGCAGCTGATGAATTGGTATTCCTCTATGTTGAGCATCACTTGCAAAAAGCATTGAAAGTACCCAGGGTACAAAATGTGCTCTGTAGAGGGACTTCAATGTCCATAAACAATAGTAACTTGGCAGCATCATTACTGGCTGAGTTGGAAGAGTTCCGAAGGATATTCGGTCAACTGGGTGGCAGATGGTAAAAGAACTAATATGAGAGAAAAATCTATGATGGGCTTCTCACCTCCTGACTTCATTCTAGTCTTGGTCCTAAAGTGATCAAAAGTGCTGAATTCTGGGAGAGTTACAAGTGCCTACCCTTGACAGTAAGGTAGCATTTGACTGATTGCAGCAATAAGGAGCTCTAATGTGAATGGGAATCTGTAAATTTGGTACTTACTCGATTCATACCATTGTTAGACGTCAACTATTTCATTCCCAGTACATCTCTGCTGAAGATTCTTAGGAGAGTGTCCTAGGCCCAAATATCTGCAACTGCTTAAATAATAAGCTTCCCTACATCACTCCGCAGTGCTTTGAATGGAGAACAGGTGTGAACATAATGAGGTAGGGCCAGAATACACAGCCCTTCAGCCCACAATGTTGTGCCGACATTGATCCTCATGTATGCACCCTCAAATTTCTGTGACCATATGCATGTCCAGCAGTCTCTTAAATATCCCCAATGACCTTGCTTCCACAACTGCTGCTGGCAACGCATTCCATACTCTCACAACTCTCTGTGTAAAGAACCCGCCTCTGACATCCCCTCTATACTTTCCTCCAACAAGCTTAAAACAATGACCCCTCGTGTTAGCCTTTTCTGCCCTGGGAAATAGTCTCTGGCTATCAACTCTATCTATGCCTCTCATTATCTTGCATACCTCAATTAGGTCTCCTCTCCTCCTCCTTTTCTCCAATGAAAAATGTCCGAGCTCAGTCAACCTCTCTTCATAAGATAAGCCCTCCAGTCCAGGCAGCATCCTGGTAAACCTCCTCTGAACCCTCTCCAAAGCATCCACATCTTTCCTATAATAGGGCGACCAGAACTGGACGCAGTATTCCAAGTGCGGTCTAACCAAAGTTTTATAGAGCTGCAACAAGATCTCACGACTCTTAAACTCAATCCCCCTGCTAATGAAAGCCAAAACACCATATGCTTTCTTAACAACCCTGTCCACTTGGGTGGCCATTTTAAGGGATCTATGTATCTGCACACCAAGATCCCTCTGTTCCTCCACACTGCCAAGAATCCTATCCTTAATCCTGTACTCAGCGTTCAAATTCGACCTTCCAAAATGCATCACCTCGCATTTATCCAGGTTGAACTCCATCTGCCACCTCTCAGCCCATCTCTGCATCCTGTCAATGTCCCGCTGAAGCCTACAACAGCCCTCTATACTGTCAACGACACCTCCAACCTTCGTGTCATCTGCAAACTTGCTGACCCATCCTTCAATCCCCTCATCCAAGTCATTAATAAAAATTACAAACAGTAGAGGCCCAAGGACAGAGCCCTGTGGAACACCACTCACCACTGACTTCCAGGCAGAATATTTTCCTTCTACTACCACTCGCAGTCTTCTGTTGGCCAGCCAATTCTGTATCCAAGCAGCTAAGTTCCCCTGTATCCCATTCCTCCTGACCTTCTGAATGAGCCTACCATGGGAAACCTTATCAAATGCCTTGCTGAAGTCCATATACACCACATCCACAGCTCGACCCTCATCAAATTTTCTAGTCACATCCTCAAAGAACTCGATAAGGTTTGTGAGGCATGACCTGCCCCTCACAAAGCCGTATTGACTGCATTTAATCAAGCCATTCTCTTCCAGATGGTCATAAGTCCTATCGCTCAGAATCCTTTCTAACACCTTGCAGACGACAGACGTGAGACTTACTGGTCTGTAATTGCCGGGGATTTCCCTATTTCCTTTCTTGAAGAGAGGAATTACATTTGCCTCTCTCCAGTCCTCAGGCACGACTCCAGTGGAGAGCGAGGATGCAAAGATCTTCGCAAGTGGCGAAGCAATTGCATTTCTCGTTTCCCAAAGCAGCCGAGGACAAATCTGATCCGGGCCTGGCGACTTGTCAATCTTAATGTTTGACAAAATTTTCAGCGCATCAGCTTCAGCAACAACACTGTTAAGCTCAACTCGAGCACAGATGTTCTTATTTGGATTTTGGCAAAGCCTTTAACAAGGTTTCTCATGGTAGACTAAATAGTAATGATAGGTCGCATGGGATTCAGGGTGATCTTGCCAATTGGATACATTATTGGCTTAATGGCAAGAGACAGAGAGTGATGTTGGAGGGCTGTCACCAGCAGTGTTCCACAGGGATCGGTTTTGGGTCTTCTTTTGTTTCTCGTTTATATAAATGATTTGAATGAGAATACAGAAGGCACGGTTAGTAAGTTTGCAGAAAACACCAAAATTGGTGGCATAGTAGACAGTGAAGAAGGCTTTCTACGATTACAAAAGGATCTTGATCAAAAGGGTCATTGGGCTGAAAAATGGCAGATGGAGTTCAATCTGGATAAATGCGAGGTATTGTATTTTGATAAAACAACCAATGGTAGGATTTATACAATTAAAAGTAGTGCTTTGGGTAGGGTTGTAGAGTGGAGGGACCTAGGGTTGCAGGTACATAATTCTTTGAAGTTTGCATCATATATAGACAGAATGGTTAAAAAGGAGATAGCAAGGTGTAGAGCTGGATGAACACAGCAGACCAACCAGCATCAGAGGAACAGGAAAGCTGACATTTCGGGCCTCGACCCTTCTTCAGAAAATTTTCTGATTTAGTGAACCAGATGTGTTTTTCCAACAATCAACAATGGATTCATGGTCATCATTCGATTTCCAGATATTTTATTGAATTCAAATTTAACTATCTGCCATGGCAGGATTCAAACCTGGGTCCCCAGAATATTATCTGGGTCAATGGATTAACAGTCCAACAATAATACCACTAGACCATTGCCTCCCAGGTTAATTTGCTAAGCCATGGTTCTCCAGGATGTGCAGCTGTTAGTCCAGGTTTCTCACATAGGAAATCCATCCTCCTATATCCTTAGATATTAAATGTTTAAATTTAGCTGAGTTTTAATAAATCTTGCAGTTGGCCAAATTTTCCTTATTATTATTTCCTGTTTATGTAAAACACTGGGAAATATATTAAAATGTGAACTCATTGATTGATGCTGCAGCGATTAGTTTCTGCCAGAGATTTTATTTGTGGTGTCCAATGACGCTGCTGTGCTGTTCGTGAATGCACTGTGCTATATGCCAAGGCTGACACACTGTGTACAGGAAAGGTCTGCAGAGGGATTCATAAACAATAGATTAATTGATTTCAATAGAGAGTGAAGGTGGTCTGGTTGTAAATCTAACCTTACACCTGTTTTCGTCAGTTTCCAGGCAGGCAGGTTAAGTTAAAATTGCTCCAGAATTCTACCACAGTATAGGTATCTGTGCTGGGTGCCAGTTAATGATGAATGGTGTTGTGCTAAATAACACTCCTCAGGTTTGGTTTCAGAGTAACTAAGTGTGATTTGAGCAGTTGATGCAAATAAACAAATAGACGTGCTTATCTGTTTGGTCAATTCTACATTTGTCATGAATAATAATACTGCCAACCACAGAGTACCAAATATTTTCATGATTATCATGAAGTAAATGTAATATCAGTCTTTAAAATGGTGAACAGCTAATTCCACCCCATCTGGCTCGGCAGTTCTGATGAGAGGTCATTAATTTAAAATGATCATTAAGAGAGCAAGCAGGAAGGTTACAACATATTTCTGTACATAGAAAGTTTTGGATCATGGAATGGTTTGGCGGAAGCAGAGACTGTTTTTTGGGGCACAGAGCTAAGCGTAATATATAGGGCAATGGGGTTAGTTGGGGCTGATGTAGCAAAGAGCTTAAATAGCATGATGGGTCAAACGGACTCCTTGTGATGGTAAATTTGTGAAGTTCGAGGAAGTACTGAAGTATCCAACAGCTGCTGCAGCTGTGTCCTTCCAGTCTCTACCTTCCAAAAACAGCTCAATAATATCTCAATTATAAAGACTGAGCTGGTTCACCATCTGTTCCTAGCTGTGACCTCCAGTTGTATGCAAGATTATTTTGAAACATAAAAGTGTTGGGATGGAGTCCAAAGAGTTAGCCATGATACAGTAAATGATCGTCAGCCTAAGGCATCTTTGCATAATCTGCATAATCCTTTGAGTTATATTTATATTTTATTATTTGATACATTCTATTCCAAGTTTGGATTTCTTGCTAATATCTTTAGTAACTATTAAGACGGTTCCCCATGTCAAACCTGCCATTAGGCTTTTTTGTAAAAAAAATTGTCTCTTTTCTGCACCTTTTATCCAATCCTCAGACTGGAAATCACAGAAATGTTACAGTGTAGGAGGAGGCAGCTTTTTATACCTGGCTGACTTGTTAAGCAGCGTCATTACCTAGTGCCAAAATCCTGCTTTTTTCCCCGAAACCTTGCACGTTATTTTATATCAATAATCATAAATAATAACCATCTTGAATGCCTCAATTGAACCTGCCTCCATCACATATCAAGACAGTCATTCCATACCCTAATTACTCTCTGTGTGATAAAGGTTTCTCTCACTTCACCCTTGCTATTCTTGCATATCACTTTAAATCTGAACCATTCTCATTCACCATCACACTCCTCCACCTGGCCAAGCTCATCCTCAGCCTGAACATCTTTTTTAACTCCTCTCACTTTCTTCAGGTCAGTTATGCCTGTTTCTTTGTAGGGGACGTGGAATATTCCTTCGTCCAGAACTAGTCCAGCCCCCAACCACAACTCTTTCTCTGGTGTAATGATAATATCATCAACGCTGCTTCCCTCTCCTGTCTGGAATTTCCAACCCTCTCTCTCTTTCACCTGATCCAACACACCATGCTTCTACGGATTACCAAAAATTCACAAACCAGGAGCCCGTCTCAGACCAATAGTCTCGCTACCTGGAACACCAACCTACAGCTTAGTCAAGGAACTACATCAAAGACTAAAACACCTAGCAGAAGACTCACGCCACTCCATTCACTCCACCCAAGAATTCCTGAACACCAAAGACACCAAGATAGAAGAGGCTGAAATAATGGTCTCCTTTGACCTAACAGCCCTGTTCACATCCATCAACATCAACCTGGCCAAAGAAACACTGACTACACTATGAGAAGAACCAAAGACACATACACCAGACACCACCAACCTCATCAGCAAGGACAACATCATCAAGCTAGTGGGCCTATGCCTCACCACCCACTTCACTTTCAATAACAAAACCTACAGACAAACCAACGGTACACCCATGGGATCTCCGATATCAGGGTTCTTAGCAGAGGCAGTAATGCAGAGACTCGAACAAACAGCTCTGCCAACCATCCAACCCAAACTTTGGGTCCGCTACGTGGATGACACCTTTGTCATCACTAAACAAAACAAATTAGAGGAAACCTTCAAGACCATCAATAATACCCTTTACTGGCATAACATTCACAAAAGAGGAGGAAAACAACAACAAACTGCCATTCCTAGATGTCACAGTAGAGCGAACAGTCAATGGGGAACTTCAAACCAGCGTCTACAGGAAAACAACACATACGGACCAAATACTGAACTACAGGAGCAACCATCCCAACACCCACAAACGAAGCTGCATTAGAACATTATTCCAACGAGCCACCACACACTGCAGCACAGAGGAACTACGCAGAGCAGAGGAAAATCACCTATACAGCGTATTCAAAAAGAATGGGTACCCAATGAACACAGTCCGCCGATTCCTCAGCAACAAACCCAAACAAACAGACAAAACGGGCTCAGAAACCATAACCACTCTCCCCTACATCAAAGACATTTCCGAAATGACTGCCAAACTACTCGGACCGCTTGGCATCAGGGTAGTCCACAAACCCACCAACACACTAAAACAGCAGCTAATGAACTTAAAAGACCCTATACAGACAACAAACAAAACGAACATCATCTACAAAATACCTTGCAGGAACTGTGACAAACACTACATTGGACAAACAGGCAGAAAGCTAGCCACCAGGATACATGAACATCAACTAGCCACAAAAAGACATGACCCACGATCACTAGGATCCTTACATACAGATGAGGAAGGACACCACTTTGATTGGGACAACACATCCATCCTAGGATTTGCCAAACAGAGACAAGCACAAGGAATCCAAGAAGCATGGCATTCCAACCGAAACTCCATCAACAAACACATTGATTTGGAGCCCATCTACCACCCGCTGAGAAAAAGAACAGGAAATGACATCACCAAGGCAGGAAATGACATCAACACAGGAAATGACATCACCAACCCAAGGAAACCTAAACACATAAATAGAAAGCTGGACATAACACCAGCGCTTCACCGGAGGCTCACTGATGGTGTTACTTGAATGGTGACGGATTGTCTGGGAACAAACCTTCCAGCTCAGTGAACCAGCTTACATCCGGAACATAAAAAAGACCCACTCTTTTGTGGACTGAGAAGAGGAGAGCACGACTGTGTTGGAGGTGGAAGGAAGACGTCAGGTTGGCTGTGCACCCTTGCAACCGGTGGGTCTTAATGCTGGCTTCGGCCTAACGCTGGTTCAGGAGAGCAGCCAACCTGCAACGATGGCTGCGGCGAGTGCTCGTGCCCCGGATCAGGGGGTCTGGAATGCCAACGGCGTTTCCGTGAAGAAGGTGGATGAAGGTGCATCTGTGGACCGCACCTTCTTCGTGAAGAGGGTCCTGTTGGACTGTTGTGGGTTCACTGCTGCGTACATTTACTGCCTGCAGGATTTCCCTGGAGGAGGTTTTTACAATGTAACCTTCAGGAGTGCCAAGCTTTGCGAACGCTTCCTGGAGGTTTTCAAGGAGAAAGGAGGTGAGGGCCCCCTCTCTGTACTGACCGCTGTCCCGCTGTTTGTGATGCTGGTGCAGAGGAGCCGTATGGTGACTGTACACATGTACAACCCGCATGTGCCAGCAGTTGATGTCCTGACCTTCCTTGGAAGGTACGTGAAGGTGGATGGGGACCTAACCAACATCATGGACCCCTTCGGGATCTGGGCCAATAAGAGGCAGGTCAGGGTGACGCTGAAGATGGGCTCGGACGGGAACATCGTACACCCACCGTCCAGCTTCGCAATCGGCGGGAGCAAGTGCTACCTGACCGACGCAGGGCAACCTAAAGTCTGCCATGCCTGTGGTAGGTCAGGTCACGTGGCGGCCAACTGCAAAGCCACCATCTGCAGGAACTGCAGGGAGGAGGGATACCTTGCAAAGGATTGCCCACGAGAGAAAAGCTGCAACCTTTGCGGGGAAGCGGGCCACTTCTATAGGGCATGCCCGCGGTGGGGTACCACCTACGCCCAGGTCACTGGCAGGGGCCAGGCGGGGCCAGCCCCCCCAGAGGAGAGGAAGGCACCAGGGCCCTGCAAGGACCCCACTAATGTGCAGGAGGGCCAGGTCGTGCAGGAGGGCCCAGCCCCGCGGGATGGACCCGAGGCCAGCAAAGCGCCCCTGCAGGGTCCGATCCCCCCCGACAACCCGGAGTCGATGGAGGCGGCGACAGGTGACCCAGGGGAGTGGACAACGGTCCGGAAAGCGAGCAGGGAGGTGCGTCGGCGGGCCCAGGAACCGCAACCATCAGGCGGGAAGAGGCAGCTACAGGGGGGCTATAAGAGCTCCTCTGACGAGGGAGATTCGGAGAGGGCCCGCCCAAAGCAGAAGCTAAAGATCTCAAGGGAGAAGGAAAGCAACACCCCGCTTCCAGGCGACGGGAGGCATCCTGAGGCTCCCTCCGACATCCAGCCACGTGCCGCTGGGGCCCTGGACGGCCCCCCGGAACTTTCAGGCGGGAAGGAGGAAACAGCGTGTCCCCAGCCTGATCCAGAGCCAGACTCTCCTGCCTCCATACCCCCAACGGAGGGATGCCACCCGGAAAGCCTCATGGATGGTTTCCTGAGCCCGGAGAGCGTCCAGCAGTTAGCCCGGGCAATGGGCATGAAGGGACAGATGGAGGGGCTGGACCTTGGACTCGGGGAGGGTACTGCGGTCACTGCCCACAATGGGGGTACGAGGTGCAAGCATTAATGTGCGCAGCGTCAAGTCCACCGCAAGATGTGTGTCCACGTTGGCCTACCTGACCACCATCAAGGCGGACCTCCTGTTTCTGCAGGAGTGCGGGATACCACACCTCAGCAGGTACGGGAAATGGTCGGGTGCCTGGACCTGTGGGCCTTCGATCTGGTCGGGGGGTAACGACTGTCTCTCCTCGGGCCTGGCTATTCTGCTGCAGGGGCGCAACTTCACCAGCTCTCAAGTTCAGGAGGTGGTGGGGGGGGGCGCCTCCTAGTGGCTGATGTCACCTACAGGAACACTCCCCTGAGGCTGATCAATGTGTACGCCCCAGCGGTACGGAGTGAGCGGTTGGCCATCCTGCAGCGGCTTCCGCCTCTGCTGGCTACGTCCAGGCTGGTCTTCCGAGGCGGAGACTTCAACTGCATCATCGATGCAGACGAAAGATCCGGCGTGGGGACAGCGGGTGTGGGGAGTCAACTGGATGTCACGTCCAGATTCCTGACGGGCACGGTGAAGGACGCCAAGCTGCTCGACATCTTCAGCACCCTTGCAGACGGAGCGCAGTGGAGATACACCTGGTCACGGCCAGACGGGTCTATCTGCTCAAGGATAGACTTCCTGTTTGTGTCACGGGCGTTCTCGGTCAGGTCCACTGTCGTCGAGCCGATGTTCTTCTCTGACCACTGCCTCCTGCTGGCCGACTGTCACTTACAGGACAACCAGCAGGCCGGCAAGGGGACATGGAAGCTCAACATGACTCTGTTGACCCCAGAGAACGTTGAGGCGCTTACGAGGGAGTATGCTGGTTGGAGAACCGTGAAACCCCTCTTTGAGTCTCCGGGCGACTGGTGGGAGACAGTGAAGGAGAACATCGAAGTTCTTTGTCCTCAAGGGTGTTCGGAAGGTGAGAGAGAGGCGGGGAAAGCTGTCGCGACTCAAGAAAAGGGTGCACAGCCTGCTCCTTCTGCAGTTGATGGGGGTCGATGTCACGGAGGACCTCCGCGAGGTGAGGGGCCAGCAAGCCTCGCTCTTCGCCGCGGAGGCCTCCAAGATAATCTTCTGGTCCAGTTTCCGCTCCGTGGAGCAGAACGAGACATGCTCGCGTTTCTTCTTTCAGAAGATGCACAAAGAGAGCTCTGTGCTTAGCTGGCTGAAGGAGGACGACGGCGCGGTGACGTCATCTCGACCCGACATTTGGAGGATCAACAGATCTTTCTATGCCGGACTGTACGACGTGAAGCCCACGGACAGCACGGCCTCCGAGTCGTTCCTGTCATCTATCACGGAGGTCTTAGACGATGGCACGAGGGAGTGGCTGGACAGGCCAATATCCCTGGACGAGCTGACCAGAGCCCTCAAGTCCTTTGAGAGGAATAAGACTCCTGGGAGCGACGGCTTACCGGACGAGCTGTATTCCGCTCTGTGGGACCTGGTCGGCCAGGACCTGCTGGAGGTGTACGATAGTGCGCTTCAGGCAGGGGAAATGTGCAAGTCCATGAGGAAGGGCATCATCACCCTCATTTACAAGAGGAAGGGGGAGAGGGAAGAAATTGAGAATTGGCGTCCCATTTCACTATTGAATGTGGACTACAAAATCCTGGCCAAGGTCATAGCCAACCGGGTCAGGTCTGTCCTGGAGTCGGTGATTCACCCTGACCAAACCTGTGCTTTGCCGGGCAGGAAGATTGCTGAGACCCTCGCGCTCATCAGGGATACGATCGCCTACGTACAGGACAGGCGGGTGGATACCTGCCTCGTCAGCCTGGACCGGGACAAGGCCTTTGACAGGGTCTCTCATGCTTACATGAGGGACGTCCTCTCCAAATTGGGGTTCGGGGAGGGCATCCGCAATTGGATCCGGCTGCTCTACACCAACATCGTTAGCGCAGTCTCGATATAACGGGTGGGAATCGGACAGTTTTCCCGTCAGATCTGGAGTCAGGCAGGGCTGCCCGCTCTCTCCTGCCTTGTTCGTGTGCTGTGTGGAGCCCTTCGCTGCATCCATCAAGAAGGACGTGAGCCTGAAGGGCGTGACTATCCCAAGCAGGGGAGACCTTCAGGTCAAGACCTCCCTGTACATGGACGATGTCGCCGTCTTCTGCACCGATCGTCGGTCGGTGAGTAGGCTGTTGGACATCTGCGGCCAGTTTGAACTGGCCTCGGGTGCCAAAGTCAATAGGGGTAAGAGCAAGGTCATGTTCTTCGGGAACTGGGATGACCACTCCTTCATCCCCTTCACCGTCATGACAGACTATCTGAAGGTGCTGGGTGTTTGGTTCGGTGGAGCTGGGGCATGCACTAAGACTTGGGAGGAGCGTATCACCAAACTGAAGCAGAAGCTGGGCAGGTGGACACTCCGGTCCCTCTCCATCGTGGGTAAGAACCTGGTTGTCAGGTGTGAGGGGCTTTCGGTACTGTTGTATGTGGCGCAGGCCTCGCCTACTCCCTGGACCTCCGCTGCTGCGGTCACCCGGGCCATCTTCCACTTCATTTGGGGGTCGAGGATGGACCGGGTACACAGGGACACCATGTACAAAGACCTGGAAAATGGGGAAAAGGGCGTACTGAACGCCACCCTTGCCCTGATGGCTACCTTTGTGTGCGGCTGCATCAAGCTGTGCATAGATCCTCAGTACGCAAACACCAAGTGTCACCACTTACTGAGGTTCTACCTGTCCCCAGTGTTGCGAAGGATGGGCCTGGCCTCGTTGCCGCAGAACGCTCCGAGTAGTTTGACCGTCCCGTACCACCTGTCCTTCGTGGAGAAAGTTTTGAAGGGAAACACCTTTGACCACAAGGCCATCAGGCAGTGGTCAGCACGTAGTATCCTCGAGACCCTTTGGGAAAAGGAGAGGGTGGATCCCGTCGTGTGGTTCCCCACGCAGACTGCCAAAGTCGTTTGGCAGAATGCCTCATCGCCAGAACTTTCAAACAAGCACAAGGACATTGCTTGGCTGGCGGTGAGAGGGGCTCTGCCACTGAGATCCTTTATGCATGCCCGGAATCTCTGCGCCACCGCACGCTGCCCTCGAGGCGGCTGCGGGGGCGGGGGGGGGGTGGGGGGGGGGTGGTGCGGTGGGTGTGGACGAGACTGTCGATCACCTCCTTCTGGAGTGTGCCTATGCGCAGGAGGTCCGGAGGGGGATGCAGTGGTATTTGTCAAGGTTCGTCCCGAGCAGCTCCGTGACGCGGGACTCCATGTGCTATGGGCTGTTTCCTGGGACACACACCGAGACCAACATCAACTGCGCCTGGAAGGCCATCAATGCGGTGAAAGACTCTCTTTGGTCTGCCTGCAACTTGCTGGTCTGCCAGCTGAAAGAACTGACCCCGACCGAGTGTTGCAGACTGGCGCACTCCAAGGTCCAGGACTTCGTGCTGAGGGACGTCCTAAAGCTTGGGACAGCCACCGCCAAAGCACGGAGGGGAAAGACCACCGTATGAAACCCCTCGTCCAGAATAGAAAAAAAGGCCCTATCGGGTAACTGGGCCCAGCTGGCGCCTTCCCCAACTGGTCAGGGGGCCAACGGGGACTGTGCGGGGAGACGACTGATGGGGTATTTAATTGGGTTTGTTTTTTTTTCTTCTTTGTTTTGTCGTTTTTCCTTTAGTTGGTTTACGTACCCCCTGGGTAACCCGGAGTGGCTTGCATGACTGGGTAGGTGTATAAATATGTCTTTTTTTTTGTACATCTTATGAATAAAGTATTTTTTTTCAAATAATAAAAAAAGTGACAAAACGTCTGAAAACGAACCTTCCAGCTCAGCGAGCAAACTTACATCCGGGAAATGAACTGTAGAGCAGTATAATAAAATGTGAGGCTGGATGAACACAGCAGGCCCAGCAGCATCTCAGGAGCACAAAAGCTGACGTTTCGAGCAGTATGTTCTGTACACAAAAAAAGACCCTGAGCTTCTAGTGCCTGCCATTACTACATACCATCCTGTCCCCTGGCCAGCATCTCTGTCTCAGGCTTGCTGCTGTATTCCAGCGAAGTTCGGTACAAGCTAGAAGAACAACACCTCATTTTCTGTTTGAGAACTCAACAGCCTTCTGGGCTCAATGTCGAGTGCAACTTCTCCCATGTCCCTACCCCAACGCCCACACACCAGGCCTTGTAATCACATGGTCTATTACACAGACCCATTGTTAGACAGTAATAGTCCCCATTAAGAGCTATTCACGCTGATTGTTTCTTACTCCTTTGTCTATGCAACTGTTCTTTCTCTTTGGGCTCTATCTCCACCTAACATTTTTTTCTTTAACCCCTCCCTCCACTTCATCTTTTGCATAAAACACAACTTTTTCCTAGCTGCCATCAGTTCTGAGGAAGGTTTACTAGACCCAAAACGTTATCTCTGCCTTCTCTCCAAGATGCTGCCAGACCTGCTGAGCTTTTCCAGAAATTTCAGTTTTATTTTCTGATTTCAAACATTCGTTTTGGTTTTAATTTAAATCTGTGCCCTCTTATTTTTTTCAAGCAGGAACAGCTTCTCCCTATCTACTCTATCCAGCCTGCTCATGATTTTGAAATTTACTGAAAACAGCATATGCGCTCGATGCATTGTGCAATTATCACGTGCATTTAAATGGGGTTGGGTTCAGGTTTAAAAGAGATGTGGAAGTGAATGGAGGTTTGGTAAATGTCCTGTTCTACTTCCTCAATGCCCACCAACCCCTTCCACCATTCTCATTCTCCACCAACTCAACTCCACCCCGCATCCTCACTTCCATCCACCCACATAATCACTCTCTACCCATACCCTGCCCATATGCTTACTCCCCATTAACTTACCAGCTTCTTGTGTCTTCATCATATACCTGCTCTATCTTCGTGTCCTCACTCCCTACCCATCCCCTTCCCTTGTCCTCACTCCACAACAGATCCCACCTCCCATTCCCAGTTCTCCCTCCTGCCTCCTTGGATATATTCACTCTCTCTCCTCTTGTGCCGTTACACCCCCTCCTGTGTCCTCACTCTGTTCCCTTTGGCCTTTGCTTTTGGCGTCATCAATATTTTACGTGATGATGTAGCTGGTCTAGAATTGTGCTCAGTTGCACATGACAGCAGACACTGCCTTTTGAAAACCTCTATTACCTGCAACCTTCTTCACTCCAAGCAGAAAAGTCACAACTTCTTCAATTTATCTTCATAACTGGAGCTCCTCGAACCTGGAACTATTCTGGTAAAATGCTTCTACCCTATCTCCAAGGTGTTCACATTCTGTAATGTGGAGCCCAGAAATATACACAATACAACATGTTAGCTGCCGTTCAGTAAGTATTACCCTTCTCTCTGAAGTTGTGGGTTCAATTTCTGCTCGAGAGACATGAGCACAAAATCTCAGTTGGCAAACAAAGTACTGAGTGAGTGATGCATACACTGTCGTTCAGACAAAGCATTAAATCTAAGTCTTGCCTATTGTCCCTGGTGACTGGAAAGGATCCCATTTCCATGAAGAACAGGGAAGATCTTCCTGGCTGATATTTGCCTCAAACAATATCATTAAAGCAGATTATCTGGTAGTTTATCACATTGGTTTTTAGCTTGTGCACAAGCTGTTGCTGCATTTCCTACATTAAACACATTATAACAGTGACTACATTTCAAAAGTAGTTAATTGTCTGTACAGCACTTCATGCTTTTTTGGGGCCACTTTCCTCTACAAGAAATCTCATTTTGCAGGAGCACAAATTGAGTTGATGAACAAGGCATAGCACATGTTGATGGAGACGCAACAATTTGTTTATATTTGTTCCCGGGATGTGGGTAACGCTAGCTGGGTCAGTATTCATCGCCAATGCCTAATTGTTCACAGTTACAGACATTGCTTACAGTCCGGAGTCACATGTATGCCAGATCAGTTACGGATGGCATATTTCCTTCCTAGAGGACATTAATGAACTAGGTGGTTTATGATGACCAACCGTGGTTACATGGTCAGCAGTAAAGGGGAAGTGGTGGCATAGCAGTAATGTCGCTGGCCTGGTGATCCAGAATCCCAGGCTAATGTTCTGTGGAGATGGTCAAACCCCACCTCGGCAGAGGGTGAAATTTGAATTCAATAAAATTTAGAATTAAAAGCTAGCCAAATTGTGACCATGTCACCATTTTCCACTTTCATAAAACCCCAACTGGACACCATTCCTTTCGTGAAGAACATCTGCCATCCTGGTCCAGACTACAAGTCATTCCAAACCCACAGCAGTGCAGCTGATTCTTAAATGCCCTCTAAAGTAATCAAGCAAATCACTCATTCCAAGGGCATCTAGGGATGGACAATAAACACTGGCCTTGCATCTCATTCATGAATTAAGCCAAAAGAAAGATTAGTTATTTTTTCAAATATTGATTGAATTCAAATGTCACCAAATGTCATGGTTGAATTTAAACCCATATCCCCAGAACATTAATCTGGGGTTCTGGATTACTCGTCTGGATTGCTGGTCCAGATTACTAAACAAGGATTACCTCAACTCCCCAAAGAGATCAGTTGCACTGATGAGATTTCATGACTTCTGTCGCAATTGAACAACATATTGGCCTTGGAAGGAATACGATTTAGGTTTCCAAGAATGATACCTGTACTTCAGGGTTTAGTCATGAGGACAGATTATATAAATTAAACCTGTTTTCTATATTATTTCGTAGGTTAAAGAGTGATTTGACTAAAGTTCTCGAGGCAGTCACAGGAAAAGAAGGTAAATAGAGATGAACATTGGTTGGAAATCTCGAACTAGGGGGCATAGCTTGCAAATTAGGGCCAGACCATTCAGGACAGATATTAAGATAGAGAGACAGACCTCTATTAAAAAAGGGTGGCAGGTGTTTGGACTCTCTTCCATAATGGCTTTAGAATCTAAGAAAGATACATTTTTGTAAAGCAACGGTATTAACGGATCTGGGCCAATGGGAGGTATATGGAGTTAGGCCACAAATCAGCCATGATTTAATTGAATGGTGGAACAGGCTGGAGGGGCTGAATGGCCTACTCTTGTTCCTGTGCTGCTAATTGATTTGGACATCAGAAAAGCACCAATCTGTCAACTCTACATTCTGACCACATTCAATAATAATTAATCCTTTAACTTTTACAGCCCTTGAATTCTCAGGGCTGGAAATCCTTCTGGTATCAATTTCAGGAGAGTGATAGAAATTTCAGGACAACATAGTGAATGGGATTTCACTGGTGACAGCACAGACACGGAGAATCTCTATGCAATTTCAGAAATTATTAACCTTTTGACAAAAGATGCAGCTGCCTTCCCTCTCTACTACTGACTTGCTGATCTTTTTATATTTGTCCAGCATTTCAATCCTTCCCCCAAACTATTCTGCCTGCATTGATTCTTGCAAATTTCCTTCAACGTCTGAAAAATTACAGTGGGTCATCACAGAGACAGATGTTTCTCTACAGTTAAATCTGACTCCCTGATGGTGGCAGCAAGAGAGATTATCTGGCAAAGAACCATGCACTCACGTCTCAATGTCAATTGATGCTGTTTCTGCATTGTCCCACTGGGAGTGATATTGGGTGTGAAATCCTTGCAATCAAGCATAAACTAGCTTTGCAATTCATTGTAAGTGACAAAGCAGTCATCTTATGAATCTCAAAGTAATAAGACTGAGCTTTAGGTGGTTAGTGTCTTCAGGGTTGGACAGAAGATGAAGGCACTTCGGTTTAGAATGCCAGCCTTGCTCAGTGTAATTAATCACAGAGGGCTAATTTTCTGAGGACAGGCATTCACAGTCAGATTCACACTACTGACAGGACACTTTGATCAGGGCTTCTTCAGAAATGTGAAGTATATTTTAAATCTGACAGGTTCTCGACAGTGCAGGATAGCCGAGAGAAGGCAAATTGCAGTCGTCCCTTGTTGTAAACTGTGATTTAAATGTTTAGCATCACAGACAGCCATCTTGACAGCTCCTGTGAAAAGATAAGGTAAATGTGGGATTTCACAAAGTGAGGTGCCAGGGTGCAAGTTAGGTAGGAGGTAGTGTGTCAGGATGCTAAGTACGTTTGATGCCAGGCAGATATGGTGTCATACATTTCTTCTTTCACTAGCTTAATTGGACATTAAATCTATCTTCATATTCTCTGGTGAAAATTTGGACTTTCATCAGTTTTCCACTTGAGTCGATTTTCTGACAAGAAAACCTGGGTAGATTTAGAAGGATATCCTGAGACTGGAAGGTTTCAGTTATAGAGAGAGGCTGGGACACTTTTCCCCAGAGGGTAGGAGGTTGAGGGGTGACATTACAAAAGTTTATAAAATCACGAGGGGAATAGGTAAGGTGAATCACCAACGTGCTTTCCAAAGGGTAGGCAATCCAAAAGTAGAGTCTAAGGTGAGAGGGAAAAAATTTAAAGAGGTCCTGAAGGACAAATTTTTCCACACAGAGAGTGTTGTTTAGGGATAGAATTTACACGCATTTGGAAAAGCATGGCCTAATTGGGGACAGTCAGCATGGCTTTGTGTAGGGCAGGTCATGTCATACTAACTTGGCTGAATTTTTCAAGGAGGTGACGAAGGTGATTGATGAGGAAAGAGCAATGCATTTTGCCCACATGGGATCCACGGATAACAAAGTGTGGGGCTGGATGAACACAGTAGGCCAAGCAGCATCTTAGGAGCACAAAAGCTGACGTTTCGGGCCTAGACCCTTCATCAGAAAAGGGAGAGGGGGAGAGGGTTCTGAAACAAATAGGGAGAGAGGGTGGAGGCCGATCGAAGATGGATAGAGGAGAAGATAGGTGGAAAGGAGACAGACAAGTTAAAGAGGCAGGGATGGGGCCAGTAAAGGTGAGTATAGGTGGAGAGGTAGGGAGGGAATAGGTCAGTCCGTGGAGGACAGACAGGTCAAGGCGGCGGGATGAGGTTAGTAGGTAGGAAATGGGGGTGGGGCTTGAGGTGGAAGGAGGGGCTAGGTGAGACGAAGGGCAGGTTAGGAAGGCGGGGACGAGCTGGGCTGGTTTTGGGATGCAGTGAGGGAAGGGGAGATTTTGAAGCTTGTGAAATCCACATTGATACCATTGGGCTGCAGGGTTCCCAAGCAGAATATGAGTTGCTGTTCGGGTGGCATCATTGTGGCACTGCAGGAGGCCCAGGATGGACATGTCATCGAAGAAATGGGAGGGGGAGTTGAAATGGTTCGTGACTGGGAGGTGCAGTTGTTTCACAATCTGAACACTTGGAAGTGTATAGTAAAATAGGGCAAAGTCAGCATGGTTTCATCAAGGGGAGGTCATGCCTGACAAATCTGCTAGAATTCTTTGAGCAAGTAACAAGCAGGGTAGAGTAAGGAAAGTCAATAGATGTTAAGTACCGAGACTTCAAGAAGGCATTTGACAAGGTGCCACACAGGAGGCTGCTGAGTAAGATAAGGGCCCATGGTGTTAGAGGCAAGATGCTAGCATGGATAGTGGATTGGCTTTCTGGCAGAAAGCAGAGAGTGGGGATAAATGGGTCTTTCTCAGGATGGCAGCCGGTAACAAGTGGTGTTCCGCAAAGGTCAATGCTGGGACCACAACTTTTCACTTTGTACATTAATGATCTTGATGAAGGAACTGTGGGCATTCTGGCTAAGTCTGCAGATGATACCAAGATAGGTGGACGGACGGGTAGTATTGAGGAGATGGCAAGGCTTCAGAAGGATTTGGACAGTTTAGGAGAGTGGGCTAAGAAGTGGCAGATGGAGTACAATGTTGTAAAGTGTGAGATCTTGCACTTTGGTAAGAAGAACAAAAGCATGGACTATTTTCTAAATGGGGTGAAAATTCAGAAGTCTGAAGTGCTGAGATACTTGGGATTTCCAGTCCAGGATTCTCTCAAGGTAAACTTGCAGGGTGAGTCAGTAGTCAGGAAGGCAAATGCAATGTGGTCGTTTATTTTGGGAGGGCTTGAACATAAAAGCAGGGATGTACTACTGAGGCTTTATAAGGCTCTTGTCAGGCCACATTTGGAGTAATGTTTGCAATTTTGGGCCCCATATCTCAGGAAGGATGTACTGGCCGTGGAGCAGGCTCAGAGAATGTTCACGAGAATGGTCTCAGGAATGGAAAGCTTAACATATGGGGAATGTTTGAGGACTCTGGGACTTTAGTCATTGGAGTTTAGAAGGATGAAGGGGGGATCTAATTGAAACTTTCAGAATACTGAATGGCCTGGACAAAATGGATTTGTTGGGAAGATGCTTCCATTGGTAGGAGAGCCTAGGACTTGAGGGCACAGACTTAGAGTGAAGGGAAGACCTTTTAGAACGGAGTTAAGGAGAAACTTCGTCAGCCAGAGAGTGGTGAATCTATGGAATTCCCTGCCACAGAAGGCTGAGGAGGCCCAGTCAATAAGTACATTTAAGGGAGAGATTGATAGGTTCTTGATTATCAATGGGATCAAGGCTTACAGGGAGAAAGAAGGAGAATGGAGTTGAGGAACTTATCAGCCATGATTGAATGGCAGAGCAGACTCAATGGGCTGAACGGCCTAATTTCTGCTCCTATTTCTTATGGGAATGTGCTAACAGGTGAGGCTAAAAAAACTGGAGTGGCAGAGGTTGAGGGGAAACTTGATAGAAGACGATAAAATTATGAGAGGAATAGATAGGGGTGGCGGTCAGAATCTTTTTCCCAGAGTTGGACTGTCTCACACGAGGAGGCATGGGTTTAAGTTCAAAAGAGATATGAAGGGCAAGTTTTTTTTACACAGAGAGCAGTAGGAGTCTGGAACATGCTGCCGGGGTGGTGGTGGAGAGAGATATGATAGGGGCATTTAAGGGACTTTTCGATAAGCATATGATTGTAAAAGGATTGGAGGGATATAGACCAAAGGCAAGCAGAAAGTATTACTTTAATTTGGCATCATGTTCATCACAACATCGCGGTCTGAAGGGCATGTTCCTGTGCTGTACTGTTCTATGTTCAACATGTTGGATTCACTATAACATAATTACAGCAACCCCATATCTGCCACTTGGGGTGAATCCTGTTCTATTACTGCACTTGAGCTGAGTTCAGAGCTAAGTTAGCCAATACACTTGACTGTCATTGATGCTTGAACATGGGGGTTATTGAAGCCCCATTGGGACACACTAAAGTGATCAATAGTGAGTGACAGCATCTCGCTTCTTTGGAGTAGCTTTAATATTTGTCACTTTGCAGATACAGATAGACTGAAAATAGTTAGTACAAACAGTGCCTGGAGCTGGTAATAATTGAAGGACTACGTAAGTTACAATAATGTTCTCTGAATTATTCTGTCTCATTGTAATTTTGAGCAAATGAGGATCTAAATCCTTAAGGTGTGACTGGTCTGTGATTTCTTCTTAAATAAAGCCCCTGTACTTTATTTGTATTGGATAAAAGAACAGAGAAGAATATTTGTCCTTCACCAATTGTTAATCTGTTTTAAGGACAGCAAGCAGGATGTAAATCCTTTAATGGCAAAGTAAGTCAGCATGAAAACTAGCTCAGTAGGAATTTACAATTGACATATCAAACTTACTTGAGTCAATCTTAGTAAAAACTTTTCACCAATAAGATTTCTATTTTAAACTTGCAGTGTTGTAAACAGCCTGTTAGTGAGAACAATTAAAGATTCAAAGCAGGATTTTCAGTTTCAGAGATAATGGGAACTGCAGATGCTGGAGATTCCAAGATAATAAAATGTGAGGCTGGATGAACACAGCAGGCCAAGCAGCATCTCAGGAGCACAAAAGCTGACGTTTCGGGCCTAGACCCTTCATCAGAGCTCTGATGAAGGGTCTAGGCCCGAAACGTCAGCTTTTGTGCTCCTGAGATGCTGCTTGGCCTGCTGTGTTCATCCAGCCTCACATTTTAGGATTTTCAGTTTGTTTTGTACTAAAACTGAAACTGCTTCATGCAGGACTAGGTTTCTATGCAGTTAAACCAGTTAATGCTCATTTGAAAATATTTCAACGTTTTTCCTTGCAGTTATTCTCCCACAGGTTTATAACTCTTGATACAAGTCATTCATAGCTGGTTCCAGTCTAAGATAAGGTGGAATGATGACATAATTGGTATCACTGAAGATTAGGAATATGGCTTATGAGGTATTGATTATGAAGACATCCAACAAAACAATTATTGGCCAATTAAAAACTTCAATTCTGAATTTTGAATAGAGCTATTTAAGATTATGAAAGTAAAACAAACAGCTGCAGATGCTGGAAATCTGAAACAAAAATGAAGTGCCGGAGAAATTCAGTGACGCTTTGTCACCAGACTGAAAACATTAACTCTGTTTTTCTCTCTACAAATGCTGAATTTCTCCAGCAATTTCTGTTTTTGTTTCAGATTATGAAAGACTTTGATAGGATAGACATGAAGAATGTGCTTCTGTTCAGGGGGTACAAAACTATGAGTTATAAAGATAAGGTTGTAAGATAGACAAGGAAAACTTCCTTACAACAGCTGAAGGTGTAAGGATTAGGGAACAGAATTAAGAATTTGCATGAGGGGCGATATATGGAGCAACTTTTTTACACGATAATTTGTAATTGGAGCTGCTGCTACTGGAACTGGTGGAAATGGAAACAATGACCACAGAGAAAATTGAATGGGCATTTGGAGGAAATGAACTGAGGGACTTTACGGATCCCATTGAGGATTGGGGCTGAGTGGAAATCAGCAGGAATTCAATGGACTGAATAATAAATTCTGCATTGTAAATGGCTCAGTAACTTCACAGTCATAAATAAATCCAAGAAAGCAATGGAGAAATTAGGAGTGGTTAGAACATGGCTTTTACTACCACATGACGTCATTGAGATCAATAGCACAGATCCATCTAGTTGGAAGATGGACAAAAACACGAAGAACAATGGATGGGATGAAGTCCGATGGTCAAGTGGTGCCTACATACTGGTACAAACCAGTTGCAATGAATGTCTTGATTCTGTGCTGTGAACAGAATGTAGATTACACGTCCTCCTTCAGATCTGCCATTATCACCTTACTTCTCAAATATTTCACCTTAAGCATATCTATCCTTGCAGGCTGCCATCCCTAAAACTATTTCCTAAACATACTGTTGCCTCCTGATTTTCATGCACAACTTTCTCAATACTCCATGTTTGAACCTCTCCAATCGGATTCCACCCGACCACTGTACTGGTAAATTGATAAAGTGACAACCTAGCTGCCTGTGGTAATGGTTAATAATACTTCCTTGTACTTGTTGACCTGTCTGAAGCCTTCAACAAAGTTAAGCACTTCAACACCATTATCCTAAAAGGTTGAATTGTATTCACCTGGTTCTACTCCCAAATCTGTAGCTCAGAGAGTCATGCATCATAGAAACAGGCCCGTTGACCCACTACATATATGCTGACCTACAAACACCAAACTACACTAATCCCATTTACCTGCACGTGGTCTGTAGCCCACAATGCCCTGGCATTTTAAATGCTCACTCAGATGCTCCTTAAAGTTTGCAAGAGTGCCTGCGCCCACTATTTCCTCAGGCAGCATGTTCCATATTTCTACCACCTCCTGGATGAAAAAAATCTTCCCTCAGATCTCCCCTAAACCGCTTATTAAGACCAGAAGACCATAAGACATAGGAGTGGAAGTAAGGCCATTCAGCCCATCAAGTCCACTCTGCCATTTAAATCATGGCTGATGGGCATTTCAACTCCACTTCCCTGCACTCTCCCCATAGCCCTTGATTCCTTCTGAGATCAAGAATTTGTCGATCTCTGCCTTGAAGGCATCCAACGTCCTGGCCTCCACTGCACTCTGTGGCAATGAATTCCACAAGCCCACCACTCTCTGGCTGAAGAAATGTCGACTCATTTCAGTTTTAAATTTACCCCCTCTAATTTTAAGGCTGTGCCCACAGGTCCTAGTCTCCCCACCTAATGGAAACAACTTCCTAGCATCCACGCCTTCTAAACCATACATTATCTTGCAATCACCTTAAACTGATATCTTCTGGTCTTAGTTATCTCTGTCAGGGGGAATAGATTCTTACAATCTATGCCATCTATGTCTCTCACAACCTCAGCCTCCTCTGTCTAAGTAAAACAAGCCTAGCCTATCCAGTCTCTCCTCTAACTGAAACTTTCCATTCCAAGCAATATCCTGGTGAATGCCAGCACAATCACATCCTTCTGATAGAGTTGTGACCAGCACTTTGGACCAGTATTCCATCTGGGGCTAACCAATGCTTTAAAAAGTTGTAACAAGACTTCCCTGGTCCTATGTTCTACTCCCTAGCCAATGAAGATAAGCATTCCATATGCCTTCTTCAACACACTGTGCTGCCACCTTCAGAGATCTATGAACTTATACACCAAGATCCTTTCATTCCTCAATACTCCCTAGTGACCTACCATTCATTGTGTAAATCCTCCTCATATTAGACTTCCCAAAATGCATTATTTCATACTTATCAGGATTAAATTCCACCTGTCATTGCTCTGCCCAATTTACCAGCTGATCAATATCAGACTGTAGCCTAAGACCATCCTCAACAAGACCAACAACACCCCCAATTTTCATGTCATTTGCAGACTTACTAATTATACCTTCTATGTTTACATCCAAGTCATTAACGTATGTCACAAACAGCAAGGGTCCCAGTACTGATCTTTGTGTTACACTGCTGGTCACAGGCTTCCAATCACAAAAACCACGCTTTACCATCACTCTTTGCCTCCTCTTTACAAGCCAATTTTTGATCCAGTTTGCCAACTTGCCTTGGAACCCATTAGCTCTTTTCTTTTGGACCAGCCCTCCCTATGAGTCCTTATCAAATACCTTATTGAAGTCCATGTAAACCACATCAACTGCACAACCCTCATCAATATATTTAGTCACCTTTTGGAAAAACTCAACTAACTTAGTCAGACAGGATCTCCCTCCAACAAATCCACACTGATTATCCCTGATCAATACCTGCCTTTACATCTCCTTCTTATCAATCTTAGCATGCTCTCAAACCTCACCATTTCAATAAATTTCCAGCTACAATGTCTTTCTTATTTTAATGCCTCACCCACATCCTTTGGCTCCATGTACAGATTGCACCTTTGGTCTCAAGTAACATGGTAACACTTGTACCATTTAAATGGACAAGAATAAGAAATACATGAGAACACCATGACCAGCAATTCCCTTTTCGAGGAACTCTTCGCCTTGTTTTTTTGGTGAGTGACTTGAGGAGCCTGCAGGTGATGGTCCATTCCTTCATTGTCTCTGGGTTAAAATCCTCAAACTCCCTTTCTAACTGCACTTGGCATGTTCCTACACAACACGGACCACAATAATTCAAGAAGGGTGGCTCACTACCAGTTTCTCAAGAACAACTAGGAATGGGAAATAAATGCTGGCCCAATCAGCAATGCCAACATCCCGTGGTATATACATTAATATACATTAAATATAATAAAAGTTAATATACATTAAAATGTTTTCCACAAGCCAATCTGCCAAAGATATTTTGTAGCCCCTGGTTGCCCTGCTGATTTCTTCTTTAAGCATTCCCTTACATTCTGTATACTCCTGAACGGCCTCCTCTGTTTTTAATGTTGTGTATCAAAAAATACTTCCTTTTTCTTCTTTATCAAACTCTGGATATCCATTGTCATCCATGGTTCCCTGGATTTGCTGCTGTTGCCCTTCACCCTTAGATGAATACCCTGGCCCTGAACTCTCACCATACTACTTTTAAAAGAGTCTTACTTTCCAAATGTAAACTTACCTGCAAGTCTCTGCTCCCAGTCTATGTTGGCCAGATCCTGTCTAATGATACTGAAATTGGCCTTCCCTCAAATTAGACACTTACCTTCTGCACTATCCTTATCCCTTTCCATAATGACTTTGAAACTTAGAGTTATGGTCACTATCCCAAAATGCTCACCCACAAACACGTCAACCAAGGTCTAGCATTAGTTGTAGTCAGAATAACTGCAGTACCTTCTGTTCATGCTCCTCTGTCATTACCTCTGGAATCCTCCAAATAACTATCTTGAGTCTCTTTTTATTTCACATTTATGTGCCACTCTCAGCAATGTCTTTCGAAAATACAATATCAGATTTGACGTGCATAATGTCAGCACAAAGCTCTAAATCATCACCACCATTTCCAACCCTTCTATTGCCTCTGATTTGTCATTATTGCTTGTCTGACATATGCTATTGGATGAACAAAATTTTTCATGAATAATATTTTGAAATTCATTCATGGGATGTTGGCATTGCTGATTGGGCCAGCATTTATTTCCCATTCCTAGCTGTTCTTGAGAAACTGGAAGCCACCCTTCTTGAATTATTGTGGTCCATGTTGTGTAGGAACATGCCAAGTGCTGTTAGAAAGGGAGTTTGAGGATTTTAACCCAGAGACAATGAAGGAATGGACCATCACCTGCAGGTTCCTCAAGTCACTCACCAACAAAACAAGGCAAAGAGTTCTTGAAAGGTGACTTTCTGGTCACGGTGTTCTCATGTATTTCTTATTCTTGTCCTTTTAAGTGGTACAAGTCATGGGTTTAGAAAATGTTGCTTAGTAAGTTGCTGCAGTGTGTCATACAGATGTTGCACACTGCTGTCACTATGTGTTAGCAGTAAGCATTTAACGTGGCAAATGGGGTATCAATTAAGTGAGTTTTGTCCTAAATAGTGTTGAGCTTAAGTGTTGTTGGAACTGCATCAATTCAGGCAGGTGGTTTACTTGTAGATTATAGATAGTGGACAGGTTTTGGGGAGTTGGAGGTGAGTTATTTGCCACAGAATTCCCACCTACTGACTTTCTTGTACTGCCAGAGTTTTTATATGAATGGTCCAGTTTATTTTCTGGTCAATGATAGCCCCAAGGATATTGAGAATGACAGGTAGCTTGGCGAGAAAGAGTCAAGATGGTTTTCCCCTCTTCTATGCTCCCTAAACCACCTGCCACAGATACCATCAAGCAACTATGTTTTTTACGGCTTAGCTAGATCAGTCAATTGTGGTGTTACCAAACATTCTTAGTCATGGACATTGGAGAACCCACACCGAGTACTTTTTGTGCTCTTGCAATCCTCAGTGCTTCCTCTAGTTATTGCTCCATTTTTGGTGGAGGGGGAAAGCTCAGGTGGTAATGAGCAAGAGAATTCTTTACGCAAGACTGACCTGATACCATAAAACTTCATGAGGGCTCAAAGTCATTTGAGGACTTAAAGGGCAATTCCTCCTGACGTCATATCTAGTGGGTGTGTCCTACTGGTAGGGCAGGACACTCTCAGGGATGGTGATGATGGTGTGTAAGACATTGTCTGGAAGGAGCAGGGAAGTCTTCTTGTACTTTATAGAGCATTGGTTAGGCCACAATGGAATATTTGTGCAGTTCTAGTCACCAGTGGGAGAATGTCATTGCATTGGAGAGGAAGCAGAGGAGATTTACCTGGATGTTACCTCAGATGGAAAGTCTCAGTTATGCAAAGAAACTGGATAGGCTGGGTTTGTTTTCCCTTGGAACAATGAAGCTGAGGGGGACCTGACTGACGCATAAAAATTATGACAGACACAGACAGGGTAGAACAAGGGAATCCTTTTCCCTTTGGGAGATGTGTCTAAGGCCAGAGGGCATAGGTTTAAAGTGAAGAGTAAGTGAGATGAAGAGGAGGAAAATGGGATTAGTATAGGCTGCTATTTGTTGGTCGGCATAGTGGGCCAAAAGGCCTGCTTCTATGTTGAATGACTCCTTGACTACTTGCCACCCTGGCATCCTATTGACAGTGAGCTGAGTTTCTGACTCTCTCCCTAATGACCTTCTTCCCCCTCTGTATTATGGTTTGACACTCCCTTTGTTCCAAATCATCTGCTGCTGATATCTCCTCCAATACTTTGACACTTCTAGACTGAATTATTCTAATACTGTTCTGATAAATCTCAAATCTTTTGCATTCCATCCTCTTGTATTGATCCAAAATTCTGCTGGCATATTTAATTTCATTCAGAAAGAACATTCCACAAGATAATCCACCATCTTTGGCTAACTAAGGGAAATAAGGATGGTATCAAATTCAAAGGAAAGATGTACTATTCCTGAAAACTGGTGGCAGGCTTGAAGATTAGGAAGATTTTAGAAACCTCTGAAGGAAGGCTAATGAAAGGGGAGAATGTGGAGGATCAGAGAAGATGAGCAACAAATATAAAATCACACAGTAAAAACTTCTACAAGTATATAAAAAGAAAACAAGAAACTGAAGTGGGGGGTTTCGCCCCTTTCAGGAAGAGACTGAAAAATTAATATTAGGAAACAAGGAAATGTCAGAGGCTTTGCATTTGTCTTCACAGTAGAAACACAGAGAACATTTCAAGAATAGTAGAAAAGCAGAAGGCAAAAAGGAGAGAGGAATTTAAAACTACCAGTGTCATTACGGGAAAATTTAATAGGGCGGGCTGATAACTCCCTGGATCCAATACTCTGCAACTTAAGGTCTTAAAAGAAATGCCTGCAGAAATAGTGGATGCATTGTTTGTAATCTTCCAAGATACCCTCAATTCTGGAAAGGTCCCAGCAGACTGGAAAAATTGCAAACATGAAACTATTATTCAAAGAGAAGGACAGAAAGGAGGAATCTACAGGCTAATTCTATCAACAGGTTTCATTGGGAAAAGCCTATATTCATTAGTAAGGAGGTGCCAGCAGGACATTTAGAATCATAGAATCATTACTGTGTGGAAAGAAGCCATTTAGCCCATTAAATGTGCACTGACCCTCCAAAGAGCATCCCACGCAGACCCAGACACCCTTTCTTATCCCTACATTTCCCATGGTTAGTTCACCTATCCTGCATATCTCTGGGCACTATGAGCAATTTAGCATAGGCCAATCCACTTAACCTGCACATCTTCAGACTGTGGAAGGAAAGTGGAGCACCTGGGGAAACCAACTCAGACATGGGGAGAATGTGCAAACTCCACACAGTCACCCAAGGCTAGAATTGAACCTGGGTCTCTAGATCTGTGAATTAGCAGTGCTAACCTCTGAGCTGCCGTGTCACTGAAATCATAATGCATTCAGGCACAGCCAACATGATCTTATGAAAAGGAAACTGTGTTTGACAACTTTATCAGTGTATCTGGGCTCCTAAAAGGTACTTGATAAAGTGACTGCAAATGAAAAACCTGAAAAAGGTTACTGTGCAAGATAAGAGCTCATGATGTTGCAGGTTATATATGGTAATATGGTTAGAGGATTGAATAACTAACAGGAAACAAGAGTCATGAAAAGTTGACAAGTTGACTGGCAAACTGCAACTCTGGAGTCCCACAGGGATCACTGTTGGATCTCAACTGTTAATAATCTATATTAATTATGTGGATGAAAAATGCAAATAAATAAAAGGGATTAATTGTCTCATAGCCAGAGATCTGAGGAAATAAAAATAGGTGGTAAGGCATGTTGTGAGGCTGAGGAAATAAAGGCAGGTATTAAAGCACGTTGTGAGGCTGCAAAGGGTTAAGTGAATAGGTACGCATTTGCCAACGAAGCATAAGGTGGGTAAATTTGAGGTTGGCCACTTTGGCAGGAAGCAAAGAAAAACACATGGTTGTTTAAATGGAGAGACAGACCACAAATTGCCATGTCAAAGCTGATTCCTCGTCTACACAAATCATAAAAACTTGCTTGCAAATAATTAGGAAGGTAAATGGAATACTGACCATTCTTGCAGGGGAAATGGAGTATAATGGTAAAGAAAGTAAATCTCACTGTAACTGTTCAGGGCACTGGTGAAATAGCACCTGGAATACAGATTTTGTTTCCTCACTTTAGCAGGGACATACTGACATTGGAAGCAGTACAGAGAAGGTTCAGTAGGCTGACTGCTGGGATGAAGGGCCTGTCTTATTGAGGAGGCTCTGAGCAGGTTAATCTTATACATAATGAAGTTTTGAGAAGTGAAACTCAATCTTGTTGAGACAAACAAGATCCCATGTGGGCTTGACAGGGTGGTTGCCTACAGGATGTTTCCTTTTGTGGAAGAATAGAGAACAGGGAACACAGTTTAAAAAGAAGATAAAGATAAGAATACATTTCTTCTCTCAGACAGTTGTTAGTCTTTGGAATTACCTTCCAAAGACAGCAATGCAAACCATGTCATTGAGTATACTCAAGGTTGAGTTCATTAGTTTTTGAATGATAAAGGCTACAGGGGACAGGCAGGAAAATGCAGTTAAGGACACAATCAAATCAGCAATTATCTTATTGCAGAGTAAAGCATGCTCAACAGTCTGAACTACCCATTCTTGCCATTATTTCTTATGATCATGTGAACTTACACAATCATCCCTTTGCCTGCAGGGATTCTGCAATTGGTTGATTTTCAAATTGTCAAATTTGTCCCAAATCTCCCTTGCCTCACCCCTCCCTACCTCTATGACATCTTTCAAAGCTGCAAAGCTTAGAGAACTCTGTAACATCCTCCAATGCTACAAAGCTCAAAGGCCTCTGTGCTTCCCCAAGTCTGACCTCTTGCACATCCGTATTTTTCTCTGCTGAACAACTGATGTGTTTGACCTAACCTCTCTGTCTCTTTCTTGTCCTCTAAAGTGCTCCTTAAAACCTGCCTTTTTGTTCGTTCTGTCCTAATGTCTCTTTACGTGGCTCAGTGGCAAATTCTTATTTGTTAAAACTTCTGTGAGGTGCCTTGGGATATTCTACTCTGTTAATGGCACTACATAAACATAGCTGTTGTTGATACTTCTGTAAGTAGTGCTGAATTGTTAGAAGTACCACACCAAATTATAAACCAAATTAAGGAGTTTGAGTTGTTTCATTAAATACTCAACAATGGATGCCAAGGATGTATCTTCAGCTCCCTACTATACTCCTGTACACCGAGGACTGTGTGGACAAATTCCGAACCAATGTCATCTACAAGTTTGCTGATGATACCAGATGGGATGGATATCTAACAATGAATTAAATTACAGAAGGGAGATAGAGGGCTTGGTGACATGGTGCAATGAAAATAGTCTGTCTCTCAGCATTGGCAAAACTAAAGAACTGATTATTGACTTCAGATAGAAAGGAGGGGAACACAACCCCATCTACATCAACGGAACTGGGGGTGAGAGGGTGGAGAGCATCAAGTTCCTCAGAGTGGCAACATCCGACAACCTATCCTGGACTTCCCACATAAATGTGACAGTCAAGAAGGCACAAAGCCTCTTCTTCCTCAAGTGGCCCAGGAAATTTGGCATGTCCATAACCAACTTCTACAGGCGCCCCATTGAAAGAATACTGTCCGGGTGCACAATAGCCTGGTATGGCAACTGCTCTGCCCAGGACTGTAAGAAACTATGGAAGAAGGTGTGCACAGCCCAGATTATCACAGAAGCCAACCTTCCATCCATGGACTCTATTTACATGGCTTGCTCCGCAGAAAGGCGAGCAACTTCATCAAAGACCCATCGGACCCTGGTAACGATCTCCTACAGCCTCTTCTGTCAGGCAGAAGAGACAGAATCCTGAACACATTCACAAGCAGGTTCAGGAACAGCTTCTTTCCAGTTGTTATCAGACTGTTAAATGGGCTCTAGCTTCAAATAATATAACCTGCAATGTAACCTGCATGCCTCTAAGTCTTTTTGATCTGTACATCCTTTGCTCACTGGGACCCACATGTAGCACTTGTAAACAAAGTTTTTTCACTGTATGATGGTACTTGTGACAATAAATCAAATCAAATCCAATCAAATCATTTGTTGACCCAATAGCTTTGAAGCGCACTTCACTGAAATGTATTTCTCCAGAAACAAGAGATCTGTTTAATCTATACTCTCAGTAATTGGTTCAATTCCATAATTAAATATGCTTAATAGACTAATAAAAAGTGCACAGCACATTATTTCAAGACTGCATCATTTAAAACTCTCCGTTACTAGACCAAATCCTAGGTTACACCAATTACTGATTGTAATGAGCTTCCCCATAAATAAATGTTCCACACAGGTAATTATGAAAATATTTACAAGGCATAAAATGTGGCAAAGAGCATGTAATGGCAGTCAACATGTAGGCTCCAGCTTTAAAATAAGAATATATCGTATAGGATAATATGAACAAGTGAATCCCTGGCTTGATAATCCCTGGCTTCTTTTCTCTGTTGTAAATGATCTTAGCGAGTTTCGAGAAGATTTGTAGCTCAGTTTGAGTTTCTGGATGTGAGCTTGCTCGCTGAGCTGGAAGGTTCGTTTTCAGACATTTCATCACCATTCTAGGTAACATCATCAGTGAGCCTCCGATGAAGTGCTGGTGTTATGTCCCACTTTCTATTTATCTGTTTAGGTTTCCTTGGGTTAGTGATGTCATTTCCTGCATCGGTGATGTCATTTTTTGTTCTTTTTCTCAGAGGATGGTTGATTGGCTCCAAATCAATGTGTTTGTTGATGGAGTTCTGGTTGGAATACCATGCTTCTAGGAATTCTCGTGTGTATCTCTGTTTGGCTTGTCCTAGGAGGGTGTGTTGTCCCAATCAAAGTGGTGTCCTTCCTCATCTGTATGTAAGGATACTAGTGGCTAGCTTTCTGCCTGTTTGTCCAATGTAGTGTTTGTCACAGTTCTTGCAAGGTATTTTGTAGATGATGTTCATTTTGCTTGTTGTCTATATAGGGTCTTTTAAGTTCATTAGCTGCTGTTTTAGTGTGTTGGTGGGTTTTGGACATCACCAACCCAAGGAAACCTAAACAGATAAATAGAAAGCGGGACATAACACCAGCGCTTCATCGGAGGCTCACTGATGATGTTACCTAGAATGGTGACGAAACGTCTGAAAACTAACCTTCCAGCTCAGCGAGCAAACTCACTTCCAGTAAATGATCTTCTTAAACCCCTCTTCTCTCCACATTCGCCTCCACGAGCTAGTGCAAGGAACTCATGAATATCTTTATAATTAAGGATGAGATAACTCAATTTATTGTATTTGCCCTGTTTCTTATTCCTACTAGCTTACCAGGCCAAACATCTTTTAATATTTCCACCCTTCCTACCGCTCCTTAATTGAATTCATATCCTACTCTTCCTGCCCCCTCTGAGATCATCTACTGCATGAATCTCGACTCCTGTTTCCTCAAAGCTACTCCCACTAAACTGCTGGTCGCTTATGTTTCCCTCTGAGACTCCATGATAGCCAATACTGTAAATGTTTCTCTCTCTTCAGATGCTCCTCTCTTCCTTAATTATGCTGTCAACACCGTTCTCTTCAAAAAACCAATCCTTACCAGATTGTCCTTGCAAATTACTTTCCCTTCTCTAAACTCCTTTTAAGTTTTGAAGTTGTCTTCAAAACTCTCTCACATCTTCCTGGAATCTTCCACATCACCTTTGATTCTCTGTAATCAGGTCACCGTCCCTGCTATGGTCCTGAAACAACTCTTCTCATAGCCACAAATTATTATATCCTATGTTACTGTGACAAAGGTAAACCTTTCCTCCTCTTGGTACTCCAAAACAATCTGCAAACTCAGATTGCCCAGCATATCCCCCACTCAACCATTACCAACAACCCAGCAAATCAACCCTGGTTCAATAGAGAGTGCAGGGCGGCATACCAGGAGTAGTAACAGGTATACCTAAAAATGAGGTATCATCTTGGTGAAACTCCCAAACAGGATTACTTGCATGCCAAACAGCATAAGCAACAAGTCATAAATAGAACGGAGCATCCCAAAACCAATGGATCCAACCTAAACTCAGAAGTCCTGCCACACCCAATCATGAATGGTGGTGGACAATTCAACAATTCACTGGAGGAGGAGGCTCCACAAATATTCCCATCCTCAATGATAGAAGAGCCCAACATATCAGTTCAAAAGATAACGCTCAACCATTTGCAGTATCAAATGGATAATCTATCTTGGCCTCCTCCAGTAGTCACCATTATCACAAATGCCAGTCTTCAGCCAATTCGGTTCATTCTGCATAATATCAAGAAACAATTGGAGATACTGGATACCGCAAAGGCTATGGGCCCTGACAATATTTTGGCAACAGTACTGAAGACTTGTGCTCCAGAACTTGCTGCACCCCTAGCCAAACTGTTCCAGTACGGTTACAACACTGGCATGTATACAACAATGCGGAAAATTGCCCAAGTATGTCCTGCACACAAAAAGGAGGACAAATCCAATCCAGGCATCAGTCTACTCTTGATCATCAGCACCTGATCAGCAATAACCTGCTCAGAGAAGCCCAGTTGAGGTTCTTCCAAGGCCACTCAGATTCATCCCTTCCATTGACCAACCAGGTCATACCTACTACCTATCACCACCATTCTGCTAGTGGCTCCCCCGCCCTTTATCTGTGGCTCCCCCTACCCCCACATTTAGTCCTGAAGAAGGGTAATACCTGGAACGTTGACTTCTTCTTTCCTCCAGATGCTGCCTGGCTCGCCGTGTTCTTCCAGCCTCCTGTTTGCCCACTCAGCACCTGATCTCATTACAGCCTCGGTTTAAGCATGAAGAAGAGTGCTGAATTCCAGAGATTAGGTGAGAATGACAGCCCTTGATGTCAAGGCTTCAGCTAATTGACTGTGGCATCAAGACATCCCAACAAAAATAAGCAATGGAAATTGCATAGGATGGGCCAAAGGTCTAAAGGGTAACGATGATATTCGACTGCTGCATAAGAAAATAAATTGTGTCGAATGGGAAAATAGGCTGGGAAAGTTAATGATGATAATCGACAAGCTGCGTGATCTTGAATGAGTCCTGTGAACATTCCGCTACAAGCCAAAGATGATACCTGCAGCTTGTTTTTCCATAGCTGTTTGTCTGTACTAGCCAGCAGTTTTGTCTTCTGTACCTGCTTTCTTTGTGCTAGCTGTTTGTTACACTGAATAAGAGAAAGTTTCGTTCCAAGTCATTGGGCTTTGCCTCGGACTGGAATCCTGAACAGTGCCAGAAATGAACCCAAGCCTCCAGGCCAGTCATCGATTGAGGGGTCCCCAACGGGCAGAAGGGAGTGAAATTTGTTGCTTCTTCTCTTTCTTTTCCATTTATTATTACCATTATAATCATTATTATTACTTAATATACATTCATATTTAAGTAAATTGCTGTTGTTGAGTCTTCTCAATGATACTTAACCGAATCCAAAAGAACCGTTTGGACACACGCTGTGATCCAAGACAGGAATCAGGCATAGGGTCTCCACTGGTTGGAGTCATAGTTGGCACATAGGAAGATGGTTCTCGTTATTGCAGTACCTACCATCCCACCAGCATCCACATCCAGAAGACAATCTGACACCATTTCTGCCAGCTCCAGCAAGATGCTACCACTAGACACCTATATCCCTCCCCTCCCTTATCTACCTTCCACAAGGACTGTTCCCTCTGGGACACCCTGGTCCATACTTCCTTCACCCCCAACATCTCCCAATAGCCCTATGCCACCTTCCCCTGTAACCGACGAAGGTGCAACACCCGCCCATTTACCTCCTCCCTCCCCAGTATCCAAGAGCCCAAACATACCTTCCAGGTGAAGCAACACTTCACATGCACTTCCCAGAATCTGGTCTACTGTACTCGCTGCTCACAATGTGATCTCTTCTACGTTGGGGAAACAAAGCATAGACTGGGTGACCACTTTGCAAAACATCTACATTCTGCTTGCAAAAAAGACACTGAACTACCCATTGCCTGCCACTTTAACAGCCCTCTGGACTCAATATCAAGTTCAACAACAATAGGGCTTAAACTCTCCCATGTTCCAACCCTCCACCCCACACACCAGGCCTTGTTACCCACATAGCCTGCCATTCCACTCTACCTGTTGTTATCACTAATAGTCCCCATTAATAACTATTCACCCTCCCAGCCTTATCGTTATCAACTATTTGTCTGTCCAACTGCTCTTCTCTCTCTTTAGGCTCTATCCTATTGTTTACTCCCTACCCCCTCCCCTTTTTTCTGCATTTAAACTGACGTTTTCCCAGCTACCATCAGTTCTGAGGAAGGGTCATCGGACCCGAAATGTTACCTCTGTTTTCCTTCATAGATGCTGCCAGACCTGCTGAGCTTCTCCAGCAACTTTTTTTCTGTTGGCGTGGGTATGTTCACTGAGAATTGCACAATATTCAGCATCATTTGTGACTAAGGTACCGAAGCAGACCATATTCAAATGCAACATGTGGACTATATCCAGGTTCGGGCTGGCAGGTGGCAAGTAATATTAATGCCAGGCAATGATATTACAAACACTCCCCACTTGCCTGGACGAGTGCAGCTTCAACAACACTCAAGAAGTAACACTATCCAGGACAATGCAGCCCGTTTGACTGTCACAACATTCACAAGTGTTCACGCTATCCACCACTAACACTCATTAGTAGCAGTCCGTACTATCTACAAAATTCTAAGAGCTTTCTGAAGAAGGATCCCGACCCGAAACGTCAAGCTTTCCTGCTCCTCTGATGCTGCTTGGCCTGCGGTGTTCATCCAGCTCCACACCGTGTTATCTCAGATTCTCCAGCATTGGCAGTTCCTACTATCTGTGTAAAAATTCTCAGAGGGCTAGAGAGACTAGATGTGCCCCAGATCCACCCAGCTTTGTGTTATCTGCAAACATGGAGATATTACATTTAGTTCCCTCATCTAAATCATTAATATGTATTTTGAATTGTTGGGGTTCACCACTAGATAAACCACTAGACACAGCTTGCCACTGGAAAAAAGGCCCATTTACTCCTAATCTTTGTTTCCTGTCTACCAACCAGTACTCCATCCATGTCAGTACACTAATCTCAATCCCCATGTACTTTCATATATTGAGTGACAGAATCTTGTGTGAAATAATGGAGGAACAGCTGCTCTCCAATCCTGTGTCTGTATTTGCCACATCATTGGATTACCGGGAAATAACAAATATATCCCCGCAGAATGTGTTTCAGCTTTTGCTAGCAAAGACACAGATGGAAAAATAGATAGGGGATTAATTTACCACATGACTCATGTGCGCAGAAACAACAGGGATTATGTGTTTAGTTTCAGTCAGCTTAGCCCTTCAGTATCTGTAGTGACTATCTCAAAAATACTGCCACTTTCAGCTGCGATTCAAAACATGGAATTTAGGGCTTTTAAATTTGTTACGTGGTTTTGATAGGCAATCAATCGAGGACATGGCCCAGATATTACCAGGACGATAGCGTTCAAGTGGGATGGATTACAGGAAGATAGAAACCAAGAGCAGGAGTAGGCCATTTTGCCCGTCATGCTGCTCTGCCATTCAATATGACCATGACTCATCCTCTATCTCACTGCCATATTCCTGCTTATCCTCTCATAACCTGTGATGCCTTTAAAATCCAAAAAAAATTAAAAATCTATTTCTTGAATATATTCAAGGACATGGTCTCCACTGCTTTCTGTGGTAGAGAATTCCCTCATCTCAGTCATAAATGGTCTACCCATATCCTGAAATATGTACCCTGGCTCTAGACTCCCCCAAACAGGGAACATGTCCTCCCTGCACCTCGTCTATCCAGCCCTGTTAGAATTTTATACATTTCAATCAGATCCACTCTCATTTTTTTTAGATTAAATTCCCTACAGTGTGGAAACAGGCCCTTCGGCCAAACACGTCCACACCACTCCTTGATCCATCCCACCCAGAACCATCCCCCTATAACCCATACACCCCTGAACACTACAGGCAATTTAGCATGGCCAATCCACCTAGCCTGCACATCTTTGGACTGTGGGAGGAAACCGGAGCACCCGGAGGAAACCCACGCAGACATGGGGAGAATGTGCAAACTCTACACAGATAGTCACCCGAGGCTGGAATCGAAGCTGGGTCCCTGGAGTTGTGAGGCTGCAGTGCTAACCACTGAGCCACCGTGCCGCTTCTAAACTCTAGTGAATACATGTCCAGCCAAACTAATCTTTTCTTATAGGAGAGTCCTGCCATCTCTGGTATGAGTTGAATGAACCTCCACTGCACTCCCTTCCTGCATTAAGTGATAAATGGATAAATGATTTATTTATTGTCACATATATCTAGTGACATACAGTGAAAAGTGTTCTGTTGCCACAACACGGCACTGCTTTGAGGTACAAGGAGAATAAAAGGAAGTACATAGATTTCATCTTCATCTGCTGGGGTCCCAAACGTGGCTCACAAGCTTCTGCAAGGCCCCTGCTCTGGGTATACCTGCTCTCGGCATCAACACCACTACAGTCAATGACCTGCCGTCTCTGCCAAGAGCCCCTGTTCCAGCCCCATGAAGCCAGGAATCCCCATTCTGTCATCTCTGCAGCTGATGCCCTGTTGCTATTCCAGGAGTCAATACATCAACCTTGCAAAGCCAGCAGTCCCTGCTGACACTGCTCCAACCTCTCTGTAACTTCAGGAAGACAAAGAAAATAGAAGGAAAAACCAAAAAGGAGAGAGAAGCACATCCTTTCTTAGATATCTTTAAGTATACTCAAATCTTCTTGCAATAAAAGCCAACATACCATTTGCCTTCCTAATTGTTTGCAGTACCTGCTTGTCTACTTTCTTTGACTGGCATATAAGGACACTCAGATCCCTCTGTAAATCCACATTTCCCAATATGTCACCAGTCAAATAATGCTCTTCCTTTTGTTTTTTCACATTGAAGTGTATAATTTAGCTGGCCACGTTGTAATGCATCTGCCACATGTGTGCTCACTGACCCAATTCATCTAAATCACATTGAGGCCTCTTTGCATTCTCCTCACAACTCACAATGTTGTCTACTTTCCTGTTTTCAACAAACCTGGAAATGTTGCTTTTGATTCCTTCATTCAGGTCATTTATATATACATTGTGTTTAGCTGGGCAGTAAGCATTGATTTTGCGGTACCCCACTAGCCACTGTGTGCCACTTGGAAGAAAACCCATTAGCTCCTGCTCTCTGTTTCCTGTCTGTTAAATAATGATTGATCAATGCTAATATATTGCCCTCTTTCCTACGTGCTTTAACTTTGCCAACTAACCTCTTATGAGGGACTTTTCAAAAACCTTCTGAAAATTCAAAACCACCCATCCTCTAGTTCTCTCTTATCTATTCTTGTGGGTTAACTCCAGAAGTCAATATAACAGCTCAGTATCTCAACTCAATTATGCTTCCAAGTTATATAGGAGGTAAGTACTAAACCATACAGTCTCAGTAGCATGTAAAGTGACCAGCCATAAAGAGAAGTTGGAGGTCAATTAAATAAGTGGTGGTTATAAATTTAGAATGGCATCTAGGTTGAACAATACCTTGCTGGAATTACTGCTGGATGCATTCTGGAACATGAGGGAAAAAGGGTGAAATTTTCGACCCTCGGAGGTGGCAAGAGGAGAAAATAGTGAAAATTGAAAACCCCCAAATAACGAGTTTAAACACCAACCTGAACTGCTAAAATTCAAACCTTGGCAAACATCTGCCCATGTTAATGATGCAAAAAAGCTAAAAGCAATTTGTAAACATCTTGGTGAAATTTCTCAAAGATGTGAATTATCTGCAACCCCTAACCGAACTCTGCAATAACAAAACACCCTGATGTCAACGAGTAAGTTTCTCACTAATATCTGAATGTATTTATGTAAAGCCCTGGACTGACCTGTGCTCCTGAGTGAAAATTTTAAAAAATGCTGTGAACTCATCTTCCCCTAAGCTACTTGTTCTGGGGAATTCTCTCCAGCATATAGAAAATACATTCTGCTGTAAATGTTTGAAGTGGAGACATACCTGAGTGGAAAATAGAGTGTCCTGAGGAATGGATGGTACAATGAGAGGGGAAGGTGTCAAGATGTCGATTCATTGTCTTGGGAGAGAATCCAGAACTAATGAAACACTAACATCCCAGAAGACTATAAGACTGGAGGAGGTTACAGAGGTAGCAAAGAGCAATGTCACAAAGGCATCTGAACATCAGCATCAGAATTTGAATTTTGAGGTTTACCAGGGCTCTGAGCACAAAGGTGATACGTGCTGATATAAGAGCGGCAGAAATATGAGTGACCTTAAGTTTATGGGCAGTTTATGGATGGCAGAAGTTGGGAAACAGGCTAATAGTGTCTGAATAGTTGAGATTGGTGTTAAGAAAAGTAAGAATGGATGTTTCAGGAACAGAAGGACTGAGATGGGGGGAGGGGGATGAGTGATGTTAGAGGTATCATTATTTGCATTAGAATTTTTGTATTTGTATGAGTTTACTCCCTCTCACAGACGTAAAAGATCCCAGTGCACGATTCCAGAACCGGCATTACTAAAAATGCTGCTGCAGTGGTCATTACCCATCCCCTTCCTCATTTTCGAAATCAACCACACTCCACATTCATCAACCTCCTTCAGACATTTATGGCTGTGCATTCTGCACCTATTTTGAATTATAATGCCTAACTTATTGCCTTGGTCTCCCAAAAGACCTTACATGTGGCAATATTCTCATTCCTTTGTAGATCTATTTACTTAATGACTCATAGCTTCAAACAACAGATGCTGCCTTTTGGAAAAGGTGTGGACATTCTTTGAGGCATGCATTGTAAAATGTTCATAAATAAATAATCTGATTGCAATACAAACCCAAGATCCCCCCCCAGAGATCTTGGAACTTCCTCCAAAATACATAATACTTTTTACCAAACAGACGTAGCAGATTTGGCAGTACCTCTGGTGAGAGATGCAGAATTAATGTCTCGTGTCCACTTTGATTTTTCTTCAGAACTTTACGTCATTATCAAAAATGATCACCAATTCTTACAGGTTATGTTATAGCTTGCATGACAACAGTCTAGTTTATACTGTGTCTTTATTGAACTGGCCACAAGATGATTGTCTGTGGCGAGTGCTACCCAGTAATGGTCACTGACTACAGCAAGCCAGGAGGCACATTGGTACAGTATTGTATTTCTATTCTAACATTCCCGTGTTTATACAAAATAAATGCATGCATTATCATTTGCCCCGAATTACACGAGATCCACTATGCATACAACTGCTCTCATGCATCAACCATTGTTATCTTTGTCAGTCTCTGCACATGTAATGCACACAAAATCATGCTCAGCTGGTCATCTGTGTGAGGTTTCTTCTCTGGGGAGAGTTACCACATAGATGCAAGAGCATATAGGAATAAAGTCACACACCTTTGACCATTCTCCTGTCCGCCACTTGTAGCAGTTTGTGTGGTCCTCGCACTCCTCCTCCTCATTGGGTTTGGTTGCAAGATCACACTTGCTTTGTGGACTGGTGCAGTTCACTGTCCTTAGATGAACTCCTCGACCACAATCTGTCGAACACTGCAGGAAGTTATTCACAGTCAATATTTCAATTCTTCTTCCACACATTCAATTTTTTCATTTTTTCATGTTCTCATCCGATTCTACAGAACTCAACTCACTTTCAACATTAATTTATCCGTATAAACAATCCTATTTTCAGCCAAAGTGCATTATCAAATAAGATTCATGGCACCCAGTTTGCCATGGTTCGTTACCTCTGATGAAGAGTAATTTACACTCGAAATGTTAACTTGCTTTTTCACCATGGATGCTGCCTGACCCATTGTGCTCTTTGTGCTTTTGCCAGTTCTTTGAATGAGCTATTCAGTTTGTCTCACTCCCTTGCTCTTTCATCCAAATTCTTCCTTGGGGGAGGTGATAGTATCATGATAAGATCACTAGATGAATATTCCAGGATAATGTTCTAACATCCTTGGTTGAATCCCACCATGACAGATGATGCAAGTCGAATGCAATATGAACCTGAAATAAGAAACCTGAATGGCGCAATGGTAACTATGTAAACACGGTCAATTGTGATGTGTCTGTTAACTACCCTTAGGAAATTAGGGATGGGGGAAAACATTCTTGTCTAGCCAGATGATGGCCACATCTAAAGAACAAAAATATTAAACTAAAACATCCAGTTCCCATTTTAAAGTTTCTATCGAATCTGTTTCCACAATGCTTTCAGACAGCATGTTCCAGCTCCTAACAGCCGACTAGAATTAAAAATAAATCTCATTTCACTTCTGGTTCTTTTGAAGATTTAGTGAATGTGCAACAAATTCATTCCCTTCACAGAACATCATCTAAAACATTAACCTTGTCATCTTCCTACTTCTAAGTGATGCCCATCCTCTGTGTATTTCAACAACTTAGGTTTTCCTTTAAGACTTTCAGAATACATGGTCTGTTTTTATCTCAGTAACCTGTCTTGAGTTAACTCCTCTCTAAAACAGACACAATGCTGGAATCAGCATCGGACTGCAGTACTTGGCCAATGCAGCTTTGAAAATCTGCCAGTCTTAGCCTTGGTACACAGTCTCTTATTGAAACAAGAAGCTGTCACTCAAACTGCATCTAACATCATTAAAACTTCATTAGTGAATGTCCTACACTGCAGCTCCTAAAGGGGAATAAGGATTAATGGCAGTGACAAATAAAGCACCTTGTTTCTCACATGCCTTAAACTAAGAATAAAATAAACATTAGCACGAAAACCTCTTGGAAATTTCAAGCTCATCTTCGTTGTTGAAAACATCAATGGTTAAATGTTAGTCAATTGTAGAGCTAACAGAGGTTTTAACACTGTAAGCTGTATTTTCATATGGATTACCGACACAGGTATGAGACGGCAACATATCAAAACACAGTAATTATGAAATCAAATTGCAAAATAAAAAAGAACCTGAAATATAAATTCAAGTGAAGGACTGGACATATTCTGTATGAAATTTGGCATTTTTACTTGTTTATTTTGAATATAAATAGAAAAAATTCAATAGCAGTTTCAGCAAACGAGCTGTTCATTGCACAGTGGCCAAAACTCAGCCCTCATCTCAATCTTTAAAAGCCTCCACTGCTTTGCCTGTCCCTATCTCTGAGGAGAATTTATTTCTTAGTGTTACAATTCAAACCACTGAACTCTCTGTTGCTTTTATTCTGGCTTCTTGAGCAACTTCAACCTCCATATGTCCAACCAATGGATACCATACCTTCACTTGCTTAGATCTTATGAATAATGCTTTCTATTTTCACCTCCTTTTCATTTTATAATAACCTCAAAGCCTAGGTCTTTGATCAAGACTTTGTTCGCTTGGCATTTTGTTTCAGAAACAAAGTGCCTTTGAATTATTCTTTAAATTAACGGTGATTCATAAATGTAAGTCAAAGTGGTGATGAGCAGTGTGAATTCTTCACAGCCAAAGCTGCCTCTACGTTGTTCTAAACTCTACAGCCTTTGTGGAGTGGCTCGATCACAGTTTTCACATTCGTTTCTCACTGGCTGTTTCCACTGACACTGATATTAACAAGGCAGTAAAACATTCTGGAGGGGTATCATTACAGAGCATTCTGAACCTTGAGACCATGCTGGCTGCAATTCTCCAATCATGTTTCAAAGTACTGAAGTAACGCCAATGATGTAGTAGCAGAAATGTCCATGCTCCTATGTACATGACCAGGTTCAAGTGTGACATTCAACCCGGGCACATTATTCTAATTTGTCATCAGGTCGCTGAATCCCCACCTATTTCTTAATATGACACATTGCTTAACACACAGTCAATAAAAAAATCCTTTCTATATTCAGAGATAGTAGGAACTGCAGATGCTGGAGAATCTGAGATACCAAGGTGTAGAGCTGGATGAACACAGCAGGCCAAGCCGCATCAGAGGAGCAGGAAGGCTGATGTTTCGGGCCTAGACCCTTCTTTCTATATTCATATCTCTGTTTACAGTCCTTCCAGGGAATTCTATAAATTGGAGTTTGTCTTATAAAGGCTAATTGACACAGTGTGGAGATGTAGTTACAGTTAAATTTGGTACACATCTAGCAATAAAGCTATTTTGTACTTTGACTTTTCACTAAATCTTTACCTATCCCATTAAATTCAGTATTGGAGGGGAAGACTGATTGGAGAAATACATTTGACAGAGTGTACTGGATGCCTTGCTGTAGTCATGTGACTTCTACCTCTGCTGTACGCATTTTCACTACCATTTCTGGCAGCCATTAAGCACATTACATGAAGCATATCAATAGTGTTCAGCTAAAATGGCATGGAGTTTCAGTGCTGCAAGGCTGTCAGCTACTCTAACAAAAGGAAATATTAAAGATGGATAACAAAGTGTGGAGCTGGATGAACACAGCAGGCCAAGCAGCATCTCAGGAGCACAAAAGCTGACGTTTTGGGCCCAGACCCTTCATCAGAGAGCTCTCTGATGAAGGGTCTAGGCCCGAAACATCAGCTTTTGTGCTCCTGAGATGCTGCTTGGCCTGCTGTGTTCATCCAGCTTCACACTTTGTTATCTTGGATTCTCCAGCATCTGCAGTTCCCATTATCTCTGATCACAAGTATTAAAGCTGGAGTCCACATATTTGAAGTATTGGGCGAGTCAGAAAGGGTTTTTTTTCCACTTCTGCTGCTATGGATATGAAAGGAGATTTGAAAGATTTGGCTTTTTTTCACTTTCAATGGTAAAACTATTAAATAGCTATAAAATGGAGTAAAAATATTGAGCAAATAAGAGTAGTAACCCTGTCAATCAGTGCTGGGATAAAATTGCTACAAGCAATTTCACATTCGTTTCTCACTGGCTGTTTCCACTGACACTGATATTAACAAGGCAGTAAAACATTGGATCTCAAACAGTAGTAGAGAACTCAGACAGGTAAGGTTTTGAAGACATACTTTGAATGTTATTTGTTAACGGTATATGTTTAACATCAGCGCTCTGGGTGACAGGAAGGCTTTTTATCAAAATGGGATAAATTTAGCTGATACCTGTAAATTTGGATAATTGGAAGATAACCTCAACAGAGATAGAAACCTTCTGGGAGTAACTGACCTTGTTGTGAGAATACAAAAACTTGTCAAGAAAGCCATCGACTTATGCAGAAGCTCTGAGGTTGTAAATTATCAGCTCGAACATACTGCGGAAAATAGACAAGGCTTTGTGTATGCTGAGAGATATTCCAAGTTGAACAACATGTTGAAAGAAAGGACAAAATAGTTGCAGAACAGACAGCAAAGGTCAAAGTCAGCAGACCGGATGTAAATATTGCAGAGAACATGGCACAAAAAGAAAGGAGAATTTCCAAGTGAAAGCAGTGTTCTAATTGCAAGAATCTGAATCATATTGCACATAAGTATTTAGCTATTAAGAAGCAAGGCAAGCCTAGCTTTTGTGCTCCTAAGATGCTGCTTGGCCTGCTGTGTTCAACCAGCTCCACACTTTGTTATCTAAGCCTCGCAAGATGGCTGCTGAAGGGACAGTTGCTGGTGATTCTGACAAATCTTTTTACACCGTATAAAAGGTTGTCGCTGTCAGATTGAAAGGAGATAAACGGTTCATGACTACTAAAATAGTGAATGCAGAAGGAAGATGTCGAACTAATGTGAAGTCAGATAGACATTGATATTCAGTGTGATATCACAAGTTTTGCAGACCAACATAAAGTGACTCACAATAGTGGCCCAAAGATTAAATCAGTCAAAAGCATCTTTGAAACTATATAATGGAATGATACTCAAGAGGACAAACAAAACTGGGAGGCAAATGCAATAGGAATATTGGAAATCCAGATAGTAAATGTTAAGCAAAATCCATTTGTCTCAACTGAAGCAAAGTTTTGACTGGTAACTCTAAATGTGCCAGTGGAGTTTTGCTGCATTTCACAAGCCACTAAGCTGAATAGATTCTAGATGTTTACAAAATATTTTTTAAAGGTCTCCAATATCTTTCTGGTGAATATCACTTCAAATTAGATGAGAGTGTGAGAACAACTCAGTATCTGCCAAGGAGAGTTCCGGTAGTCTCCAAGTCCAGTCTGAATGATGAGGTAGAAGAGCTGGATAAAGGAATCATCAAGAAAGTGACAACTCTTCCAGATTGCGTTAGTAGTATAGTAACAGTGAAGAAAAAACGTGTAAGATTGTGTGTATTGATGCAAAGAATCTAAACAAAGCTTTGAAAAAATCTTTTCAGAGACAGTAGAAATTGCAGATGCTGGAGAACCTGAGATTACAAGGTGTAGAGCTGGATGAACACAGCAGGCCAAGCAGCATCAGAGGAGCAGGAAGGCTGACGTTTTGGACAGAGGCTCTTTTTCAGAAATGGGGGAGGGGAAGGGGATTCTGAAAAAATAGGGAGGGGGGAGGCAGATAGAAGATGGGTAGAAGATGGGTAGAAGAGAAAACAGATGGAGAGGAGACAGACAGCTCAAAGAGGCGGGGATGAAGCCAGTGAAGGTGAGTGTAGGTGGAGAGTGAGGGAGGAGATATGTCAGTCCAGGAAGGATGGACAGGTCAAGGGAGCAGGATGAGGTTAGTAGGTAGGAGATCGGGTTGGGGCTTAATGTGGGAGGAGGGGATAGGTAGGAGGAAGGACAGGTTCAGGAGGCGGGGACAAGCTGGGCTGGTTTTGGGACGCAGTAGAGGGGGGGATGCGATTTTGAAACTTGTGAAGTCCGCATTGATGCCATTGGGCTTCAGGGTTCCCAAGTGCAATGTGAGGTCCTGCTCCTGCAACCTTCGGGTAGCATTGTTGTGGCACTGCAGGAGGCCCAAGATGGACATGTCATCTGAGGAATGGGAGGGGGAATTGAAATGGTTTGCGACTGGGAGGTGCAGTTGTTTAGTGCAAATCAAGCATAGGTCTTCTGCAAAGCGGTCCACAAGCCTCTGCTTGGTTTCTCCAATGCAGAGGAGGCCACAAAGGGGACAGCGGATGCAGTATACCACATTAACAGATGTGCAGGTGAACATTGGCTTGATGTGTAAAGTCTTCTTGGGGCCTGGGATGGTGGTGACAGGGAAGGTGTAGGCGCAGGTCTAGCACTTCCTGCGGTTGCAGGGAGAAGTGCTGGCTGAGGTGGGGCTGGAGGGGAGGGTGGAGCGGACAAGGGAGTCACGGAGAGAGTGGCCCATCTGGAAAGCAGATAAAGGTGGGGAGGGAAAAATGTTTTTGGTAGTGGGGTCAGATTGCAGATGGCGGAAGTGTAAGAGGATGATGCGTTGGATCCGGCGGTTGGTGGGGTGGTACATGAGGACAAGGGAGATTCTGGTTTGGTTGTTATTGCGGGGAGGGGGTGGGAGGGATGAGTTGCAGGAAATGCGGGAGACACGGTCGAGGGCGTTCTCGACCACTGACAGGGGAAGTTGTGGCTCTTGAAGAACGAGGGCATCTGAGATGTACGACAGTGGAATGCCTCATCCTGGGAGCAGATGCAGCGGAGGTGAAGGAATTGGGAATAGGGCATGGCATTTTTGCAGGAAGGTGGGTGGGAGGAGGTGCATTCTTGGTAGGTGTGGGAGTCGGTGGGCTTGAAATGGATATCCGTTTCCAGGTGGTTGCCAGAGACTGAAATAGAGAGGTCCAGGAAGGAGAGAGAGGTATCAGAGATGGTCCAGGTGAACATAAGGTTGGGGTTACATTGATGACTGTATCGGCGTCGCATGTTTCCACGAGGAGCTCAAACAGTTCATCAACTTCACCAATGCCTTCTATCCCAAACTTAAGAAAGGTCTAGGCCCAAAACGTCAGCCTTTCTGCTCCTCTGATGCTGCTTGGCCTGCTGTGTTCACCCAGCTCTACACCTTGTTATCTTCAAAAAAATCTCATCATTTCATGCCAAACATTCAAAAAAGTTTCCCATATCTTGTCAAAGCAGTCTTTAATATCCTGAATGCAAAGGATAGTTTTTGGCAGCTTGAACTGGATGTAGTTTTCTAACTACATTCTGGATGACTTTCAGGAGATACAGATGGTTTCCTTTAGGATTGTTCCCTTGGGCAGCAAAGTTTGCCAGAGGACCTGACAGAGATGTATAAAATTATGAAGGCCATAGATTGGAATGGAGTGCTCTTTTTCCATTGGTAGAGGGATTGCTAGCCCAGGCAGAATGCTGGTGAAGCTCCTCCCCACCCTTTCTAGTGCAATCAAATCCTTCTTACAATATGGTGATCAGAACAGCACACATTATGCCAGCTGTGGTCTAATCAATGCTCTCTACTGTTCTGGTATCACTTCCCTGTACATGTATTTAATGCCTTAGCTAATAAAAACAAGTATCCCATACGCCTTCTTAACCACGTTATCAAACATCCCTGTTACCTTCAGGGATCTACGGATGTGCATACTAATATCCTCTGCCTTGTGCCATATCAAAACCTTGCTCATGCTCATGTAGACACATTAAATTCATTCCCCTCATCAACATTTCTGCTTAACTATTTAAAACAAATTGATCGAATTTGTCAAACACAACCTTTTCTGAACAAAAACATGTTGACTGTTCCAGATTAATCATATCTCTCCAAGTGTAGATACAGTCTGTTACTCAGGATTGGGTATACTGAGATAACATGATAGCCCAAGATGGCATCTTTTACAAAGCAAACAGAATCGTGGAAAATAGAACAGTGGAACAGAGGAGCAGGTCCTACGGCCCACCATGTCTGTGCCGACTGTAATGCCACTATAAACTAACCCTAATAGCCTGCACATGGCTCATATAACTCTATTCACTGCCTGTTCACGTGTCTGTTTAATGCCCTCTTAAACGTTGCTATTGTAAATGCTTCTATTACGTCCCCAGGTGGCACATTACAGTTACCTGCCACCCTTTGTGTAAAAATCTTTCCTTTAAACTTTCCTTCTGCCACCTTAAACCTATGCCTCTTAGTATTTGACATTTTCACCTCAGGTAAAACACTCTGACTGTCCACTTATCCATTCCTCTCATAATCTGATATACTTTTATCAGGTCACCCCATCAGCACCCAATGCTCGAGCAAAAATAATCCAGAAATTTGCCCAATCTCTCCTTATAGCTCATGCATTCTCATCCAGACAACATACTGGTAAAACTCTCTTGCACCCTCTCCAAAACCTTCACATCCTTCTTACGGTGTGGTGACCAGAACTGCACGGAATTTTCCAAATGTGGCCTCACTAAAGATTTATACAGCTGGAATATGACTTGCCAAACTTTTATACTCAATGCCCCGACTAATGAAGGCAAGCATTCTTTACCGTCTTATCCACTTGTAATATCACTTTTAGGGAGCTATGTACTTGCACTCCAAGATTCCTTTGTTCTAAGGATCCTGCCATTTACTGCAGACTTTCTTCTTGCATTTGACCTCCTAAAATTCATCACCTCACACTTGCCAGATTAAAGACCACTTGCCATTTCTCCATTCAACTTTCCAGCTGATCCATGTCCCGCTGTATCTTTTGACAACCATTTTCACTGACCACAGCTCCACCAATTTTCATATTGTCTGCAAATGTACTAATCAGACCATCTATATTTTTAGAGATAATGGGAACTGCAGATGCTGGAGAATCCAAGATAACAAAGTGTGAAGCTGGATGAACACAGCAGCATCTCAGGAGCACAAAAGCTGATGTTTCGGGCCTAGATCAGAGAGGGGGATGGGGTGAGGGTTCTGGAATAAATAGGGAGAGAGGGGGAGGCGGACCGAAGATGGAGAGAAAAGAAGAAAGGTGGAGAGGAGAGTGTAGGTGGGGAGGTAGGGAGGGGATAGGTCAGTCCAGGGAAGACGGACAGGTCAAGGAGGTGTGATGAAGTTAGTAGGTAGGAAATGGAGGTACGGCTTGAGGTGGGAGAAAGGGATGAGTGAGAGGAAGAGCAGGTTAGGGATGCAGAGACAGGCTGGGCTGGTTGTGTGATGCAGTGGGGGGAGGGGACGAACTGGGCTGGTTTTTGTTTCTGCCTCACCGAACTCATCTCCACCTATCTGGACTCCATTTTCTCCCCATTGCTCCAGGAACTCCCTACCTACATCGGTGACACCACCCACGCCCTCCAGCTCCTCCAGAACTTCCAATTCCCTGGCCCCCCACACCTCATTTTCACCATAGACGTCCAGTCCCTATACACCTGCATTCCCCATGCAGATGGCCTCAAGGCTCTCCGCTTCTTCCTGTCCCGCAGGCCCGACCAGTCCCCCTCCACCGACACCCTCATCCGCCTAGCCGAACTCGTCCTCACCCTCAACAACTTCTCTTTCGATTCCTCCCACTTCCTACAGACAAAATGGGTGGCCATGGGCACCCGCATGGGCCCCAGCTATGCCTGCCTCTTTGTAGGTTATGTAGAACAGTCCCTCTTCCGCACCTACACAGGCCCCAAACCCCACATCTTCCTCCGTTACATTGATGACTGTATCGGCGCCGCCTCTTGCTCCCCAGAGGAGCTCAAACAGTTCATCCACTTCACCAACACCTTCCACCCAAACCTCAAGTTCACCTGGGCCATCTCCAACACATCCCTCACCTTCCTGAACCTCTCAGTCTCCATCTCAGGTAACCAGCTAGAAATTGATGTCCATTTCAAGCCCACCGACTCCCACAGCTACCTAGAATACACCTCCTCCCACCCACCCTCCTGCAAAAATTCCACCCCCTATTCCCAATTCCTCCGCCTCCGCCGCATCTGCTCTCACGATGAGGCATTCCACTCCCGCACATCCCAGATGTTCAAGTTCTTCAAGGACCGCAACTTTCCCTCTGCAGTGGTCGACAACGCCCTTGACCGTGTCTCCCGCATTTCCCGCAACACATCCCTCACACCCCGCCCCCGCCACAACCGTCCCAAGGGGATCCCCCTTGTTCTCACACACCACCCCACCAACCTCCGGATACAACGCATCATCCTCTGACACTTCCGCCATCTACAATCCGACCCCACCTCCCAAGACACTTTTCCATCCCCACCCCTGTTTGCTTTCCGGAGAGACCACTCTCTCCGTGACTCCCTTGTTCGCTCCACACTGCCCTCCAACCCCACCACACCCGGCACCTTCCCCTGCAACCGCAGGAAGTGCTACACTTGTCCCCACACCTCCTCCCTCGCCCCTATCCCAGGCCCCAAGATGACTTTCCATATTAAGCAGATGTTCACCTGCACATTTGCCAATGTGGTATACCCTAATCCATTGTACCCGGTGTGGCTTCCTCTACATTGGGGAAACCAAGCGGAGGCTTGGGGACCGCTTTGCAGAACACCTCCGCTCAGTTCGCAATAAACAACCGCACCTCCCAGTTGCGAACCATTTTAACTCCCCCTCCCATTCTTTAGACGACATGTCCATCATGGGCCTCCTGCAGTGCCACAATGATGCCACCCGAAGGTTGCAGGAACAGCAACTCATATTCCGCTTGGGAACCCTGCAGCCCAATGGTATCAATGTGGACTTCACCAGCTTCAAAATCTTCTCTTCCCCCACCGCGTCCTAAAACCAGCCCAGCTCAACCCCTCCCCCCAGTGCACCCCAAAATCAGCCCAGCCTGTCTCCGCCTCCCTAACCTGTTCTTCCTCTCACCCATCCCTTCCTCCCACCTCAAGCCGCACCTCCATTTCCTACCTACTAACCTCATCCCACCTCTTTGACCTGTCCGTCTTCCCTGGACTGACCTATCCCCTCCCTACCTCCCCACCTATACACTCCTCTCCACCTATCTTCTTTTCTCTCCATCTTCGGTCCGCCTCCCCCCTCTCCCTATTTATTCCAGAACCCCCTCCCCATCCCCCTCTCTGATGAAGGGTCTAGGCCCGAAACTTCTGCTTTGGTGCTCCTGAGATGCTGCTTGGCCTGCTGTGTTCATCCAGCTTCACACTTGGTTATCGTCTATATTTTTATCCAGAGCATTCACATATATTACAGAAAACAGAGTCCCAGCACTAATCCTTGCAGAACCCCCAATGGTCACAGAGCACCAGTCAGAAAAATCTCCTTCCAAAACTAGACTATCTTCTATAACTGAGCCAACTTTGTGTCTAAAATCTCTATCTCTAAGGGTATCAGAAAAGAGTTGCTGTAGCACATCAATGGAACCCATCAGGGAACGGAGTCTCGTCTGAGAAAGGCAAAACACGAGCAACAAGATCAAGGACCATATGAGTCAATGCACTGCTTGTAACAAATACAGGGCAAAGCAAGCCACAAATGATACATCCCAGATAAACCATGGATGAAGCTGGGAGTAGACTTCTTGCAGGACCCAATTAATTTTATCACCATGGACTACTATTCTGACTACTGGGAATTAGACCACTTGACTTCAGTGATTACCAGTGAGGTTGTAGAATGCTTGAAAACACTTATTCAGTTGTCATTGCATTCCTGACCTTGTAATAAGTTACAGCAGTTCTCAGTTCATGAGTGAAGCCACTTCATAAATGATTGAGAAATTCAACACCATATATCATTTTCATACTACCCTAGTCAAACAGAAAGGGTGCGACCACATTGAAAATCACCAAAGGACCACAAGAAATACAGCAAATCCAGCATCGACTTGTACAAAGCAATCCTTTAGTGGAGAAACACACCTACTTAAGGCATGGAAAATAATCCAGTTAGAGTCACGCAGTTGTAAAGCATGGACACAGATCCTTTGGTCCAATTCATCCATGCTGACCAGGTATCCTAAATTAATCTAGTCCCATTAGCCAGCATTTAGTCCATATCCCTTTAAACACTTCTTATTCACATACCCATCAAGTTGCCTTTTAAATTTTGTAGCCATACACACACCACCCTCTGAGTGAAAACATTGTCCCTTAGGTCCCTTTTAAATCTTTCCCTGTCACCTTAAACCTATGCCCTCTAATTCTGGGCTGCTCCACCCTGGGGAAAAGGCCTGGGCTATCCACCGTATAAATGGCCCTCACGATTTTATATCTCAGCCTCCGACACTCCAGAGAAAATAGCCCCAGCTTACTCAGCCTCTCCCTACAGCTCAAATGCTCCGACCCTGGCAACATCCTTGTACATCTTATCTGAACCTTTCAAGTTTCACAACATCCTTCCTATAACTGTCGAAGAATGCAGCAGAAGATAGATAGATTGGAGAGTTGTGGGAGGAATGGCAGATGGAGTTCAATCCAGGCAAATGCGAGGTGATGCATTTTGGAAGATCCAATTCAAGAGCAAACTATACAGTAAATGGAAAAGCCCTGGGAAAAATTGATACACAGAGAGATCTGGGTGTTCAGGTCCATTGTACACTGAAGCTGGCAAGGCAGGTTGATATAGTGGTCAAGAAGGCATATGGCATGCTTTCATTTATCGGATGGGGTATTGAGTACAAGAGTTGGCAGGTCATGTTGCAGTTATATAGGGCTTTGGTTCGACCACATTTGGAATACTGCACACACTTCTGGTCGCCACACTACCAAAAGGATGTGGATGCTTTGGAAAGGATGCAGAGGATGTTCACCAGGATGTTGCCTGGTATGGAGGCCACTAGCAATGAAGAGAGGTTGAGTAGATTAGGATTATTTTCATTAGGAAGACAGAGGTTGAGGGGGGACCTGATTGAGGTCTACAAAATCATGAGAGGTACAGACAGGGTGGATAGCAAGAAGCTTTTTCCCAGAGTGGGGCACTCAGTTACTAGGGGTCATGATTTCAAGTTGAGAGGGGAAAAGATTACGGGAGATATGCGTGGAAAGTTCTGTGCGCAGAGGGTGGTGGGTGCCTGGAATGAGTTGCCAGCAGAGGTGGTGGAGGCGGGCACAAAAGCACCATTTAAGAAGTATCTTGACAGACAGATGAATGGGCAGAGAGCAGAGGGATACAGATCCTTGGAAAATAGGTGACAGGTTTAGTTAGAGGATCTGGATTGGCACAGGCTTGGAGGGCCGAAAGGCCTGTTTCTGAGCTGTAATTTTCTTTGTTCTTTGTTCTTTATCCTAACGGGGAGAGCAGAACTGAATGTAGTAATCCAAAAGTGGCCCAATATACTGTACAGCTGCAATGTGACCTCCCAACTCATATATTCAACGCATTTACCAATAAAGGCAAGCATTCCAAACACTTTCACTATCCTGTCTACCTCTACTCCACTTCCAAGGAACAACTAATATCATGCCATACACAAACTACTCAATTTGATAAAACTACTAAATGATTACCTGTGCTGAGCAGCGGAAGGCCAGTCGAAGTGCAAACATTCAACACTTTCAACAAGAGTCTGAACATGTAGCAACTTAGAACATGTGCAGAGTAGTTGTTACCTTGACTGTACTTGGTAAAAATGAATGACTAGATGTATCATCATAACTGCAACAGGCATCTGCTCAGGAAGATGTGATTTCACCATCTGTACTGAGGACAAAATCATCGTCAGTCCCAGAGGTCGACTGTGCCCTAACAATGGAAACGGATCAGTAACAATTACCATGATAAAAACACACAATGTTTTTAATATGAATTTGGAAAAAGGCACTGGTATACAGTGTAGTAGCAAGCTGGATTACCATAGCTATGTGACTTAGAATCATATTATAGAATTGCTACAGTGTAGAAACAGGCTACTTAGCCCAACAAGTTCACACCATGCCGCCAAAGTGCATCCCACCTAGACCCATCCCCCAACCCTTTCCCTTGAACCCTGCATTTTCCAAGGCTAATCCATCTAGCCTTCATATCCCTGGACACTACAGGCAATTTGGCATGGCCAATCCACCTAATCTGCACATCTTTGGACTACTGGAGGAAACCAGACCACCCAGTGGAAACCCACGCAGGCATGGGGAGAATATGCAAACTGCACACAGTCACCCATGGATGGAATTGAACCCATGTCCCTAGCGCTGTGAGGCAGCAGTGCTAACCACTAAGCCACCGTACCTGTTTGAAGTATGTTCACTTCAGTTTGTTCCAGCAATTAAACACATGATATGAAATAAATAAAGTTGAAACATGATTATAATTTTGCGTCTACACCGATTTTTCTTTTGCAAAATTACTAGTTACTCTTAAGGAATGGAGAATTCAACAAATCAGTTCTTTCCCTTGAGATTTGCATGCAGACTCCTGGAATTAGATAGAAAATTATCTTTATAATATGCAAAATGAATAAATCACATGGAAATCTTGAAATTTGATTTATTCCTCTCACCAGTTAAAATTTTACAGACACAGGGCTTGTCATGGCAATCTGAGCTGCTGTTAATTTTTAAACAAATGGGTGAACTAAAAGGAACAGGTAACAAACAAAATGAATGAATAATACCTGTATTTTTGGATGTTTGATCTTTCTCAGTTATATAGCACAAATTTCACTCGGCAATTGCCCTGAAAATCACATTTATCCTGGCTGAAGGATTTGTCAGAATAAATGTTGCTGCCCCAATTCAGAGCTGGAAATCCAAAACTGAAAGCCATAAAATTTTACTTAATAGGAGTTACTGTCCCTGAAGCTCAGATAGACAATACATTTTAATAAACTTCAACATTAGACCCATACAAGTATAATATATGAAAGTAAAGGACATTGTGAAGAAGATAGTTCCGGTATTGTTTTTACTCGCAGGAGAGAGGCATGAAAACATGTGAAATTCAAGCTGCAGAGATGTTCACAGGCTGCAACCTGCTCAGCTGCACCTGAGGGATACATGTTCAAAATTTCATTCTTCTTTACTTATCTAGAGAGCTGGCCTTTGCTAAAATGACAATCTAACTCACTGCTATTTCCAGACTCTCCCACTCCGCATTTTGTTTGGTTGCTGTTTGGTCCTGAAGACAATCTACAAGAATGTCACCTTAAGGGGGACATTGGACGCAATCCCATAGCAAACAAAAACAGAAATTGCTGGAGAAACTCTCAAGATCCCATGCCTGTCATAGCAAGTGGAGCAGACTATCTCCCCAGACTGCCCAAGCAATCAATGCACAGCTACTTTGGGGGCAAGTGGTAGGAGGGGGCATTGGAGAAGGGGGAGACTGTGGTATAAGCTAATATTTCAGAAATGGGTTGATGTCATATTAAGCTCAACTCAATCTGATGATGTCATACATTTTTAGGTGGGGAAAAAGAGGAGTCGAGATCAAAATTTTGATGGAGACAGATGTGGCATAACTGTCTCCCAATAGTGTATTGCAAGAAACAGTAGATAGAGATTATATTGGTTAGTTCAACAAATGAACTAAAACAGTGTGCAGTTAGGACAAGTGGCTCTTCTTGTTAAGATTCATTAGTGGCTCAACCAATACCACCGCTAACCAAATAGGCCTTTTGACCCAGTATTGAAAGAAAGATCGGTGCTGGGCCCTTAAGGTGCAGTTGTAATGTCCTACCTCTGAGCCAGGAGGTGCAGGGTCAGATCCCATCAGCTCCAAAGATGTTTAATAACATTTTTGAACAGGTTGATTTGAAAATATCTGGAAAGGTAACTGGTGGCAGAACTCTACCTCAACCATTAGTTGATAGTAGTTGGTTTCACAGCACTGGGCATTGTTGCTGAAATACCTCTAGGTAAGATTGATAGGAAACATCCATTTGACCCAGGAGAAAAACATGTTCAGAATATAAGTGAGTGTACGACTTTAAGAATACTCACACAGCTGTAAGTACTTAAACACACAAGTAGTCAGGACAACTCGTGGAAGGAACAACGACACCAAAACCTCCACTTCAGGACTGATGAGGAGCATAAGGGAAGCTATGTGAGCTAGTTAGAGCTGAAAGAACTCATCACACTTGGCAGTTGCAGGAGTTCGGACAGTTGAAATATCTGTAAAGGCAGTCCCAAATCAAGATTCAGTTGAGACCCAACATGTTTTCAAGCTCCACGAGTGAAAATGAAAATATCTGGTAGGTATTGGGCAAAAATTTAAATTAATGGGCAAAGAACTAGGTTTGGAATGACAAAAGTTAAAGGAAGAAGTATTTACCTTTCACAATGAACATTGCTGCCAAAGCAAGTGTATACCATGAAGTATGGCTACTGTAGTCAAGTCAAGTAATTGAATTTAAAATCAGGCTGCAGCACTGGGAATGTTGAGGAGCAAATTTAGTGTAATAAAACGTCAATTTAAAAGATAAAGAATGAGTCTAATAGAAGAATGGTTTGAATACTTCTAAAACAGTGATAAGAATAAGAGATCAATAATTTAAAGCATAATTTTGGCAAGAAGATTTATTAATGCCACAGTGACAAAACGTTATTGTGTGTTGGCTTATAAACAGCAGGAAGGTGTGCATTTTGACTGTGATAAAGCATGAAACTGTTATTTTGGCTGTAAAAGGTGGAAATGCTTAAATTCTAACCGCAAAAGGTCAGAAAAAAAAGTAAGCTTTACAGAGATATGGTATTGATATTTTATAGAATTTAAAGCACTTTTCAAAGAAAATAATACAACATTGCTTTACTGAACACTTTCAACTCTTGTAAAACAAAGAAAGACAGTATCACCATACTACTGAATTTATAATCTATTTGGCAGAGAGAGAATAAAATAGCTTTCAGATACTACAGAATTCAAAACTTTGTTAACGAAGGAAGACTAAATAATTCACAAGAAAATGAAAATGGCAGATGAAATAATACTACCGCAAAGATTACGTAACAGAAATAAACCAAACAAAACAGAAATTTCAGTGATCGTAGGATCTGCAGATGCTGGAGAATCTGAGATAACAAGGTGTAGAGCTGCATGAACACAGCAGGTCAAGTAGCATCACAGGAGCAGGAAGGCTGACGTTTCAGGCCTTGACCCTTCTTCAGAAAATTTTTTCTGAAGAAGGGTCTAGGCCTGAAACGTCAGCCTTCCTGCTCCTCTGATGTTGTTTGACCTGCTGTGTTCATCCAGCTGTATACGTTAGAACAGAAGTTTGAACATCCTAGAGAAAACAATTCTTAAGGTACAGAATTGCTTCAACTTAAATGTTAAATCTTAAACTGAAGTTCAAAATATACTATTTATTCAATAGGCCTCAGAATAATGGTATTATATATTAAAAAAACAAAAGAAGGCAGCGATAGTTTTGTAGAAGTCCTTCAAGATTTTGAAAATTACTGTAATCTGAGAACAAGCACAATTCTTAAAAAAACAAGCCATAGCAGCAGAGTTCAGCATCCAGGCGAATCTGTGGATAATTTCATTACTAACCTCTACAAATTAGTGGAAAACTTTGACATCACAGGTTTGAAATAAGAATGCATAAGAGACAGAATTATTGTTGGAATCACTGATGAGGTACTGTCTGATCTATTAAAGTATAAAGACAATTTGGTTTTAGAGAGAGCTGTTCAAATTGTGCTGGAAACATATATTAGGAAGGCTATCAGACAGACCTTGATAACAATAACCTTATAATAGGCAAGTAGCAGAATAGGGCAGGATACAATTGCTTATGAGTCAGCAGACTGGCACTGATTGTAATCTGTATGGCAGAGGGAGTTTTCCATGGGAACCAGAGGAACCTTGTTTCATTGCAGGGCAATCATCCATTCATGCTCAACTGGGATGAACCCAATGAGGAATGTCATGGTGAAAATAACTTACAGACCCATCAAGGCAAGCTCAGAATCAAGGTCAACTTTCTTTATGTCAAAGACCTTACAAGCTTCCAAGATTCAAAAGATCAAACTCTGGAGGAACTGTGAGGTCTCCAGGCTGCCTGATTTTCTGAAGTGAGGCACTCTGGGAGAGATGCGGTAGTCATAAATATAAACATTATTATGTCTCTAAATTTACACATGCTTGCTGTGGGGACATGACTGTGGGGAGAAATGTCTTGGTCGGTAGCAGGTGGGGGAGTGGAATTTGTAACGTAATGGTTCAGAAAGGGTTGATGGTGGGAGTGCCTCAAGCTGAAGCCAAGATGATATTGTCATGATGTAGACAGATGTTGTCATTGTTGCCTCATGAATTATTGAGTACTACCTATTGTAATCCTGCGATGAACTGGCTCTTGATAGAACAAGTGCCTCTTCTCATTAGCACTCAAGTGGTTCAGCCTCTATCACTTTGATACTTGATCACTGAAGAGGTTCCTATAAACTGGTTTTAAAAAAAAGGAGGATTTTCCTAATCTGGACCTGTTTAAACTGTTAATTTATTGATCTATTTAAAAGAGTGGAAAATAGATTTGGTGGCAGCAATGAACACAAACCATCAGTTGATAGTAAAATGTGAGGCTGGATGAACACAGCAGGCCAAGCAACATCTCAGGAGCACAACAGCTGACGTTTCGGGCCTAGACCCTTCATCAGAGAGGGGGATGGGGAGAGGGAACTGGAATAAATAGGGAGAGAGGGGGAGGCGGACCGAAGATGGAGATTAAAGAAGATAGGTGGAGAGAGTATAGGTGGGGAGGTAGGGAGGGGATAGGTCAGTCCAGGGAAGACGGACAGGTCAAGGAGGTGGGATGAGGTTAGTAGGTAGATGGGGTGCGGCTTGGGGTGGGAGGAAGGGATGGGTGAGAGGAAGAACAGGTTAGGGAGGCAGAGACAGGTTGGACTGGTTTTGGGATGCAGTGGGTGGGGGGGAAGAGCTGGGCTGGTTGTGTGGTGCAGTGGGGGGAGGGGACGAACTGGGCTGGTTTAGGGATGCAGTAGGGGAAGGGGAGATTTTGAAACTGGTGAAGTCCACATTGATACCATATGGCTGCAGGGTTCCCAGGCGGAATATGAGTTGCTGTTCCTGCAACCTTCAGGTGGCATCATTGTGGCAGTGCAGGAGGCCCATGATGGACATGTCATCTAGAGAATGGGAGGGGGAGTGGAAATGGTTTGCGACTGGGAGGTGCAGTTGTTTGTTGCGAACTGAGCGGAGGTGTTCTGCAAAGCGGTCCCCAAGCCTCCGCTTGGTTTCCCCAATGTAGAGGAAGCCACACCGGGTACAGTGGATGCAGTATACCACATTGGCAGATGTGCAGGTGAACCTCTGCTTAATGTGGAATGTCATCTTGGGGCCTGGGATAGGGGTGAGGGAGGAGGTGTGGGGACAAGTGTAGCATTTCCTGCAGTTGCAGGGGAAGGTGCCAGGTGTGGTGGGGTTGGATGGCAGTGTGGAGCGAACAAGGGAGTCACGGAGAGAGTGGTCTCTCCGGAAAGCAGACAGGGGTCGGGATGGAAAAATGTCTTGGGTGGTGGGGTCGGATTGTAAATGGCGGAAGTGTCGGAGGATGATGCGTTGTATCCGGAGGTTGGTAGGGTGGTGTGTGAGAACGAGGGGGATCCTCTTGGGGCGGTTGTGGCGGGGGCGGGGTGTGAGGGATGTGTTGCGGGAAATACGGGAGACGCGGTCAAGGGCGTTCTCGATCACTGTGGGGGGAAAGTTGCGGTCCTTAAAGAACTTGGACATCTGGGATGTGCGGGAGTGGAATGTCTTATCGTAGGAGCAGAGGCGGAGGAATTGGGAATAGGGGATGGAATTTTTGCAGGAGGGTGGGTGGGAGGAGGTGTATTCTAGGTAGCTGTGCGAGTCGGTGGGCTTGAAATGGACATCAGTTACAAGCTGGTTGCCTGAGATGGAGACTGAGAGGTCCAGGAAAGTGAGGGATCTGCTGGAGATAGCCCAGGTGAACTGAAGGTTGGGGTGGAAGGTGTTGGTGAAGTGGATGAACTGTTCGAGCTCCTCTGGGGAGCAAGAGGTGGCGCCGATACAGTCATCAATGTACCGGAGGAAGAGGTGGGGTTTGGGGCTCGCACAGCTACCTAGAATACACCTCCTCCCACCCACCCTCCTGCAAAAATTCCATCCCCTATTCCCAATTCCTCCGCCTCCGCCGCATCTGCTCCCACGATAAGACATTCCACTCCCGCACATCCCAGATGTCCAAGTTCTTTAAGGACCGCAACTTTCCCCCCACAGTGATTGAGAACGCCCTTGACCGCGTCTCCCGTATTTCCCACAACACATCCCTCACACCCCGTACCCGCCACAACCGCCCTAAGAGGATCCCCCTCGTTCTCACACATCACCCTACCAACCTCCGGATACAACGCATCATCCTCCGACACTTCCGCCATTTACAATCCGACCCCACCACCCAAGACATTTTTCCATCCCCACCCCTGTCTGCTTTCCGGAGAGACCACTCTCTCCGTGACTCCCTTGTTCGCTCCACACTGCCCTCCAACCCCACCACACCCGGCACCTTCCCCTGCAACCGCAGGAAATGCTACACTTACCCCCACACCTCCTCCCTCACCCCTATCCCAGGCCCCAAGATGACATTCCACATTAAGCAGAGGTTCACCTGCACATCTGCCAATGTGGTATACTGCATCCACTGTACTCGGTGTGGCTTCCTCTACATTGGGGAAACCAAGCGGAGGCTTGGGGACCGCTTTGCAGAACACCTCCGCTCAGTTTGCAACAAACAACTGCACCTCCCAGTCGCAAACCATTTCCACTCCCCCTCCCATTCTCTAGATGACATGTCCATCATGGGCCTCCTGCACTGCCACTATGATGTCACCCGAAGATTGCAGGAACAGCAACTCATATTCCGCCTGGGAACCCTGCAGCCATATGGTATCAATGTGGACTTCACCAGTTTCTAAATCTCCCCTTCCCCTACTGCATCCCTAAACCAGCCCAGTTCGTCCCCTCCCCCCACTGCACCACACAACCAGCCCAGCTCTTCCCCCCCACCCACTGCATCCCAAAACCAGTCCAACCTGTCTCTGCCTCCCTAACCGGTTCTTCCTCTCACCCATCCCTTCCTCCCACCCCAAGCCGCACCCCCATCTACCTACTAACCTCATCCCACCTCCTTGACCTGTCCGTCTTCCCTGGGCTGACCTATCCCCTTCCTACCTCCCCACCTATACTCTCTCCACCTATCTTCTTTACTCTCCATCTTCGGTCCGCCTCCCCCTCTCTCCCTATTTATTCCAGTTCCCTCTCCCCATCCCCCTCTCTGATGAAGGGTCTAGGCCCGAAACGTCAGCTGTTGTGCTCCTGAGATGCTGCTTGGCCTGCTGTGTTCATCCAGCCTCACATTTTATTATCTTGGAATTCTCCAGCATCTGCAGTTCCCATTATCTCTGATACCATCAGTTGATAGTGTTTGGTACCATAGCACATAAAATTTAATCAATTGTGTTACAACAGATGTAGGAGGGTGCACCAGTTCTGAGGAAGGGTCACCGGACCCAAAACATTTCCTTCACAGACCTGCTGAGTTTTTTCCAGCAACTTCTGCGTCCCCAATTATACAGACCAAGTGTAGTTTGGTTTACTTTTCAGCAGTATAATTTAACAGCTCTTTTCTACGCAGAGCTTGTTTCTGCTTAATTTGCCTTCTTCAACTAACTTTGAATCACGAGCTGCTCTTCAGTGATTTCTAAGTTATTTTGAGTGGCCTTCTAAAAACCTTAGAAGAACGTCTGCTCTTGTTCCAAGAAAAATAATTATGTAACTAATATTTTGAAGGAATCAAATGTAGCAAATCCTTGTAACTGCCTGTCCATTGAAAGTTACAACGTGGTCAAGTGCTGGTTCCCGTATCACAAATTGATACAACAAAAAAAGGAATTTATCACCTTTCGTGATCTATCACGGCTACATTGCAACTATGATTGAATGGAAGTGCACAACTCACTTGCAGTCTCCTATTAGTAGTACTAGTATTACCCCGAATACATTGCTTGTAAATGATATTATTTTTGTCAATGTAATTATGGCGTAAGGGTTTTTCTGAATGGAGGATATTTTTAACAGCATTGACAGCTGAAAAAGGGCAAATCACGAAAAACCAAATTGTAATTTCTTGGACAGAGCATTTTAGGTGAGGATGTTCCAACAACTTTGTACAATTCTACAAACTTCCAATGATAGGACGGGGATGGTCAGCAATCAGAGGACACAGATTTCAAAGAAATTGTAAAATGTCAGGCAGCAGATGGGGAGAACTTTTTTTACACAATGAGTTGTTGCAACGTTGAACAAAGTGTCTGAAAGTGCAGTGGAAGCAGATTCAGCAGTAACTTACAAAATGAAACTAGAAAATAACTTAAAAGGAGGGGAGAAAATCAATGTCAGTGCTACAGGGTAAGAAAGAGGAACAGGGGATATATGCTAGTTCTTTTAGAAACCTGACCCAGGCACAAAGGATTGAACAATGTCCTGTGATGTATTACTCTCTGAATATATTCTTCGACCATTTCTGCCTCTTGGACCTCCAGAGATCCTATTTCTTTACTTAGTCATCTGGCACTGCCACTGCCAAAAAGGGATGGCTCTGTTATTGGACAGTTTTCCTTCATTCAAGCGACCTAGTCTCTCTCAAAAGATAAAATCGAAAAAGATGAGAAGTGCTGGAAATCTGAATTACATGGAAGAGTAACTGGCATGAGAAGAAGGAATAAGGAAGCCATTTCATCAAAATCTTAAGAATCTGAGGTATGAAAATCCCAGAATTGCTGCAGTGCAGAAGGGGCCATTCAGCCCATTGTGTCTGCACTAGGTTGTCTGAACATTTTGACTTCATGCCCAACTCTTACCTTCTCCCCAGAAACCTGTACATTGTTTCTATTCAAATAATTATCAAATTATTAAATCTCAAATACCTCAATTGAATCGGCCTCCATCACACTTTGAGGCAGTGCAATTTGAACCAAAACGCAGAATTTGCTGGAAAAGCTCAGCAGGTCTGGCAGCAGAGAAATCAAAGTTAATGTTTCAGGTCCGGTGACCCTTCCTCAGAACTGATGGTAGCTAGGAAAATGCTGGTTTGTTTACAGAAGGTAGGGTGGGCGGAGAGGATAAGGAGTAAACGATTGGTAGGGATACATCCTAAAGAGAGAGAAGAACAGTCAAAGGAGTGGATAACGGTAGGGCTGGGAGGGTGAATAGCTGTTAATGGAAACTGTTAGTGGCTAATAATAGTGTGTAATGGCAAGCTATGTCATGACAAGACCTGGTGTGTGGGGTATGGGCCTGGGGGAGTTCAGGCCCTAAAATTATTCAACTCGATATTGAGTCCTGAAGGTTGCAGGGTTCCTAAGCAGAAAATGAGGTGTTTTTCTTCCAGCTTGCACTGAGTTTTGCTGGAGTATTGCAGCAAGCCTGAGACACAGATGTTGGCTAGGGAACAGGGTGGTGTATTAAAGTGGCAGCCAACAGGAGGCTCAGAATCTTTTTGCAGGCAGGACATGATTGCTGTGGAAGGCCATCAAAGGCGGTGGGTGGGGGGCAGCAGGAATATGTGTCTGGTGGAGGCATCTTGCTGGAGATGGTAGAAATGGAGGCTGATGATCTTTTGATTTGCATCTCAAGCCCAGACGATTCGCTAGGTTTTGTTCTTAGCTCACATTGGCATCCTTTGCAAAACAAAACTATGCTCTCTGATTCTCCATCATTTTATGGCAAATGCTAAACAAATCTAAAATGGCAGGTGAGCTTAAATTACTTTTGGAATGCTCTTAAATTTGATAACAGTAACAGTAACAAATTGTAGCTATCGTACTCCAGTGAACCTTGCTTTCATAGACTCAAGTTGAGCTTCTGCTTATATTGATTGCTGTAGTGAGGCAATCGGCCCTACAGAACTGCAAACATACTAACAAAATTACAAACTAGGTGTAGGCCATTCACCCCTGCGAGCCTATTTCAGTAAGATCATGACTGAAGTGATAGTGGCATCAGATATGTTTTGACCACCTTATTAAATCAAGAATCTATCTACTATTGCCTTAAAAGTATTCAGGGACCTGGCTTTTACCATTCTCTGGGAAAAGAGTTCTAAAGACTTTTGTCCTCATTTCTATTGTAAATAAGACACCTGTTATTTTAAAACTGTGATCCCAGTTGTATTTCTGACATAAGGGAAAATATCCTTACAGCATTTACCCTGTCAGAGTTCCCTCAGGGTATTTTAACTGTCTCAATAAGATTACCTCTTGTTCTTCTATGCTCCAATAGATACACAGCCCAGCCTGTCCGACCTTTCCTCAAGAGATAACCCACTCAGGGGATCAGTTGAGTGAATCTTCTCTGAACTGCTTCAAATGCATTTTTCTTCTCCTTAAATAAGACGATCAAAACTGTACACTATGCACAGTAAAGACTAAAATATGGAAGTATCTTTCCTGCATGTCAATAACATTATAAAATTTTTGTAAATCTGCTAACATGACAAAATTAAATACAGATTTATGCCTTAACTCTGCAATGTCACAAACAGTACGAAAAGGGTTGAATATGAGTTTTTATGTATAATCTCTGAAACTTTGGCAACAAATACAAACCTTTTAATGATTGACAGTGAACTTATTTGTTTGCAGACACGATGATAGTAATGCGGTGACAAATAAGATTTAACACTAGCGACTCAGATCGATGTCCAGTTGTGACATTGAGAAGCACATACCTTTGACCAGTCCGAGGCTTCCCACAGTGTGAGACAATGACGTCCTTCACAGCCCTGTACTGTAGATGGCTTTGGACCAAGACAGTAGAGATTTCTTGTCTTGAAATACGTGCCATTTTGTAGCTGATAGACACAGGTCACATTCCGAAACTGAGTGCCTTTTCCACAGGTGCTGGAGCATGGAGTCCATTCGCCTTCCACCCAGCTGCGGGAAAAGAATCCCACTTTAATAAGTGTGTCCAATATGTTCGAATAAAAAAAATACATGATAGAGCAACGGAGTACCTTCGGTGGTGAAAATTTATTTTCATTTGAGCTGTTGGAAATATGGTTTCAAAGGGTGCAGTTAATGCTCACAAACCATTCAACAAAGTATAAGCATTACAAAACTTGTAGAATGACTACATAAGATATTCTTTTCAATATAGATGGTTATAAGGTATAGGCCTGGTTACTCATTCCTTAAATGCCACCTAGTTCAGAATAACACAAATAACCATATGTTTGATTCCCTTCTCTGTTGAGGTACTCTTGGCCTGTCCTGAAGAGTAAAAAGCAATGGTAAACCACTATTGGCACGGATAGGCTGACAATAAAATAGCACAGGCTACAGCATTAGCAAATATGAAAAATACAATCATAAAGTGGCACCTTCAGTTTAGAAAAAGACTGAGGACTCTTTTGATAAGAAAAACAATATTTATTGCAGGTGGCAATTATTTTATCAGTTGTCTGGAAGGAGGGTTTTTCAGCAAAGGCTGGAAAGTGATTTTCAGTGCTCTCACTGTACCCGCCTTCCAGTTGCTCAATGAAGGAATGGGCATCTTTGAATGAGGGAGTCCCAGGGCCGGTGGCATTCAACCCTTCAGCGGGCAAACGTAATTGAGCAGAGGTAGAATTACCCCCTACTTTGTGGTGTGTGTGTATATGTGTGTGTGTGTGTAGTAAGTTGGGGTGGTGTGGCTCAGTTTAACAGTCACTCAGGAGTTAGATCAAATTTTTATATGTCTATTTTTTCTTGGGTAGCTAGTAACTTAACTGCAACGGAATTCTCCAATTTATGTTGGCACTTTCAGGAGGTGCCAGGCTGCTGGGGAATTGCCCATTGGGATCTTCAAGTACCTGGGCAAGATCTGCTAGGTTGCGGATTTCATAGTGCCCTTCACACAACTCTCACTTAGGCTACAGAAGCAACTCTCTGGCCAACAGAAAATCCAAGCCACAATGGAAATACATGTGAAGTTATTCAACAGAAAGACAAAATATTTCCTAGAAGGCGAGGGGTTGGGAAGTGCAAGTGGCCCAGGAAGCCTGGGTATGTTTGTTTGGAGTCACTAAAAGTTAGCATTCACATGCAGTAAGCAACTAAGAAGTACTGAAGCTAATACGTAACTAAGTTGAACTTATATTTTGTATTCTGAATGTTGAGAAAGGAGGGATGCGGTTTTCGTTTCATTTTGTAGACATAGTTTGAAAACTCGGAAGCTTTGTACAATGTAGCCTAGACACCTGTTTTGGTAACATGAATTTGACATGATCTTACTGAATGGGCTAAATGGCCCATTTTACTCCCACACCTGAAGGTCTTATGGAAAAAGAGGTGATGTAATTGAGACTTACAGGGAGTGAAATGGTGGCTGTAGAAAGGGTGTTCCCCATTGCTGAAGAGTTTTGAGCCAGGGTAGGCCATTGAAGACTGCAGAGAATTCCTTCACTTAAAGGTTGGGAAATCTTCAGAATTCTTTACTCCACAGGGCTGTGGAAGCTTAGTTACTATCTATGGACATGGACACTACACTGGAAAGTGACAGTGAGTTCAATGTTCAGCCATGATCTAATTCAGTGATGGTGCAGACTCAGGTACAAACCTGACACCAGTACTTCTCTAAGGCTTACCTTGGAAGGATGACCAAAACCGCATGGAAGTCTCAGTATTTGAGTAACAAGACAGGTTTACTAATATTGTATTAGGATAGCAGGTGACAGTTGAATAAGACTAGAGAGCTATATTGCAAGGTAAGTAGTACACCATGTCTGATGAGATACTTTCTCTACATCCTGGGGATTATAGGCTACAGAGTCTAACTGCAGACTGGCTCACTCCACTCAGAGGCTGCACACACAAGTCAGCTGAACTGTCCAAAAACTTCCAAGTTAACCATTTTGGGCTAACCATCTTATACAATACAATAAAGTTTTAGTCATCTTTTTGAAAAGGATGAGACTAAAATTATACTATCAGAAAAACAAAACAGGTTGGTGAAGTGATCTAATTGGGATTTTTAAGATTATGAGAATTGATAGGATTGGTGCACAGAAGTTTCTACTTATGAGCTCCCCAAACACATGGGCCAGAAATATCTAATAGTCACCAATGAGGCTATTGCAGAATTCAGGAGAGAGATTTTTACTCAAAGTGGTGAAAATGTAGAAACTGCCATCACAAAGTAAAAGAGGTAATTAACTTGGCGTTTAAGGGAAACAAAGAAATCAAGGGATATATTGATAAGGTCAAATTAACTGCAGTGGGATATTTCTATTAGATTTGTACACTGGCATACTTTATCCCAAAGACAAGGTTCAGTCCTATAACTACTGCTTAACTATGTATCTGGTAGGAAAAAATGTTGAGAACAGTAATGATAGATCAGTCAGTTGGACAGCCCATGCTAGAATTTTCTATTCAATTAACATTGAAGCAAATATAAATTCTGTTCAAGGGTGGCATCGTTAGCACTACTGCCTTCCAGTGCCACAGACCTGGGTTCAATTCCAGCTTCTGTCTTGCACATTTTCACAGTGTCTGTGTATGTTTCCTCCCACAGCCCAATGATATACAGGTTAGGTGGATTGATCATACTAAATTGCCCATAGTGTCCAGTGATGTATAGGTTAGGTGGGTTAGCCGTGGGTGTTGCAGGGATAGGGTTAGGGGGGTGCGTCTGTGTGGTGTGCTCCTTAGAGAGTTGGCGTGGGCTTGTTGGGCTGAACGGCCTGTTCTCACATTGTACGGATTCTATGAAAAAAAAATCAAATGTCTGAAACAGAGCATAATTTAGACAATTTCAATCATCGTCATTATGCACATCACATAGATCCCTCAGCATCGTACTTGCAAACACATTTCAAGTTGAATGCTCAACATTTTAGCAAAATTATTTTGAAAAAAACTAAATAAGATGTCTTAGAGTTTTGTGCAACCAATATTTATGCAATATGAGAAGATTTCATTTGCATTGTGGGAGAGGCAGTGCAGTATTTACGATCTTAAAGATTGACGGACGTGGAGGAGGAGTGAATAAAGTGGAGACCTCAAGGTTGGAGAAAGAGGTGGTGCAGGAAGTGAATGAGGAGGTATTGAACTAGGTAGCAATAGGAAGTGATGGAAGAGGAGGAAACACGGGGAAGAAAGAACAAGGACAGTGAAGGTAGGACATGGAGGAAGAGTCAGAGTGCTTTACTAAAGAAGAAAGGAGCCTGAAAAAGGTGGGGACCAGCCCATGACATTGAGGAGCTTGCTACAAGAAGACGTCAAGTGTGTCATTGTCAAGCTGTGCACTGTCTCCATCCAACATGTTTCATGAAAGGATTGCTAACTTGTCATTGGGCGCGGCAGGGTAAAAGAAGTTGTGTTATATCTTGCAGTAAATATGTGATATTCCTTTAAAGTGCATGCTCCTAATGCCATGGCACATGACTTAATGGTATGAGCTCTTATTCTCTGTCTTACTGAGTGAGCTCAGTCAGTCCTCTTGCCGTATGACACACTGAGGGGAACATGCTCCAGTACATCCGCATTACATAGCTTGAGTCCAGACACACAAATGCCTGTGATTGTAATGTTCACACATATATACCAGAGGCTATAATAAAAGTTGATCGAGATCTTCATTTTTGTATAAGCCATGTAGGCAAAGGGGATACTTATCCTTTGTAGTGATTAGAACGAGGTCAGCCAGGTGGACCTCATAGAATATGAGTTCCCTGATTGCGGCTGCTAATCTGGTCCTATCAGAGAGCCCTGGCTGACAGATAGATATAAACAGGAGTGTCAGAGGGTCTGTTCACTCTGACAGCTGGCTCTGAGGGAGCTGGATCAATGTCAAGGACTTTTCATGTGTATATATAGGGTGACTTGGTGATGGGATACTAGCATCTGTGGAGTTATTTCATCTTTATTAGTTGATGCACAGAGTTTAAGAGCAGAGAGTTTATGCTGTAATGTATAACAAGCTGGTTAGGCCACAGCTAGAATATTGCGTCTGGGTCTGGAATCCACATTATTGATGAATGCGATTGTGCTGGTGAGGGTGTACAGGTGGTTTACCAGGATGCTGCCTGAGTTGAAGAGTTTTAGTTATGAAGAGAGATTGGACAAACTAGGATGGTTAGAGGAGACTGCTCAGGGACGAGATTGAAATTTATAAAATTGAGAGGCATTGACAGGGTAGACAGGAAGAAACTTTTCCCCTTATCGATGGAGGTATCGATGACCAGGGGACATATAATTAAGGTAAACGGGCACAGGTTTCAAGGAGGTGAGAGAAAATTTATTTTCACTGAGGGTGGTGGGAGCCAGGAGCTCAATCTCTACACGGGTAATAAAGGCAAAAGCCTACATAACATTTAAGAAGTATTTATATGAATTCTTGTGATGCCAAGGCATACAAGGCTATGGGCCAAGTACTGGAAAATGGAATTAACATAGCTAGGTGACTTTTTTTGACTGGCACAGACTCGATGGGCCAAAGGGCCTTTTTCTGAGCAGTAAACCTCTATGATTTGATAATTCAATGTATCCCATCACAATAGAAAGACAGAAACAACTAAGGTAGGAGCAGTAGTAGGCTATTCGACCCCCAAGCCTGCTCTGCCATTCAATATGATTATAGCTGATCATTATGCTCAATACCTTAATCCCACTCTCTTCCCGTGTCCCTTGATCCCTTTAGCCACAACAGCTGTACTTACTTTCTTCTTGAAAACATATCAGGTTTTGGCCTCAATCACTTTCTGAAGTAGTGAATTCCACAGACTCATCACTCTCTGGGTGAAGAAATTTCTCCTTGGCTGAGTCCTAGAAGGTTAACAACTTATCCTCAAGTTATGATACTTGATTCTGGATTATCTCACCATTGGGAGCATCCTTCCTGCTTCAAACCTGTCTAGTCCTGTTAAAATTTTATAGGTTTCAATGAGGTTACCCCTCATTCTTCTAAACTCGAGTGAATACAATTCTAACCGACTCAATCTCTACTCAGAGGCCCGTCCTGCCAACCCAGGAATCAATTCAGTAAACTTTTGCAGCACTGCCTCTGAAGCAAGAAAATCCTTTCTCAGATAAGGGGACCAAAACTGCACACAATATTCCAGGTGTGGCCTTAACAATGCCCTGTATAATTACCGAAGGACATCTTTGTTCCTGTACTGGCATCCTCTCACTATGAAGGCCAACATACAGTTTGCCTTCTTTACTGCCAGCTGCACCTGCGTGCTTACCTTCAGTGACTGATGCACTAGGTTTTATTCAACATTCCCCTCTCTCATTTTAAATAACTGAGCCATTCAAATAATAATTTTCCTTCCTTTTTTTGCCACGCAAGTGGATAACCTCACATTTATCCACATTATATTGCATCTGCCATGCATTTGTCCACTCAGTCAGTCAGTCCAAATCACTTTGCATCCTCTTCACCTTCCTTCCAGCTTTGTGTCATCTGCAAATTTTGAGATATGACATCATCTAAATTATTAATCTATACTGTGAGTATCTGGGGTCCTGGTACCAATCCCTACGGTACCCTACTCGTCACTGCCTGTCATTCAGAAAAGGACCCATTTGTTCTTACTCTTTGTTTCTTGTCTGCTAACCAATTTTCTATCCATCTCAATAAACTACCCCCAATCTTATATACTTTAATTTTACACATTTTAATCCCTTATGTAGGACTTATGAAAATCCTCTGAAAGTTTTTTTAAATAGTGGCTTATGATAGGTACCCTCCAATCACTATTTCACAGTCTATGTATTAACTATTTCACTTCCTTAAGTACTCTGGGATGTAGATTATCAAGTCCCACGGATTTATCAGTATTCAATTCCCATCAATTTCTCCAACACCATTTCTTCACTAACACAGATTGGTTTAATTCCTCCCTTTCATTAAACCCTGTGCTCCCCTCCATTTCTGGTACATTATTTATATCCTCCTTTGTGAAGATTGAAGCAAAGTATGCATTTAGTTCATCAGCCATTCCTTTGGTCCCGATTATAAATTCCCCCTTTCTATAACAGACCTACATGAGTTTTCACCAAATGTTTTCTCTTTACATGCCCAAGCAAACTTTTACAATCAGTTTTATGTTCCCTGTAAGCTTACTCTCATACTCTCCCTTTCTTAATCAATCCCTTGGTCCTCCTTTGATTTCAAAGTTGCTCCCAATCTTGATGTCTGTAGTTTTTTTTCTTGCCAATTTATTTATCTGTTTTTTACATCTAATACTTCCTCTAACTTATCTCATAAGCTATGGTTTGACCACTGTTTTGTTTGCATTCTTGCGCTATTTAGGAATGAATGATGTTTTTATTTCACCATCCTGCTCTTTGAATGTCTGCCATTGCCTATCCACTGTCATTCCTTTCAGTAATATTTCCTAATCCATCACTACTAACTCATACCTCATACATTATTGTTTCCCTTATTAAAATTCAAGACCCTGGTTTCAGAATAAATGACCTCACTGTCCATCTTGATGAAGAATTCTATCATATTATGGGTGCTCATTCCCAAGAGGTCTCTCAGAAATATATCACCAATTATTCCTTTCTCAATGCATAGTACCCAGTCTTAGATGACCTGCTCTGTAGTTGGTTTCTCAATGTATTAGTCTAGAAAACTATCCCGTAAACAATCTAGGAATTCTTCGTCTATGGTAATTATGATTAATTTGATTTGTCTGGTCTACATGCAGATTAAAGTCACCCATAATTACAGATGTTCATTTACTACATGCATCTCTGATTTTCTGTTTAATACCATTCCCAGCATCACACTGCAGTTTAGTGATGCCACTAATGTTTTCTGCCCCTTGGTATTTTCAATTCTCCCCACCCAGATTCAATGTTGTCTAAGCTAATATCTTTCTTCAAAGATAGCTGGAGATCATCAGCTATTATGTCATAACAAACAGACAGAAGTCAAGGAAATGGAGGTGTCTTGCCACTGTTCTCCCCTACCTTCACTAACTAACTCACCATAATGCAATGGGCAGGGAAGAGAGGTTGAGATATGATCTGTCTGGAATTGGAGACAAAATGTGATGTCAGGGCGAGAACCAGGCAGCAGGCTTCATTGCCAATTTATGACAATCTCATTTCTGACGTGGGTAAAATACTGGATAAAACTCCAGGTGCTTTTAGTTATTTCTGGTCTCCAAAGAGAATACCATAGATGGAATAATTGCCCAAAGTCAATTTTAAATTCCACGTTAGATCATTCAGGCTAGAAAATGATGACCTTCAAGAAATTCTGGTGTCAAACTATCAGCACTAATCCAGTAAAAATATCATTAAATGAAAGTGTCATTTAATTACTTTTAACTTAGAAGGCTATTTCTGAAACTGAGTCATTTGAAATCATATTAATTTGCACATGTTTACTGAGTAGCTTTAGGGGACTGCAGTACTAAAATGTAAAACACTGCCATTAGGATATGTTAAGTTTAAATGTCCTTTATATAGGTGATCCTTGTAATGTATTGTATATTGCTGCACATTCTTTGAAGGTTAAAGTACAAATTATGGATCACAATCCATGTTTGCATCTGGATATGTTACATTTAGCTCCCTTATAAATTCTACTATTTAATCTCCCAGGAATACTTTTGTATAAATACACACTGAAATTCCAAACCTTTCTGGATTTTTAATTTGTTTTTGGGTTGTCAGGATCTCAGGTGCCCTATTTCCACCCATCACATTAAACATCAAGCATCACTGAGATTGAGAATGGTTAGGATGTGTAAGGCAACATATGGGACCGATCAAAGCCTTATATCTTTTTCAAGTTATCATTGCAGAATGTGTTAAAGCAGGGAAGAAGCAGGAGGGATTGCACTCCATTACAGTGATCAGGACATTCAGCGCCTGGTTAAGACCATGATGTGGAAGTGCTGGTGTTGTCTGGGGCAGACAATGTCAGACATCACACCACACTAGGTTAATTTGAAAACACAAGCTTTTGGAGCGTAGTCCCTTGGTCAGGTAAAGTAGTTACGTTCTGAAAGCTTGTGTTTTGAAATAAACCTGTTGGACTATAACCTGGTGTCGTGTGATTTCTGCCCTGGTTAAGATCAGAGACACTAATGACACATTTCCCTTGAGTCAGTGGTGGAACCTGCCCACAGTAACCAAGCAGCCATGGCAGGAGATGATTCCACGTGAGTATAACTGGGGACTGTCACAGATCATGAATCCAGAACAGGAAGAGGTTCCAGAAACTGCTGCTTTCAGCAAAAAAAGTGTGTTGCTGGTCAGAAACACACACAAAAATCCACGTGGTGGGAAACATTTGTATTTCTGGTGGGAGACCTGGAACAAAGCTCTTGAGTATCCAAGTTGTTCTGGTACTTGCCCGCAGTAATTGATAGAGATATGAGTCAACACACTGGTACACAACCAAATTTAAGAGATTTTGACTTGGCAGCACGTTATATTAGGCTAATGTCACTCTATATGTTATAAGTAGAGCAAGAGGATCCATAGTGGCAGGGAGATAGCCTAGCATGGGGATGCAGCCACAAGGTTTGGGTGATTAAGAATGTGAGGAAATGTTATAGACATAACCAGGCTGCCCATCCAGCGAGTGGTCAGGGACGAGCAATGTGCATGGGAAGCACTTTGAAAGTTGTATTGTTGGAGGTGATTTTTATTAACTTCAATATGATACAACTATAAAACACACCCGCTCTCATTCTCGTTTTTCAGCATTCTTCGTGACATCCAAGTCCACTCCTTAGTCACCCTTCATTTCCCTTCTCTTTCTACAGTACTTTTCCATGCAACCAATCCCGAATCAAAACCAGTTCTTTCACCACATTCCTTTCCCAGGGCCAAAGCACTGCTTCCAAGTAGAATAGAGGCTTTCTTGTACTTTGGTTAATTAGTTAGACTGTATACATTACTTGTATTTCGGTTTTATCTACATTTAGGTGACCAAACACAGACTGTTTTGGGTGGAGCATCTCTGCTGAGTCTACAAGCATGACTCTGAGCTTTCAGTTGCCTGTTACTTCAATTCTCCACTTTACAGTCTGACTCTTCTGTCCTCAGCATGCTGCATTGTTTCAGTGAAGCTTAACACAAGTTTGAAAAACAGCAATTTATCCTTCAACTCAGCATTCTGCAGCCATCTTAACTCAGCACTGAGTTCAATAGCTTCAGATCATTAAACAAGAAAGCAAAGGGAACAAAAGTAAAGTTGCTGGAAGCTCGGCAAGTCTGGCAGCATCTGTGAAGAAAAAATCAGAGTTAACATTTCGTTAACTCCGGTGGCAGTTCCTCAGAACGGGAGGATTCGAAACATGAGGGATGAAACTTCAGTTGGAGTCCACGTGGGGTAAGTCTGAGCCGGAGACAGTCACTGAGGAATGTGATATGGCTGTGGAAATGAATTCTAGCAAATACTTGGTCAAACACCAGGAGTGACAGTGAAATTAATATCGGTGCACAAGAAGAAATCTTGTAGAAGAGAAGAGCAGTATTTCCTCAAGGGGGGCATGCCTAGAAGAGATGTGGCAGTGAGTTAAATACTAAATAAAAACAGAGTTTATTATTTTTTGTATTGAGTACAAGAGTTGGCAGCTCATGTTACAGTTGTATAGGACTTTGGTTCAGCCACATTTGGAATACTGAGTACAGTTCTGGTCGCCACGTTACCAAAAGGATGTGGATGCTTTGGAGAGGGTGCAGAGGAGGTTCGCCAGTATATTGCCTGGTATGGAGGGCGCAAGCTGTGAAGAGAGGGTGATAAGATGAGGGTTATTTACATTAGAAAGACGGAGGTTGAGGGAGGACCTGATTGAGGTCTACAAAATCATGAGAACTATAGACAGGGTGGATAGCAAGAAGCTTTTTTCCCCCAGAGTGGGGGACTCAATTACTAGGGGTCACGATTTCAAGGTGAGAGGAGGAAAGTTTATGGGAGATATGCGTGGAAAGCTCTTTACACAGAGGGCGATGGGCGCCTGGAACGCATTTCCAGCGAAGGTGGGAGAGGTGGGCACGATAGCGTCATTTAAATGTATCTAGACAGATATTTGAATGGGCAGGGAGCAGAGGGATACAGATCATTGGAAAATGGGTGACAGGTTTAGATAGAGGATCTGGATCTGCGCAGGCTTGGAAGGCCAAAGGGCCTGCTCCTGTGCTGTAATTTTCTTTGTTCTTTGGAAAGAACTGCAGATGCTGTAAATCAGGAGCAAAAACAGAAGTTGCTGAAAATGCTCAGCAGGACTGGCAGCATCTGTGGAAAAAAAAGCAGTTAATGCTTTGGGTCCGGTGACCCTTCCTCAGAACTCAGAAAGGCAGCAGAGGTTGTTTGTGTTTTTCCCTTTTGTTTTGTTGGGTCTGCCTTGTCTGGTTCTCTTCTTTATCCCTTCAATTTACATCCAGATGCTTTATTTCGCAGCAATTCACTCTTCATTTGGACACAGCCTTTAATTCTTCACTCCATCCATTATCTTTCATTCTGGCTGTTGCATCATGAAATCTTTTGTTACTTGACTTTCTCCATCATTCTTTCTATTCTCTCCTGCCAGCTTAAGAATTCTGATATTTAAACATTTACAGAAAAGATGTAAGCGCATTGCAGAGAATGCAGAAGTGATTGACAAGAATGGTTCCAGCAATGAGAAACTTCCATTATGAGGACTGATTGAGAAAGGTCGGAACTGCTCTCATAGAAGTGAAGAAGGCTTGGAGATCAGATGGATATTGCCAAAATCATGAGTTGGCTGCATAACTCAGCAAGCAGTTACAGTCTGGAATGAACTGCTTGGAAATGTGGTAGCGGCAAGATCAAATCAGACATTCATAAGGGCATTGGATAATCATTTGGATAGAAATAATATGCAAAGGATATAGAGAACAAGCAGGAGCTTAGAAATCTGTCATTAGTTCAACTGAAGATCTGCTGAAACACACGATGGGCTGAATTGCCTTTTTCTGCTCCATAACACTTCTGTAATTGTGTGTATGTTCATTTGTGTGTCTGTGTATATTTGCCTGTGTGCATGTGTGTGGTGTGTCTGTGTGTTTTTGTCCATTCCTTGCTCACATGTTCCTATTCCTGTCTTCTAATCATCCTTAGGAATCTTCTCCTAAATTGCACTGAAATAAGAATAAGATTCATTCCTTGGTGCTCTACTTTTATCTTGTGCTTTTTCCACTTCTTTTATTAAATGTCACAGATAGATGTATATTACTGATCCTAGCTTTAGGATGATCTTTTAAAATATATCCAAAGCTAACTTACGTCAGTTGAGCTTTTCAGGACGAACATTTAAGGTGTATAATCCAGACTGTCACTGAATTATAAAATCAAGAGAATGGATGTGCCATCTTTTAGATGCACTGAGAAACTTGTTATTCTGATGATTTAGGTGAAAAATCCCATGGCAGTACTGAAAGAGTTGCAAAATCCTTTTGGCCAAAATTTTTCCTGCAAACAAAACCATTAAAAACATCTGAACAGTCTATTTATTTTGTTGCTTATCACCCTACCAATCCATCAATGTGACAACTGTCCATGCCAACATCAAACATCAAGGGAGAAACTTGGACAATTCCTACCATTATTTGAAGCTTACTTTGTAAAGCACCAAGGGGTTACTTCTGAGATAATGGGAACTGCAAATGCTGGAGAATCCAAGATAATAAATTGTGAAGCTGGATGAACACAGCAGGCCAAGCAGCATCTCAGGAGTACAAAAGCTCCTGAGATGCTGCTTGGCCTGCTGTATTCATCCAGCTTCACACTTTATGATTAAGGGGTTACTTCAGACTGGGGGAATTAATGTCCAGGATAGTTGTGTAGCAGCGAGTATATGATAGAGTTTCTTACCGCGACAGGCATGGATGTATATTGCACTTCCTGACCTGTGGCTCTGGACGGGTCAGGTTTTGACAATCGCTATCATTTACCACCTCCAATGTCTTATTCAAAATCTTGGTGCAACGGACGATTGTTTTCCGCTCACCTGAAAACAAGGAACAGAATACAAAGAGAAAAAAAGAAATAAGGAGACAGCAATCTGAATGCAGAAAACTATCCTACCGAGCTACCAATACTATACTCTAACTTTTATTGAATTCTAGTTTGATTTCTAAAGCAGCATTTGGATTATTCTCAGGCACTATCTCCTACAGCCTACACTAATGCTTGCAGCAACCCAATGAATTGGGTTTTGTTGGAGTACAATCTAACTGAATGTAATTATATTGGATTTTGGTGTCTGATGCTGTGTTAACTGTCAGTGCTGACAGCAGAACAACCCAAAATGGATTTCAGCATGTTCCAATGATGAGATTATGATATAATATGCTGAAAAAAGCACAAATGCTTTGACACTGATACAAATAGATTGTACAGTGCAGTGGTCAGTCTATCACCACACTATTCATAGCCAAGCTTCAGAAAGCACGTTGCTGTTGATTCAGAGAGAGAATCATAATCATCATAGAATCCCTACAGTGTGGAAAAAGGCCCTACAGCCCAATGTGTCCACACTAATCCATCCCCCCTAGAACTCCAGTGGAACTTCAACAGAAACTGCCTCACTTCAGACACTTGAGTGTAAAGGACCTAGATCATTTCAGAGGGATAGTAGGAACTGCAGATGTTTGAGAATCTGAGAAAACAAGATGCAGGGCTGGATGACCACAGCAGGCCAGGCCACATCAAGGAGCAAGAAAGCTGCCGTTTTGGGTCCGGACCCTTCTTCAGAAAATATTTCTTGCTCCTCAGATGCTGCTTGGCCTGCAGTGTCCATCCAGCTCTACACCTTGTTATCTTATTTGAGATCATTTCAGAACTGTCTGATTCTTTCAAAACCTGTGAATTAATTTGTTTCACCTTTTCAATCTAATTGTTAGTATCAGATACAAAGAAAGATAAATAGTTCAAAATTTTAATCCTCGGACTGAGCCTCAGGTTATTTGTTAAAGAGGCAACATCACACTCGTATACTCAACATAGCTGTGACCCTCCAGCTGGCTGCACCAGTGGTTGCCATGGTTCAAAGATCAACAATGAAATACTGTAAAACTCAAAGGAGTTACATGCAAGCTGGTAACTATTACATGGAATTCACATTGTCTGTGATTTTCATCTATTCCTATGGAGATATTTTTCAGACATGTGCCTACAGCACGTGAGACTCCTCCTGAGTCATATTTTGTATACTTAATTGATGTATCTTAGTGACAAGTTGCTTTTACACATTGGAAGCTCTCTTAAATTTCCGTCACATCTGTCTTTACATTAAGTGTCAAATGTTTTAAGTAAAATATTTGTTTTTGAAAAAGACAATTTTGTTCGGAATGTTATTTAAAACTTTTTCGCTTCTATGTTCCGTTCTCCAACAGTCTAACCTCAATCACAAGTACAAACCTTACATTAAGTGAACACCCAAATGGAAATTTTTGGATATTTGCTATTTCCTTTGTACAATGCCCACAGTACAATACAGTTCTGAAGTCCGTTCAGCCTTTGTGTCCGTACTGGATTCTTGAATTAATTGGGTAGCTCTTTCAATCACCTTTCTTTTATCCCAGCTAATATTCACCCGGTAACTTATTGCAAGTTGTTACTGAATCTGCAGATTCCAGGATTGAGTTTAATGATACGGATATCAGCAATACTGGACAGGATGCACACAAACAGACCAAGGTGTTTACAGATGGCAAGACTGCAGTCGTGAAAATGCCACATCTGGTTTAAACCTCAAATTCCACAGCTTCTGACCAACATCAAAGCAAACTCCAAAAAATTATTGATTCCAAACTATTTGTTATCACTGGATTTGAAGCAAAATTTGGCTTGAAGGATCATTTCAGGGACCAAGTGGTTGGTTGACCCCCTCTCAAAAACTTTAATTACCCCAGGCCCAGGTAAGGGTCTTATAGTCAGGGTTACAAGCCTTGGTAAATAGCAGAATTGGAGAATTTCTGATGGTAATGGCAGATGAGCTGGAACTCTGATGGACAGCAGTTGTTTAGGCATACAGAATGTGAAAAAATTTTAATTACCTTTAGGTTAGATACCCTAGAGTGTGGAAACAGGCCCTTCGGCCAAACAAGTCCACACCGCCCTTTTGAAGCATCCCACCCAGACCCGTACCCCTATAACCCACACACCTCTGAACACTACGGGCAATTTAGCATGGCCAATCCACCTAACCTGCACATCTTTGGGCTATGGGAGGAAACCGGAGCACCCAGAGGAAACCCACACTGGCACGGGGAGAATTTGCAAACTCCACACAGGCAGTTGCCCGAGGCTGGAATTGAACCTGGGTCCCCGGTGCTGTGAGGCTGCAGTGCTAACTACTGAGCCACCGTGCCGCCCTAGTACGAGTTATGAGTTCGAGTTTACGTACTCATAAGGAAGGCAATGAGAAACCACCTTGTGTAATCTCTTCCTTAGTAACGTTTCTCATTATTCATTGGAGTTGAAAAGGGCAGGCTCCCATAAGCATTTGAACTGGATACTGCAGAAACTTGAGACATGTAGAAGTGAGCAGGGGAACGTATCCTGAGACAGATCACCACTACATCTAAAGAAAAATATTTCTTTATTTAAAAGTGAGAGGCGAAAATACTGGATGCGTGTTTGCTCGCTGAGCTGGAAGGTTAGTTTTCAGACGTTTCGTCACCATTCTAAGTAACATCATCAGTGAGCCTCCGACGAAGCGCTGGTGTTATGTCCTGCTTTCTATTTATCTGGTTAGATAAATAGAAAGCGGGACATAACACCAGCGCTTCGTCGGAGGCTCACTGATGATGTTACCTAGAATGGTGACGAAACGTCTGAAAACGAACCTTCCAGCTCAGTGAGCAAACTCACATCCAGAACCGCAACCTGAGCTACAAATCTTCTCAAAACTCGCTAGGCGAAAATACAAAATAAAAACAAACAGATGGAGCATGTTTCTACTGAAGAGAACAGTTGTAAACTTGAAATATGGAGCAGAATGCACTATATTTTCACACATCTGATTGCAAACCCTACAGTTGATGTGGCACAGCTATTTCACATAACTGCAACACTAGTAGCCTGGAGGCTCTTGGACCTTGCCACACTGCCTTGAGTGTTCATTTCCCAAAGATGAAATGGGCGCCACAGTCCCAGTAGAATAGGCAACATTTCTAAAAGTGTCAGGTCACACTGGCTACCCTCACTGCACTCCACAAAAACCAAAACATTCTATTTTACGGTAACTGGGGGATGGGAAACAGGCCCTAAATTTATTAGATTTTTAAAATTAGATTTTAATTATCAACCCTGCAATGACCAGTTCTACTTATGTTGTTTAAAGTCCCGCTTGGGGCACTTAAAGCAAGATATTCGGCCCCCGCCCGTGGAGGATGGAAATGAAAGCAATCCCAGCACTGTCTACTTTGATGGGTAAGGAGGAGATGAAGGGTTGATCCTGGAAAGATTGCCTGTTCCAGTAAAAGAAGCAACTAAACAGACCCAATAGAATGCTGTTAAGGACAACTAAAAGGAGGCCAACTGGATTTTTCAGTTGATCTCCCAGTTTCTGGATATGACTGGCTGGAATGAGGCTCATTTCACAGCCTGGAGGCAGCAACGGCCAAGTTTTGTTCCTATTTTTCAATTAAATATTTTTAAAATGTTGCTGAGAACCTACACGTTGAAGTCACTTAATAATTACTTCCTATGTACAATAGCCTGATGCTCTTTTCATATTGAAAGGCCTCTGGTTGGCTCTCTTCTGTGTGAGCCCATTGTTGCCCATGGTAAAGCTGCCTCTATGCCAGTATAGGAAGGCACAGCGGACAAAGTTCCAACTAATGACTCAAGGGGCTATTAAGGGCCCAAAAACATATGTACCTCCTGATTTAGTGCTGCCAAATCAAAAAATCAACCTCTGAACTTAAACCTGATAGTTCCAGTGTAACACAGAGGAAAAGCTACACCGTCAGAGGGCTGTCTTAAATTGTGGCCCTGTCCGACCTCCCAAATGGGTGTTAAGGATCTCACAGCCACACTAGGAAAAGCAGGCATCCTGGTCTCTATTTAGCCTTCACTGACATCACTAATCATCAGTTCTATGATCATACAGGTTAGGAGCAGATGTAAGTCATTCCGCCCCTCAAGTCTGCTCCACCATTTAATAAGATCAAAGCTCTGGAACCTCAAATTTAGTTTCCCACCTAACCTCGACAAAGTTTCATCCCCTTCTATCTACCTTCTCTCTCTACCTCTCTACATACCTCTGCCTTAAAAATATTCAAAGGCTTCACTTAAATTGCTCTTGAGCAAGAAAATTCCAAAGACCCACAGCTTTTTGAAAATATTGCCTCATCTCTGCCTTCAATTAAGCAAGCCCACCCCATTTTTAAACAATGACCCTAGTTCTAGATTCTCCTGTAAAGACAAAGATCCTTTCCTGACCCACCATGTTCAAACCCCTCAGAACCTTCGAATTTACAATCAGGTTGCTTTATTATTCTTCTCAACTTCAGTGGATACAAACCTAGCATAGCCATTCTTTCCTCTGAACCCAAAATATCCCATCCAGGTATAAGTCTGAGAAACCATCTCTGAACCGCTTCAAATGCACTTACATCCCTTCTGAAATAAGGACGTCAATAACGTACATAGCAGTCCAGACATCTTCTCACCAGTACTTGACCAACTGAAGCATAACATCTCTACATTTGTATCCGATCCTCCTTAAAATAAATGGTAACATTCCATTAGCTTTCTTAATTACTTGTACCTGTTATACACAGACACCCAGCTCCCTTTGCATCTCAGAGTGCTTCAATCTCTCGTCATTTAAATAACGGAGCTTTTTTTAACTCATCCGGCCGAAATGTGCACTTTCACATTTTCCCACGTTATACCCCATTTGCCAGATGTTTGTCTCTCACCTAACCTATCTATATTGTTTTATAATCCCCTCACATTCTCTTCACAATTTACTTTCAGACTAATTTTTGTGCCATCAGCAAATTTGATATCATACCTTTGTTCCTTCTACCCCTTCATCCATTTCAGTTATATAAATTATAAACAGTTGTGGCCCCAGAACCAGTCCTTTGACATGCCACTTGATACATCTTGCCAATCAGAAAAGGACCCTGCGAAATGTTCTTACTCACTGGAATATATCTACTCTGTGTATTCCTTTACATATATTTATGTAAAAATCCCCTTAGATGTCAGCTACTGCATCCTTTAAACTAAATTTGCCAATTCACTTCAACCAGTTCCATTTTATGCCTTTGTAACTGCGTTATGGTTATATTTAAATGTTTAAAAAAAAACACACCCTCCTATCTGCCTCATACAAAATGTAAAATTCAGTCACATTACGTATGCTGCTCATAAACCTTGCTGTATTCAAATTGGTAGTCCCAATTCTGTTGTCGCAGCAGTGACTACAGTTAAAAGTAATGGTCGAAATGTACTTTGGAATGCCTCAAGTCGGGAAAGTGTTTGAGAAACTTATTCCCATCCGTTTATAGAGACATATGGCCAATCTGATTGGATTATCATATCATTATATTTGGAGCAAATATGACAGACACTGGCATCCACCAATTTGGTTTGCATGGTGGCATGGCCAATTTAATGGCCAAATGAATCTAATATTTCTAACCATTTCCCACTGACTCTGATTATACTCATTTATGCTAGCAATTTCAATCTACTGCTCCCTTTTTGCACTGATAAACAATTGAGACATTTAAGATGTGAAATTTATTCAATTTCAGCTTGGAGTTGGTAAGTATGTTGGAGTGTCATCATGATATCACATGATAGGACTCTTAAAGTGATAGTCTAATATACTTACGCAAATGCACAACAGTTAGCAGCTATGGAATGAGCCTGCGACATTGTGGCACATGTTCCCAAACGATGAAGCTTCTTGTCACCAGTACAATTTTGAGAAACTTGCCCTTTTCATATATAATCTCTTAAATTTGTTTTGTTGACAAAACTGCTTTTGCAAGCTGTTATCATGAAAGGAGAAATTCGTATTGCTTCATGAAAAATTTGCCCTTTTCCAGTGACAGGCATATGGGGAAGAATATTCCCAGGCCCTGCATGACATAGGCTATGGCAAGAAATTTGGGAGAATTGTCAAAAGTCAAGTGAGGCCATTCTCGATGTTGGGAGCAACACTTCACATTTCCTAACAAAAGTCCATCTGAGATTTTCACTGGTTACCAGCGAGGGTCCTATTAACAGGAATTATCGCTCATTAGCACCTTCATTATTACTTAATCTCAGGTCATTAATATGCACTCTCCTATTCCACCACCCACATGCCAGAATTCTCAACACAGAGGTCAGGGCAGGTACCTAATCTCTCAAACTCAACACTCAGACCTCTGCACCTGCATTTTAGACACTGGCACCAATGTTTCAGGGCAATCTCCATGGGCAGAAGGGACATGCACCCTACACCCACAACCTGCCATCATCAACCCTTGTCAAGCTTCAGCCCAGCCAAAACATTATTGTCTGGGGTCAGTTAGCTCAGTTGGGTGGATGGCTAGTTTGCAATGTGAGATCAATTCTGCACAGGACTTCCCTCTCAACCCCTCCTCTTGCTTGAGGTGTGGTGACCATCAGGTTAAACCACAACCAGTCATCTCTTTCTAATGGGAGTGCGGTCCTCCGGGTCTATGGTAACTTTACCTTTACCTACTCTATTGTGCAAAAGTCTCATTAACTCATCAATCCGGTCCTTATTGATCTGCACTGGCTCCAGATTCTCAAATATCTCATATTTAAAATCCTCTTGTAACTTTCTCATTCCAAATCTTGTGATTGAGTCCTGTCATTCCTTTCACTCCAGACTAGTGGTCCATAACTGTTGATGTGCCACCTTCTGGAATTCTCCCCCATGTTGAACACTACTTCTTAGTCAAGTCATAGCTTATCCTTTGACTCAGTCTATCATTTTTTTCCCCAAAACCCTTTGAAACAATTGCAACCACAAATCTATGGTGAAGGTGTTGAACCAAGGCAAACTGCTTTACTTGTGAAGCAATATGCAAACTTGGGAGTTCAACTGAACCTCTTTGTTTGTTCATGGCAAACATTAATTGGAATCTATTTACTGACAGTACCTCCTCCACACTGAACACTGCAGGCCCCCCAGCCAGTGTTTGTCCACAGGTAAAAAGGTTCCAGGTGTTTTTGCACCTTGTCGCTGCTTTCAATGGAGTTGTTCACCGAGATTGTGTATTCATAGTGGATAACGTAGCTTTGGTCATGAAATAGCAGCACCTATTTTATGAAACAAAAGTCTGTAAGAACACAATTCCAGCAGCTTCTTAACATTCTATGAATTTTCATTGTTAATTTAAAAGTTGTATGTATCAGAACATTGTGAACACATCAGAGTTCAATCAGAGCAAAACTCTCACAATGACCAAGTCTGATGTTTTTGCACTAATAATTAATCAGTGGTAACTTACACTACTTTGGAATTAGAACCATCTTAAAATATGGAATGTAACTTAACACACTCAACTAATAACATTCAACAAATATGACTTCTCAGAAAACGAAACAGTACATTTCCATATTCAGTAAGAGCTGGACAATATCCAGGTGTTGGCTGATAAGTGGGAAGTAACATTTGTACCACACATGTCAGGCAATGACCATCTCCAATAGGAGAAAATCTAACCATGCTCCCTTAACATCAAATGGCAATACCATTGCTGACTCTCTGACAATTAACATACTGGGGGCTTATTTTTACCATTGACCAGAAACTGAACTGGATTACCACATAAATGCAATGGCTAGAAGAGGAGATCAAAGATGAGCAATTCTGTGGGGAGTAACTTATCACATGTCTCCCCAAAGCCTGTCCACTGTTTACAATGCGCAAGTCAACAGTGTAATGGAACACTCTCCACTTGCCTTGATGGTGCAGTTCCATTACCCTGAAGAAGCTCAATACCGTCCAGCAGAAAGCAGCCTACTTCACTGGCACTCCATCCATCACCTTCAATGTTCACACGCTTCACCACTAACAAATGTACTGCAGTACCTCCCTAAGCTTCCTTCAACAGCATACTCCGAAACCCACAACCTCTATTAACGAGAAAGACAAGGGTAGCAGATGCTACCTCCAATTAGAGCCCCACGCAACATCCTGATTTGGAACTATATTTAAGTTCCTTCAATGTCACTAGGTCAAAGTCCTGAAATTTGCTTTTTAATAGCACTGTGGCTGTCCCTACATCATGAAGACTAAAGAAATTCAAGAAGACAGTTCAACAACACCTTCTCAAGATAATTAGGGCCGGACAAAAAGTGTTGACATGGTCAAGTGAGTACATTCTATAACTGAATTGAGAAATTTGCAAGCTGACAAAGAATACAAAGCTAGGTGACTAGCATACACAATGCAATTATTGAGAAAAGGGTTTTCTGTGTGCATTGCTACTAATCTCATGTCCTCAAACTCTCCATCAGAAATTAAAACAAGCAATTGTTTTTCAGTCGTGAATTTCAAGGAAATAAGATCAGATTTTCAACACGTCAGGAAAACTCAATGCATTTTTAAAGCTGGTGGATGGGACCAGATTCAGGTTCTATTTTCACCAGTCAGGGAAAGGATTTGAGGCGGGCATTACAGGTGGGACCCTGATGTCAGCAGGGCAAATTGAACTCAGTGCTGAGTTCAACAAACCTTATTGTCCGTGTCAGCCTCATCAGGCAATGTGTGAGTCACAAACCAATGGAAGATAAAAGCTCATGAAGGATGGAGAAAATCTGTAAAACTGTCCAGTTGTGAAGCTATTTAAATCCCTAGACCATTAAAACTTACTGCATCAGACAGTGTTATAAATAATCTGACCTAACAACTAAAAGCTGTTTGCTAACATTATTAAGGCAAACATTATACCATTATTAGTGCTTGGCTGCTTTCCACAACTTTCAATTATCTCAGCAGAGGACTGCAAATTTACAGTTTGATTGACAACTCAAAAAGTTTGTTAAATTGTTATTGTTTTTGATGTGGAATTATGAATGCAATTGTTAGTTTTTACAAGGGATTAAAACTTTTAGGAGCTTCTAAAACTTTGAATTTGGCTATCATGAACGGAAGTTTGTTTTTTAATAATAATGAAGGTGGTAAAGGGATATTCTATTTCATCTCAACATGAGTCTTCAGATTTACTCTTGTTGAAGACAGGTTGAGTTGGCCTGCAGATAGCAGGGCTAGTGGGTGGGCAGCAAGGGTTGGAATTAAATTGAGTTGGAGATAAAAGAGGCCATAGGGTAGGTGAGGGAGTGAGTCAATATGATTTGGCATGGCCAGAAGGAGTAAATGGGCATGGGAATGGATGAAGTGGTTATCGGCTGTGAGGGATGAAGAGTAGAAGATCTAATAACTAACAAAATGATTGCAGTGAAATCCTAGAGAACTGGATTGAGTCTTTAAATCAGTCTGCCTCAGCACCTTTGCAGCCATCCCTTTGTCCAACGTCGGGGATGACAGTGGAGTCAACTCTAGCCCACCCCTGCTTTGGATATGATGGGATACTTTGCTGTCCGTCTTGTCAGTGAAAGTCAAGTCCTGCTTGCATTACTCGAGTTGTTTATTCCTTGTTGTTGTTCTTTATTGCTTATTTATTCCTCAGTAGCAGCAGTGTGTACCATCTACAGGATGCACTGACTCCTCAGGCAGCATCTTCCAAACCCATCACAGATCCATCTAGAAGGACAAGGGCAGCAGTTTCCCTTCAAGCCACTCACCGGGGTGGGACGGAAGGTAGATCATCATTCCTTCACTGTTGCTGGGTCAAAATCCTGGAATTGCCTCCCTAATGGCATTGCGGGTCTACCTACAGCACATGGACTTCAATGGCTCAAGGAGTTAGCTGATTACCATCTTCTCAAGGGCAATTAGTGATAGGCAATAAATGCTGGCCCAGCCAGTATGATGCACATCTCATGAATGAATTAAAAACAAATGCTAACTGATCATTATATAAATTACATGAAAACCACAACTACATGACAAGGACTGTGATAGTTCAGGAAGCCAGCTAACCAGCACTTTCCCAAATGCAATCAGTGATGGCAATAAATGTTGGTCTAGTCAATGATGTCCACATCCCATGAATACATTTTTAAAAAGCTGAAATTTATAGCAACATTTTACATTAGCAACAAAGAATCCAAACATTATATGTTGCTGGTGTAATGTGCCTATCTGGGATCACAGATCTTATTTTTGGGCATTCGCAGTTTCCTTTGTCAAGGATGCAGCTACTAATTAGCGTGGCATGGTGGCTGAGTCACTGTCTGACAGTGCCAGGGACCTGGGTCCGTTTCCACCCTCGGGTGACTGTCTGTGTGGAGTTTGCACGTTCTCCCTATGTCTGCGTGGGTTTTCTCCAGGTGATCCGATTTCCTCCCGCAGTCCAAAGATGTGCAGGCTAGGTGGATTTGTCAAGCTAACTTGCCCATAGTTTTCAGGGATGTGTAAATTAGGAGGATGAGTCTGGGTGGGATGCTCCAAGAGTTGGTGTGGACTTATTGGGCTGAAGGGCCTGTTTCCACACTGTAAGGATTCTAGTTGCTTTGTTGTGCAATGCCAATTGACTCCAAGAATTCCCTTAAACTCAGAAATTCCATTCCTCAAGTTCACTCCACGTCTGCCACTACATTCACAGAGCAATAAATGACTGTGTGACATTCACACTGAAAAATGAAGTTTTAAAATGCAGATAATCATTCATAGACCCTTGTATGATACTAAAGGTCATATGCCTAGATTCAAAAAATGTCTGGCATTGAGTTGTCAATATTATTGGGAGGTTTTTGCTAGCTTCCTATGTTGGCATACATGCATGACAGCTTTATTTGCTGGATTTGAATGCTGCTGTATGCAAGATCTAAACTCATTAGAATTGGATACTTTTCTAGTAATAACCTTTAAAACTGATGCTAGGTTGCTCCCAAACTCAATGTTGAAGTCAGAACTACGTACGCAATGGTAATTATTTATTTAAGTGAGCATTAATACAGGAATGCTTGAATTATGTCCTCCTGATCAGAAAAGCTCTGTTCAATATCTCCTAGTTTTTTTTTCTGGGAAATTTACAATGTCAGACACACACAATAACAGGGCCCTCAACTGGGTCTGACCCATCTCCTGCACTTCTGCCATCACTCCTTCTCTTCCATCCCGCAACAGCAACAGGGTTCCACTTGTCCTCACCTACCATCTCAGTACCATCCACATCCAGAAAATCATCAGCCATCATTTCCCTCACCTTCAGTGAGAGGTCACCATCCAACGCAAATTCCTCTCCCCTCCCATGTCCGCCTTCCACAGGGGCTGCTCCCTCCGGGCCACCCAAGTCCACACTTCCTTCACTCCCAACATTACTGTACACCCCCCAACCCCGCACCCCCAGTCAACCCCCACAGCCCCATGGAAACTTCCCCTGCAATTGCCGAAGGTGTAACACTTGCCCATTTGCCTCCTCCCTCCCCAGCATCCAAGACCCCAAATGTACCTTCCAGATGAAACAGCCCTTTGCCTGCACTTCACACAATCTTGTCTACTGCATACACTGCTCACAATGTGGTCTTCTTTACATTAGGAAATGAAGTGTAGTTTGGATGACCGCTTCACAGAATTGGGGCGGCACAGTGGCTCAGTGATTAGCACTGCTGCCTCACAGTGCAAGGGACCCGGGTTCAATTCCACTCTCAGGTGACTCTCAGTGTGAAGTTTGCACATTCTTCCCGTGTCTGAGTGGATTTCCTCCGGGTGCTCCGGTTTCCTCCCACAGATGAGCAGGCTAGGTGAATTGGCCATGCTAACTGCCCATAGCATTCAGGGATGTGTAATTTAGGGGGATGGGTCTGGGTAGGGTGCTCTGAAGGTCACTGTGGACTGGTTGGGCCGAAGGGCCTGTTTCCACACTGTAGGGATTCCATGCTTCTATGATCTACGAACACCTACATTTTGCCCACAAAAAAGATCCAGAGCTTCTCATTGCCTGCAACCTCAACACACCACCCCGTTCCCTGGCCAAATTTCTGTCTCAGGCTTGCTGCAGTGATCCAGTGAAGCTCAGCATAAGCTGGAAGAAAAACACCTCACTTTCCGCTTGAAGACATTGCAGCCTTCAGAACTCAATACTGAATTCAATAACTTTCAGGTTTGAACTCTCCAATGTCCCAGCCCCTGCCCCAGACACCAGGCCTCGTGATCACATAGTCTGCTATTACACATACGTAGCAGCAGTCACTAACAGTCTCCATTAACAGCTATTCCTCCTCCTAGCCAGATCGTTATCTAATCATTTGTCTGTCCAATTCTCTTCTCTCTCTTTAGGCCTCATCCCCACCTATTATTTACTCCTTACTCCCTCGACTGACCCTATCTTCAGCCTAAAAACCGATATTTTCCTCGTTCCGCCTGTTCTGAGGAAGGGTCACCGCACCTGAAACATTAACTCTGATTTTGCTTCCCAGATGCAGTCAGATCTGCTGAGCTCTTCCAACAATTTCTATTTTTGTTTATGACACACAATAACTTTCCTGCCATAATCAAATTTGGACTAACTGATTTAATAAATACATACTCCATAACAACCAATAACTTCTTGAATAGCTCCCATTATTGCTTAGTCAACAATTTCCTGTACTTAAATGGCAAACAAATCTTCAGTTCACATTTCACGCTCTGCATCAAAATCCGCTTCCTGTGTCTGACATAAAAGGCTGCTCCCAACAAATTAAGGGAATAATCGATAGAGAGCAGTCTGTTAGTCTTGCTTCAAATGAGTAACAATCCTGTACCCCTGCAATGTAACAATGCAAATACAGCAGTGTGATGACACTGATTGTACAGCTTGAATCATAGCCTGTTTCCACATTGTAGGGATTCTATTTAGCCCACAAGTCAACACCGACTCTCAGAAGAACATACCACCCAGACTCACCCCCCCAACCCTATACCTGTAACCCTGGACTTTCCATTGCTAATTCACCTAATTTACTCATCCCTGGACACTATGGGCAATTTAGCATGGTCAATCCACCTAACCTACACATCTTAGGACTCTTGACTTTCTAAACATCTCATTCTCAGGCTAGGGCGTCTCAGGCAAATCTGTATTGCCCATTTCCGTTTGCCCTTGAGAGGATAGTGAGGATTGTCATGATCTGCTGAAATTCGTGTTCACTAAACTAAAACTTCCAGCAGAGGAAAAATGTAACACTATGATTTTCTATCTTAAAAATGTGCTCTTGAAATAAGCGATTGTAGCTCACCACCTGCTGGTCTTTTAGACCCAAAGGCTTAAATTTGAATGTCATGTTTGAAACTGAATGTCGTAGATTCATGGATAGAGTATGTTATCAGGTGCTGGGTATTAAGATACAATTACTCATCCTGCTTGGTCAGAGACTCTGGCTTTGTATAAAATCAATGAAAAGTGCTCAGTGACATTTTAGCTTGTTAACATTGTAAATTTAAACTGGGCAACATTGTCCTTGTTTCAAAACCAAATGAGTTGCTACAGGCTAGATTCTCCTGTCCATTCATAGTTAAGAGGTAGTAAATACAATCTTACAGCCTCTAAATCATCTACGCATCAAAAATCTGAATTGTTGAATAAAGTGTGTTATAATCCCTTGAAAATCACAGTACACTAATAGACTGCAAACAATAAGCAGCTCTATCAAAAGTCAGAAGCATCAAGTTCGCATACCACAATATTTGGAAAAGGATTTGCAATAAAACTTTCATTTGTTCCAAGTATTGCCTGATACCAAGTTGACATAAAAAGCAGTACAGCTGATACAGACACATGCTGGGGATTTTTGTGGAAATCTGGAACTCTCTTCCCCTAGGCTGATGATCAACTGAACGGTTTAAGACTCAGAACACTAGATATTTTAGTTAGGTGAGGGTATCAAGCATTCTGCAGCAAAGACAGACAAAGATAGCTGAGGCAGAAATCACACATAATCAAATGTAATGGGGCCAGGAGACTCACAAGATTGAACAGCATCCTCTTCTTAATACAATTATGAAATCATTAAGTCATGTCACCCTAAGGTCTCTTGTGACAATGAACAAAATGGACTGAGGTGTTGTGTTGATTTACTGACCCGTTATTGAATCTGATTCTCCTTTTGTGGTAGTAAAGGAGAAGGTGGCACAACAGTGGTGTCACTGGAACAGTAATTTGGATGTCCAAGCTAAAGTCCAAAAGGATAGGGTTCAAATCTTTAAATGGCAACTGGTGGAATTTGAAATCAATGAAAAATATCTGGAATTATTAAGTCACTCTCAGTGATGGTAGCATGAAACAATTTTTGATTGTCATTCAAACTCATTTAGTTCACTCATATCCTTCTGTGACGGAAATCTGGTCAGATCTAAAGGTGACTTTGGACCTAGAGCAATGTAGTTGACTCTTAACAATCCTCTGAAATGGTCGAGGAAGGTACTCAGCTCAGAGGAGCTAGGGATGGGCAAAGAAGGCTGTCTTTGCTAGTAGCATCCACACTTCATGAAAAGAGCACATAAAAAGCAGAAAGTCTCAGACGATATTTTTCTGCAGAGGGTAGTTGGTTGCAGGACTATCCAACCAGACCTAACGAAGAAGTAGAATCCAGGTTAGCTTTTTGATATGGAAAAAAAATTGAAATTTAAAAACATGAAAAATCTGGGCAATATGGTTATGTGCATGACTCTCCCAGAAAGTCAATACAGGTGTGATGAGTCAAATGGTCTCTTTCTGAGCTGCAACATTCTTAAGTTTCAGAGATAGTAAGAACTGCAGATGCTGGAGAATCTGAGATAACAAGGTATAGAGCTGGATGAACACAGCAGGCCAAGCAGCATCCCGCTGACGTTTTGGGCCTAGACGCTTCTTAAGAAATGGGGGAGGGGAAGGGGGTTCTGAAATAAATAGGGAGCGAGATGGGGAGGCAGATAGAAGATGGATAGAGGAGAAGATAGGTGGTGAGGAGACAGACAGGTCAAAGAGGCAGGGATGGAGCCAGTAAAGGTGAGTGTAGGTGGGGATGTAGGGAGGAGAAGGTCAGTCCAGGGAGGACGGATAGATCAAGAGGGCGGGATGAGGTTAGTAAGTAGGAGATGGGGGTGGGGCTTGAGGTGGGAGGAAGGATAGGTTAGGGAGGCAGGGACTAGCTGGGCTGGTTTTGGGATGTGGTATGGGGAGGGGAGATTTTGAAGCTTGTGAAATCCATATTCATACCATTGGGCTGCAGAGTTCCCAAGCTGAATATGAGTTGCTGTTCCTGCAACATTTGGGTAGCATTGTTGCGGCACTGCAGGAGGCCCAGGATGGACGTGTCGTCTGAGGAATGGGAGGGGGAGTTGCTCAGTGTGAACCGAGCGGAGGTGTTCTGCAAAGCGGTCCCCAAGCATCCACTTGATTTCCCTAATGCAGAGGAGGCCACAATGGGTACAGCGGATGCAGTAAATATACCACATTAGCAGATGTGCAGGTGAACATCTGCTTGATATGGAAAGTCTTCTTGGGGCCTGGGATGGGGGGTGAGGTGTACGGGTAGGTGTAGCACTTCCTGCAGTTGCAGGGAAAAGTGCCGTGTGTGTTGGGGCTGGAGGGAAGTGTGGACCGGACAAGGCAGTCCCGGAGAGAGTGGTCCCTCCTGAAAGCAGATAAGGGTGGGGAGAGAAAAATGTCTTTGGTGATGGGGTCGGATTGCAGATGGCGGTGGCGTTGGACGATGATGCGTTGGATCCGGAGGTTGGAGGAGGTAGTACTTGAAGATGAGGGGGATTCTGTTTTGGTTGTTATTGCGGGAAATACGGGAGGGACGGTCGAGGGTGTTCTCGACCATTGAGAGGGGGAAGTTGTGGTCCTTGAAAAACGAGGACATCTGAGATGTGTGGGAGTGGAATGGCTCATCTTGGGAGCAGATGCGGCGGAGGCATCGACCGAGTCTCCTGCATTTTCCGCAACTCATCCCTCACACCCCTTCCCCACAATAACAACCAAAAAAGAATCCCCCTCGTCCTCACGTACTATCCCACCAACCTCCGGATCCAACGCATCACCCTCCGACATTTCTGCCATCTGCATCCCAACCCAATTACCAAAGATACTTTTCCCTCCCCACCTTTATCTGCTTTCCGGGATGGGGGGGCACTCTCTCCATGACTCCCTTGTCTGGTCCACACTCCCCTCCAGCCGCACCATGCCTGGCACTTCTCCCTGCAACCAGAGGAAGTGCTACATTAGCCCCCATATCTCCTCCCTCACCCCCATCCCAGGCCCCAAGAAGACTTTCCACATCAAGCAGAGGTTCACCTGCACATCTGCTAATGTGGTATACTGCATCCGCTGTACCTACCCGTTGTGGCCTCCACTACATCGAAGAAAACATGCGGAGGCTTGGGGACTGATTTGCAGAACACCTAAGCTCAGTTCGTAATAAGCAACTGCACCTCCCAGTCACAAACCATTTCAACTCCCCCTCCTATTCCTCATATGATATGTCCATCCTGGGCCTCATGCAGTGCTGCAATGATGCTACCCGAAGGTTGCAGGAACAGCAACTCATATTCCACTTGGGAACCCTGCAGCCCAATGGTATCAATGTGGACTTCACAAGCTTCAAAATCTCCCCCTCCCTCACTGCATCCCAAAACCAGCCCAGCTTGTCTCCGCCTCCCTAACCTGTCCTTCCTCCTACCTATCCCCTCCTCCCACCACAAGCCTCACCTCCATCTCCTATCTACTAGCCTCATCCTGCCCCCTTGACCTGTCCATCCTCCCTGGGCTGACCTATCTCCTCACTACCTCCCCACCTACACTCACCTTTCCTGGCTTCATCCCCGCCTCTTTGACCTGTCTGTCTCCTCTCCACCTATCGTCTCCTCTATCCATCTTCCATCTGCGTCTCCCTCTCTCCCCATTTATTTCAGATCTCCTTTCCCCTTCCCCATTTGTAAAGAAGGCCCAAAACATCAGCCTTCCTGCTCCTTTGATGCTGCTTGGTCTGCTGTGTTCATCAAGCTCTACGCCTTGTTATCTAACATTCTTATGTTCTTTTCTTTTAAGTTCCTTAGCTTAATTGAATAGGCCATTGTAATGCAAGTGAGCTCAGTACTTATAACATGTAGATTAACGATGAACACAATAAGCATAGATTGTTATCTAAATACCACAGCATGGCTGTGGCATTTGACTCACAATTTAGTGCTTGACAGAAAAATATGAGCAGCAGATGCATGGGACAGCACCACCTGCAATTCGTCAAGTTACACATCATCCTTATTTGGAAATATTGCTGTTCTTCAGTGTCACTGGGACAAAATCCCAGAATCCCTCCCTAATGGCATCTGAGCTGTTCCTATACCACATAAACTGCAGTGGTTCAAGAAGAATGCTCACCACTATCCTCTCAGGGGCAACTGGGTATAGGCAAAAATTGCTGGCTTAACCAGTGGCGCCTACATCCTGTGAAAAGAGCCTAATGCATGGCAAATTGAGAAACTGAATTCAATTGATCTGGAAATCTGTGGGCTGGCTAGGAAAAACAGTCTATAAAAAGTACCAGGTGCGAAGCTGGATGAACACAGTAGGCCAAGTAGCATCAGAGGAGCAGGAAAGCTGATGTTTTGTGCCTAGCCCCTTCTTCAGAAATTCTGAAGAAGGGTCTACGCACGAAACATGAGCTTTCCTGCTCCTCTGATGCTGCTTGTCCTGCCGTGTTCATCCAGCTCTACACTTTGTTATCTCAGGTTCTCCAACGTCTCTAGTTCCTGCTATCTCTATAAAAAAGTACCGGACTGTTAACCATGCTTTGAAATGATCAAAGAACATCAGCTTACCAGATTTGTCCACATCCTGGAATGACGAGTACAGTAGACTGAAAATTGATACAGTTTTATGTCCCAGCAGAAACACACTGTTTTTCTCTCTCTACGTGGCAAACCTCATTGCTGCCTGACCACTGATATAGTATAATTCTCCAAGGGCTAAGGTGCTAACCACTTTTTTGCTTGTACCAAGAAATTAATATTAACATTCAACAAAAAGTAATTTCCATGCCACAGCAGTTACGAAAAAAATATTCATTAGGAGGTCAGCATTCCAAAGAAAGATTAGAAATCTACCATTAAATGAAGTGGCGTTTTAGTTGGCCCCTTAGCAGACATCTTTTCCCACAGTCCCCGTCGCACATAACGGACTGTCGTTCCTGCCATTGGAAACTCGCCAGGAAGCTCAATCTTCCAATCGCTGTTGATGGATTGTTTTGTGGAATCCTTAAGAGCTGGGGAAATACAAATAGCAAAGAAATTTAGTTATGAAACATTTGTGATCAAACATATTTTCTTCAGTCTGAGACAAAGTGGCAAAAGAAACCTCATGAAACAGTTAAAGAGCTGGCTTCGAATGTGGATCTTCCACAGGAACTTACAATAGATTTCAAAATGTCTGAAGTATGGGTGGGTGTGGATTATTGGCAGAGTCAGTATTTTAAATTTTTTTGAACAGCTACAATCCAAATGAATAAAGTGGGAGTGGAAGCATAGCTTGATCTTTCTCAACACCACCATCTGGCTGTGCTAAATGAAGGCCAATTGGCCTCTGCTCCAGACAGTCAGACAACTTCAATACAACTTTTCCAAAAAGGCTGTCACCAGGTCCAGTTACAACTGTTCACTGAATTACTTTAATAATAAACAGGAGGTATAGATTTGGGGTAACAGACTTGGTAGGTTATTGCCAATTAATTTTACAAGGACGAATGATGGAAGGTAATATGAATTATGTGGAACAATGTCACAGGAACAGAGAGACCAGGGAAAGGCTGTGGGTACGTGGGCACAAATCTTTGAAATTTGCAGGAAAGGCTAGGATTGCACTTTTTAAAAAAAAAACAAGATCCTGAACTTTATGAGTAAATGAGAAAGTTAGGCTAAATCTTTATAAAACATTTGTAAGTCAAAATGATGGAATTCCCTTCTAATGGCATTGTGGGTCTATCAACAGCACGCGGGCTTCTGCAGTTCAAGAAGGTAGCTCACCCCCCCTCCGTCTTCTCAAGAAGCAACAAGGGATGGACTATAAATGCTGGGCCAGCCAGCGACATCCACATCCCATGAGCGAATTTAAAAAAATACACTGGTTAGACCTCAGCTGTAATGTTCCGTGACTTAAGGTAGTTTGAATGCAGAGCATGTCTTTCCATTTGATTGATCTTAATCAGATAGACAGCTGCTGAAAGGTGACAGAAAGTCAGAGTGTCCTTTGCCAGGAGTACAGGAAGCATTCATAATGAATCGGTGCCTTATTTTACACAGTGCCTGATTTCTTTTCTCATTGAAGTCAAGGCAGAATGAAAAATGCTGCAAACTCACTCAATCCTGGCAGAGGCTAATTTCTGTCTGATTAGTTTTTGGAATGGAGTCACAGCAAGTAAAATGTTCCTTTCAATTTATTTACTCTGTTTGGGGCATGTCCCTGGAATGAAAGCTCTTTGCTGCCCCTAACATATCAGTTAGTTGACGTACAGCAATTATATTAGCTCTCCTACTAAGAACTAGGTGCTGGTGAAGTTTAAAGAACTGGCATTTATATTGCACTTTTCAAACCAGCAGGATGTGTCAAAATTATTTAAATTCAAGTCACTTAATAGCTTTGAAGAAGTTACTCCTGTAATGTTGATTGATGCATTGGCCAGTTTATCCACAGCAAGCTCCCACAAGCTGGAAACAAAAAGCAGGCTTTGTGGTCCTAAGATGCTGCTTGGCCTGCTGTGTTCATCCACCTCCACACTTTGTTACCTCAGATGACCAACAAGTCTGATTTTGAATGATACATTAGCAACATACTGTTGATACTGAAAATTATATAAATAGAAAGCGGGACATAACACCAGCGCTTCGTCGGAGGCTCACTGATGATGTTACCTAGAATGGTGATGAAACGTCTGAAAACGAACCTTCCAGCTCAGTGAGCAAACTCACATCCAGAACCTCAACCTGAGCTACAAATCTTCTCAAAACTCACTGAAAATTATAAATAAAACAAATTTTGAAAATACTCAACCAGTCCCGTAGCATCTGTGAAGAGAAACAGTTACTGCTTCAGATCAATGACCCTTTATCAAATTCCAACATTTTGTGCTACTTTTGATTTTGAAGCTATATATTGAAGGATGTACATCTTTGAATAATGCCGGGATAAAATCAAATTAAGGTAAATACAGCACAGTAAATGCTTCAGCTAAATAACTTCAGTGTCAGCTTAAATTGTTCATGGAATGAGTCTGGAACCCAGGAATTCAAACACACTGACTGGGTTTTCTGGTCTTTGATTGTGATCAAAAATCGGGATCATTTTCTGGGCAAGAAATGCTTGTCAGCCAGCGACTCCCACATCTCACAAATGAATAGAAACAAAACCTCACAATTTTAAAGGAGGTTGCTTACAGAGGTAGTGGATGCAATGCTCATAATCTTCCAAGAATCCTTAGGTTCTGGAAAAATCCCAGGTGATCAAAAAACATCAATCTAATATCCTGATTATATTTAATTCCTTCCTCCTTTTTGCCCCTTTGTTACTAAGTATTTTTGCAATTCTATTACTGCCTTCTACCATGATGGCTGATGCACACTATTTATACAAATCCTCTGCAGTTGTCTGGTTTCTTATCAGTATTTCCCCAGCCTCATTCTCTAAGATGCCTATGTTCACTATGGCATCATTTTTTTACAGATATTTAATGAAACTTAGTATCTTTTTTACCACTTGCTAGTCTACGTTCAAAGTGTACAAGGGAAACTGCCTGTTGTTTTGCTCTCTGTCTATTGAATACGCCTGAGGGCTAGCATTAAAGGATCTATGTTGCATGGCTGATTCACAACCTATTATTATCACAGTGAAGTGCTTGTCAGTTGAATGAATTCATCACTAAACTCTTAGATCTTGATTTTATGTCATTTAGCATGATTCCTGAGGTGTGTCCATGCTGGATACTGGGTGAATTGGCATAGTCAGTGTTAAATACAAAGGATGATGGGAGGGAACATAAGGACTTTGGGAAAGGGGCTACAAGGAGCCATGAGGGATCAGTGGGAAGCATGAGATGGCATAGCTTGGACGTGAGGTATGTATGGGGTGGGGAGGGAGTGTGTCAAGTGAGGGCTGTGTATTGCTTTTTTATTAAACAGTTGCTATAAATTTCCAGAGTGTATGTCAATAGACATTGCCAGACCTGTTGAGTATTTTAGCTTTGTTTTTGAAATGGTTTCTACTGATTATTACATTTTCATCAATTGAATACTCTTATCTCTTTGCATGTTCGTTAATTTTTTGAGTTCGAAATGCCCCTTGGCCAATCACTGAGTACAAGTCATCTCGCATAAATATATCCTTCTTGTTTTTAGGGAATATATTTGTATTGTTGACCACCGTTTTGGCCAGCATACATTTCAAATCTTCCGTATCTGCAGCTTTCCTTTCTAAAATCCTCTCCATTTTGTCTACAAATATAGCTCCTCCTCAAATAATTTGTCTTCATCACCTTATGTATGTTTTTTTTTTAATCTGTTCATCCATTGGTGCTGTTGCACTTCATATGATTTGTTATATAATTTCACAGATTTCTTCTTTTCTAGTAAGACCATTGTCCCAGGTGAACATCCATTCTGTAATCAGGCATTTTCTTCTCCCATTCTAATCCGTACTTAACCCTGTTAAAAAGTCTCCTTCAGTTTTCAGCTTTCGCTTTTGCTGTAGGTATCACCAACCCCAACACCAAATTTTAACCTGCTATAAAACAAAGAACAACGGGTGCTAGAAACTTGAAACAAAACTATAAATTACTAGAAAAATGCAGCAGGTCTGGCACATCTGTGGAGAGAAAGTTGAGTTAACATTTTGGATCCAGCGACCCTTCTTCAGAACTGATGGTAACTTGGAAAAGATGGGATGTATACTGAAGATAGAGGGTGGGAGTATGTAAAGCAGTCAGCTGTTATTTCCCTTTAGAAGAGTTTAGTTATTCAAATTTCTGGAATCTGCCATTAGTACTTCAAATGTTGCTGAGTTTAAACAACGAGTCTTGCTTTTCATCCTGCTAAGTCTTTCATCTCAATTTAAATTTCTAATTAGCTGTAAAAACAGGATAGCAGATAGTTACCAGCTGACAATCAGGATGAGAATAGGAACTCAGCTTCAGATGATCTCTGTCAGCATCCAAAATGCCTGATATACTGAAAGGACAAACTGATTGTTTGCAGTTGGATGGGTATAATTCCTGAATGGTCAAATGTGGGAAAATGATTTGCAGGGTCATAGGGTTGGATTACTGACTGTGTTTGCACACCCCCAACGCGCACCCCCCCCATATTCAAAGTACCCACAGCAATCAGGTAGCCTGCAAGTTTTTACTCCTGTAAGGTTTTCACCGAGCGAGTTACCTTAGCAATCCTCCACCAAAGGTTCTTCTTCCACTGTGAGATTCTCAGCTTATCCTGATGCAGCTACAAATACCAATGATATTTTGAATCTCTTTCACACTAAAGCCTCCAGCTAACCCTTGTAGAGGATCTACAGTCCTATAAATATTAGAAACATAAATATTCCATTCCCTCTCTGATGAAGGCATTTAAGTAGGGAACACTCACATTGATACCTTCCGCTCTTCTACAGAAAGTTCAAATCTGAACTTCCACCCTGTTCTCATTCTGATTGGTCAGCAGGAAGTCCAACGATCGGCTCACTCACATGCCTTTACGGACATGAGATGGGACCTCCACACTACGTGGCAATGTTGAGGGGACGGCAGCTCTCAATGAAATGGAATCTTATTGTCAAGACAGAGTGTATGTAAGTGAATTTTTATTTATCCTCTGAGAACCAATGCCATCAAGGCATTAGGGGTGTAATCAAAATGGAGGACATGTTCATGGTTTGAAATTGTTGGATACAATGTTGAATCTTGAATGCTGTAAAATGTTGAAGTAGAAAATGGGGTGCTAGTCCTCCAGCTTATTATTGTGTTTTACTGAAACACTGTACCAGGCCAAAGATGGAAATTGTAGCAGGAGAGTATGTTTAGTGAGTATTGAATACAGGAGACTATAGCTAGAAAGCAGTGTCACCTGAGTTTAAAGAGATAACAAGGTGCAGAGCTGGATGAACACAGCAGGCCAAGCAGCATCAGAGGAGCAGGAAAGCTGATGTTTTGGGCCTAGATCCTTCTTCAGAAAGACCGTTCTTTTCTGAAGAAGAGTCTTGACCCAAAACTTCAGCTTTCCTACTCTGATGCTGCTTGGCCTGCTGTGTTCATCCAGCTCTGAACTTTGTTGTCTCAGATTCTACAGCATCAGCAGTTCCTACTATCTCTGCAATATTATGATGTAACTTGTTCAGAGAGCCTCTCAATATTTATCTAAGTTGAAATCTGGAATAAAAGCTAACCTAATGATGGCCATGTGACCGTTGTCAGTAAAACCTCATCTAGACCTTTAATGTCTTTCAGGGAAGGAAATCTACCATCCTTACCTGGTCTGGCCTATATGTAACTCCAGACCTACAGCAGTGTGGTTGACCCTTAACTGTCTCTGGGCAATTGGGAAATGATAATATATACCAGCCCAGCTAATAGTGTTCAAATCCCATGAATGAATTTTTAAAACAAAAATAAAAATTCTCCCGGAGGGAGGATAATTTCATTTTATTTGTCACTCCTTGTCACAGTTTGGACCTAAAAAGCTGATACACACCAAAAAGTATGAATGTGTTGAAATCAACATTGCTCCTTGTATTGGTCCGGTTAACTGGCTGGCAACAAACTTGGCTTGGGTTGCAGCAAGTGTTGGATACCCATCTACTGCGTTCATGAACCTTCCAGTCACTTGGTCTCCTTTTACTTTGCTCTGCTTCGTTTAGACTACACAGCAAGGGGATACTTATTGCTAAACTTCAGACCCAGTATAAACTCTAATCCTGTACTTTCTCAATATTTATAAGTCCTGCTTATTGTTCAAATCCCACCTTCAATCTCTGCTGCTTTCTGCAAATTCAACATGGTGTATGAATCCATGAATTAACATGCATTACTCCTGTTCATTGTAAGGTATAACTGGAAGAGAAACTAGAATTAGTCTCTAATATTAAGTTGATAAATAAATTGCTGTGCCTTTTCCTATACTAAGCCTCTGAAATATTGCAAATACACTAAATTTATTATCTGAGTTATGCTGTATCTTCCCACAATTATACAAGCCATCAAAATAATTCACAGCAAAATCTTACAGTTTTGAGCAGTGTTCAGCATATGACAATTTTCCCTTACCTTTGTGCCTACTTTTTGGTGTAGATCAGAACTATCATCTGGCAAAATGGCTTCATCCGTTCAACTTGGTCACTTGCCACATATATTCATTTAATTATTTCTGCCTTACATTATAACTTAATAACGCTGTAATCTTCTGGGACCTTTTTTAATAAGGTTTTGCATATGAATACTTGACATTACTGTATACATGACTGTTACAATTACAAATGGCACAACCTCAATTAAAATCCACTTTTCTCAATGATTTTTGAAATTTGATGGATAAGAACACAATGTTTATTGTGATTCTGTGGCATGATAACATGGGCCAGTGATTATTAGAGCCCATGCTCTTTTGACTGTTGTGCTCCCCTGACTTACTTCCTGGTGTTTCTTAACAATCAGAACTGGCCTGTCCAATAATTGGTTGTTCACCACAGGAGGCTGTCAGTCCCACAGATAAAGAAATGCTTTGCAACAAGTGTGGGGAGAGAGAATTGTAAAAAAGAAAGATTATTCACCAATTAGCAACAAGTCCTTTGCAAAATATTAGGAAGATGTACACGGGTTCAATAAGTCCACTGTAGATTGTCATGGGACTGATGACAGTTTTCACAGACTGCAATAGCCTGACAGCCTTGGTGGAATTCTTTGAGGACATTACTTGCGTGGTGGACAATGGGGAGCCTATGGATGTGGTGCATCTGGAGTTTCAGAAGGCATTTGACAAGGTGCCACACCAACAACTGCTACTTAAGATAAAGTTGCACAGTATTACAGGTAATGTATTGGCATCGATAGAGGATTGGTTGACCAGTAGAAGCAAAGATTAGGGGTAAATGGGTGTCTTTTTCATTGGGAGTCAGTGGTTAATTGTGTATCTCAGGGGTCAGTGTTGGGGCCTCAATTGTTTACAATCTACATAGATAATTTGGAATTGGGGACTAAGTGTGGTGTGTCAAAATTTGCAGATGACATTAAGGTGAGTGGTAGAGCAAAGCGTGCAGAAGACACAAAGTCTGCAGAGGGATATAGATAGTCTAAGCGAGTGGGCAAATGGAGTACAATGTTGATAAGTGTGAGGTCATCCATTTTGGTAGGAATAACAGAAAAATGGACTATGTTTTAAATGGCAAAAATTGCAGCACGCTGCTGTGCAAAGGGGCTTGGGTGTCCTTATGCATGAATCGCTAAATCAGACTACAGGTGCAGCAGTTAATTAAAAATGCAAATTGAACTTTGTCTGCCACTGCTCGAGGGATAGAGTTTAAAAACAGGGATGCTATGCTGCAGCAGTGTAGGGTCCTGGTGAGGCCACATCTGGAGCACTGTGTGCAGTTTTGGTCTCCTTACTTGAGAAGAGATACACCAGCACTGGAGGGGGTGCAGAGGAGGTTCACTCGGTTGATTCCAGACTTGAGACGGTTACATTATGAGGAGAGACTGATCTTATTGAATGGTGGGGCAGGCTGGAGGGGCCAGATGGCCTATTCCTGCACCTAGTTCTTATGTTCTTATATTCTTATGATACAGCTACAGCAAAGGTTTTGCGATTACAAGCAAGCAAAGGGAGTGGATTTGGTCTCCATAAATTGGTATAAATGTTGTCAACCACATCATCTTCCTGAATTTCTCCTTCAAGCCGACCAGGGAACAGAAGCAGTGAGAGATGGGAACCTCAATGAACCCTTTTCAACTTTGTGGTAACAAAGCTCAATTGTTTTTCCTTGATGAGTAGGATCACACCATCTGGATCATGGGGCAAGATCAGACTCTTGAGGCAGAGGCAATGAGGTTGTCATCAGAAAGATGAATGTCGTACAGATGGGGACGGGGACGTGGACCTCAGGCTGAAGAGGCAGGCAGAACAAATTACTACACAGCAAGTGAAGATGCAGTCCTTGCTGTCCAATTTCCACAATTAACCGGTAGCTGATCTTGCCCAAGGGATGGTCCAAAGTGGAATTGGGCAAAGCAGTGCACTTCAGACAAGACTACCCTCCCTAAACAGCTATTCTGTTTGTGATCCTGTTGAAGGAAATAATCTTTCAAATAAAAAGAGAAGTGGCAGTCAGATTTTGGCAGTACGAATGAAGCTTATGTTAAAGTAGGGTTTGTCATGATTTGAAAGAATAATTGTTTCTGGGGACTGTCCTACTAGGGGCACAAGCAGGAGATTCTGCAGCAGTGAATGTGAATTTAGGATTTATAGATTCAAAGATACATACAGTGTAGAAAAGGCAATTTAATTAAGTCATAGAGTTTAAGAGCAGAGAAATTATGATAGGACTGCATAAAACATTGTTTTGACCATATGTAGAACATTGTGTCGAGTTCAGTAATCCACGTTTATAGGAAGGATTGCCCTGGAGAGGGTGCAGAGGAGATTGACCAGGATGTTGCCTGAGCTGCAGGGTTTCATTTTGTGAAGTGAGTTTGGACATATTGCAGTTGACTTCCTTAAAGCAGAGCAGATTGAGAGGGGATGTGATTGAGACGTGTAATATTATGAGATGCGTAGACAGGGGAAACTTTTTTCTTTGATAGCGGGATCATTGACCATGGGGCATAGATTTAAGGTAAGGGGCAAGGAGTGTAGAGGAGATGTGAAGAGAAATTGTTTTCACCCACAGGTTATTGGGAATCTGGAACCCATTGTGTGAGAAGTAGTTGGATGTGCATTTATGACACTAAAGCACACAAAGTGCCATATGACAGGATTAGAATATTAGTTGGTTGTTTTTGACTGGCATGGATGTGATGGGCCAAAGGGCATTTTTTCTGTAGTGTATATCTCTATGAATATAATTGGCTATTATTCCTTTCATGACAGCATTAATACTCAAATGAATTTCCTTCTCTCCTCTGCACTATCAGTCATGTCCTTCCATTCCTTTGCGCTGATCTAGCTTCTCCTTTCTTGTGAGAGTAAAATTCACATCCTAGCCACTTGGTAAACAAGTTTCTCCTGAATTCTCAATTACATGATTGTTTCTTTCATTTTTATGGTCCATTCTTCTGCACTCTGCAGCAAGTGGAAATATTTTCCTATTAAACATTTCATCATCACAGATCGATAGAATGGTTAGAGAACTGAAGGAGGCCATTTTAACATCGTATCTGTACATGGTTCTCTGTCAGAACAATTGGTTCTCTTTGAACAGAAGGTTAATGTAACAATGTCACCTGTCCTCAGGGCCTTGGATGCACTTGTACCCACAGTCACCATTGCAGACATTATATCAGCTTTCTTGAGAGCGAACTCATGGAAAGCGACTGGCCCAGATGGAGTTCCCAGCTGTCCACTCAGATCTCGTGTGGACAAGCTGGCAGGAATATTCGCTGACATCTTTAACCTCTCCTTACTTTGATCTGAAGTCCCCACCTGCATCAAGAAGATCACCCTCATCCTAATGCCCAAAGAAAAAGCAAGCAGTGTGCCTTAATAAATCCGCCTGGTAGCTCTAACTTCCATAATTATAAAGTGCTTCAAGAAATTAATCATGGTTCACATCAACTCTAGCCTACCACATTGCTTCGTCCCTTTGCAATTCACTTACCAGCGCAACAGATCCATAGCAGATGCCATTTCCTAAACCTACACTCATCCCTGGAACATCTGGATAACAAGGTCAAGCTGCTACTTATTGATTACAGCTCTGCCTGCAACACCATAATTGAAAACAAATTCATCGCCCAACTCCAAGACCTAGGTCTCAGCTCCCCGCCCCCATCCCCACAACTAGATCCCTAACTTCCTGACCCGTAGACAACAATCAGTAAGAATAGGTGACAACACCTCCTCCACCATAATCCTCAACACCACTGCCCCGCAAGGCTGCGTAATCGGTCCCTGACTATACTTATACATTCATGACTGCATAGGTAAATTCTGCTCCAACTCCATTGACAAGTTTGCTAATAGCACTACCATTGTAGGTCAGATCTCAAACAACAATGAGACAGAATACAGGAAAGAGACTGAGTCAGTGGCTGGTAGCACGATGTAAAGATAATATTCTCTCCATCAACATCAGCAAAACAAAGAAGCTGGTCATTGACTTTATAAAACACAGCGGAGGGCATGCCCCTGTCTGCAACAGTAGTGCTGAGCTGGAAACAGTCGAGAGCATCAAGTACTTGAGAGTGACGATCACCAACAATCTGACCTGGTCCACCCACGTCGATGCCATGGTCAATAAAGCACAACAATGCCTCCACTTCCTCAGGAGGCTAAGGAAATTTGACATTTCCACTAAGACACTTAGCAACTTTTGTAGATACACCATAGAAACAATCCTATCTAGATTCATTAGAATAGAATAGCAACTGTTCTTAAGACTGCAAGAAACTACAGAGAATCGTGAACATAGCCCAGTCCATCACGCAAACCAGCCTTCCATCCATTTTGACTTCAGCTATACTTCCTGCTGCCCCAGGACGATAACCAACATAATCCAAGACCCATCTTCCCACCCCCAGTTATACTGTCTCCCACCCTCTTCCATCAGGCAAAAGATACAGAAGTTTGAATAACTGTACAAACAGATTCAAGAACAGCTTCTTTCCCGCTGTTATCAGACACTTGAACAAACCTCTCAAATGTTTCTCTCTCTCTCTCTCACTATCTCTCTCTCTCTCTCTCTCTCTCTCCCTCCCTTCTCTGTAACACTGTATTCTGCACTTTGTTCTGCTGCCTAATGCACTTTGTACGGTATGATCTGTGTGTACAGCACACAAAACAACACTTCTTTCACTGTGCCTCAGTACATATGACAACCATAAACCAAATCAATTCACCTCATCATTGTCTCACTTTCCTCCATAATCCTGTACATTTTTCAGATAATAATAATTAAAATAGCCTTTTGAAAGCCTAATGTGAGTCTGCCTCCATCACACTCTAAGGCAGTTCAATCCAGACCCCGACCTCGCATATGCATGAAGATGTTTTCCTTGTTGCCATTACTTCTTTTACAAATTACCTTCAAATCTGCCCTCTTGATCTCCATCCATTCACAAATGGGAACGGCATCTCTCCCTCTAGTCTGGGCAAAACTTATGAATTTAAAAACTGTTACCAATCTCCTGTTAGCTTTTTCATCTCCAAGGAAAACAGTTCCAACCTCTCCAATCTATCTTCATAGCTATAGCTCCGTATCCCTGTGACCAGTCTTGTGAATCTTTTCTGTGGTCTCTTTAATGCCTTCACATCCTTTCTAAAGTATTGTGCCCAGAACTGGACACAGTACTCCAATTGAGGTCAAGCAAATGTTTTATACCAGTTCAACATAATAAGATGGTTATGTTAAAGGGTCACATCTTTGCTATCTGTTCAATTTTTCCTGATAAATACAACCCCTCAGTTCCGTATCAAGACTGCCAATCCATTGTGCCTTCTCCAGCACCTGTAAGCCATTTTGATAATACGGACACCAGAGTTGTAGACAGTAGTGTGGAACTAGATATTGCCATCTAAATATCCTTGAAACGAACAAATCTGGTGTTCAAATTCCTCTAAAGACTATTTAGATATTAAGTGGGCATTGATATTTGCACTAACTGTGAAATATGATGTCGAGCACACTTGTGTAACACTTGGGGAAAATAATCAATGTGTAGCCCATAGGTGAGTCAAATCACTCATTACTGAGCTAACAGGAAATTAATGGGGTAGTAGGAATTGCAGATGCTGGAGAATCCGAGATAACGTGGCGTCGAGCTGGATGAACACAGCAGGCCAAGCAGTATCACAGGAGCAGGAAGGCTGATGTTTCGGGCCTAGACCCTTCTAACGTCAGCCTTCCTGCTCCTCTGATGGTGCTTGGCCTGCTGTGTTCATCCAGCTCCACACCTTGTTATCTCAGGAAATTAATGGCATTGGTAATTTGCTGGCAATAAGGAAATGTCTGGGAAACTGCAAAGTCATCAGGCCCTCTCAGCATCTTAGCTAGCTTTGAGCCCTCAAGAGAAGCAATGAGTACAAACCCATCAAACAAAGGATAGAGGAGAAGCTTTAACTTGAAAAACACACTTAAACAATTAATAATTTATACAATAATTATAGTTCATGTGAATAATTAAATCCATTTATTACTGTGTATATTTCCCCATGTAGAGAGAGTGTAGGAGCAGCAGGCTGTCATTGAGCCCCTCCAGCCTTCTCTTCTGTAATTAAATTGTGTGGTTGATATGCACCTTCATTACTGAATCTACTTTTATAATTATGTTTCAATAGCTATCCCAGACCTCAAGCAATAAAGCTCATGTCAGCTTGCTGAAAAAGTCCTGTTAAATGTTTTGAAATGAAACAAATCAGGTGAGGGAATTAAACTAAAACTGCACTGTATAAATAAATGCTGCATTCTTTGATTCACAAGCTCTGTAGATTTGCAGCACAGTGAGAGAATGTTGGGCCATTGTTTCTGTCTTGGTAATGGCCTTTCAATTACAATGATCCCAATTCCCAGTTTTGTTCTTCTAATCCTTCCACGTATTTCCTTTTGAAATGCTTATCCATTACACTTTAATCGACAGTAATGGGACAGTGAAACAGTCTAGGGATTTTGGACTGCTGTACATAGACAGCAGGCTGAACATGAGGTCATAAGTTCTCCTTAACCCATCATTGTAAGATCAACTAACTCCTAATTATTTATGTTGAACATCAAGCACACACTGCATGACATACAGACAGCATGTAAAGGTTGTAAGGTTTTAGTTCTTTCTGAAATCGTCACCGTTCAGATAAAAAAAATACTAGATTAAGCTTAGAGAATAGCTGCCATATCCTGGTACATAGCACTCTGAGTTGAAATTTGTGGGCTCAAAACCCCCCTGTGAGGAAAAATATCTTAAGCTGACCCTCTAGTGGAGCAGGAAGGGAGTGCTACACAGTCAGAGATACTAGCTTTCAGATAGAAAGTTAAATCAAAGCATGGTTTGTCTTTTTCAGGTGGATGTAGAAGATGCCATTAGACTTGAGTTCTCACTAGTGTCCTGGCCAATATTTCACTTTCACTGTAGCTCAGTGGTTAGCACTTGCTTCAAAGTGCCAGGGACCAAGGTTCAATTCCAGCCTTGGGTGACTATCAGTGTGGCGTTTGCACATTCTCCCCATGTACGTGTGGGTTTCCTCCTACAGTCCAAAGATGTGCAGGTTAGGTGGAGTGGCAATGCTAAATTGCCCAGAGTGGCTAGGTGGATTAGCCATAGGTATTGCAGGTTTATGGGGATACAGTAGGGAGTGAGTCTGGGTGGAATGCTCTTTGGAATGTTGGTATGGACTCAATGGGATGAATGGCCTGCTTTCAAACCTATAAGGATTTTATGATTCTATTGAAATAGGTGATCTTGTCACTATCACATTGTTGACAGCTTGCTTCACGTAAATTGGCTCCTGACATTGTTACAACAGTAATTACAGTTCAAAAGCACTTTATCTGCTATAAGGTATTTTGGGCTATTCTGACTTTGTGGAAGGTACAATGTAAAAATTGACGTCTTCATTTTTTTTAATGGATTGTTTTGACTATTTCAGCTAACCTAGGTATTCACCCAGCATGATAATCAATTGACTTAATATCAATATAATGAGGAACAACATCTTTTAGTGAAAATAATTGAGTTTCAATTTCCCATACTAATGTCACAAAAAGGTGGAAAATGTGAAGTGATTCACTTCCAGACTATCACAATTCTAAATAGCAGAATGATAGCATTCAATGCAAAAGGTATAGAGAAAAGAGAAGATGCCTCGCTGACTATCAGAAACAGAGTCACTGAGCAGGAATTTATTACATCCCTAATGGCTGTTTGTCAATGAGCAATGGAAACAAAAGCAAGAATGAAGCATTAACAGTATGCATTTACATAGCATCTTCAACATAATAAAATAAGGCAGACCACACCTTAGGCCACATGTTCTTGATTCTGTATTTGATTGTAGCAAAGCACAAAATATATAGGAAGCAGAAGCAGAAGGATCCTAGTCAGCCACAGATCCAGCTTCGTTCTTTACACATAAAGCTAAACTGGTCAGTAATCAATTTTGATCAATTGTTGTTTGGGATCCTCCCCCTCCTCGCTTCCTTTGACTGTTCCACTCCGTGTTCCTTTATGCTAAAACATATTAAGAGTAAACTCTATCCCAGCAAGTTTAGTTTGTTTGCCAAGAAGTGTTTGACAAAAATTCAGGATGGCAGCACATTATCGTTACTTACCCAGGAAACTGTGAGCTGGTTTCTCCTCTACTACACGAATCCTCCTGGCACCGATAGGGATCACAGTGGCTTCAACATAACCTGAAGCAATTAAAGTTACAAAGATCAGTAAGGTTTTGCTAGAATGGTATTCAGTGGCCTCCTTTACAATGTATCAACACAGCTATCACATAAAGAGTCAGCAGTCTAAACTACATGAAGAATTCACACACAGTACAGCTTTCAGATACTTACGAATTATGTTGGTTAAGTCTGAGTAGTGCTGAGACTCTTTCAAACTGCAATTAGATATCACATTGAGAAACTGCAGCTCAGCAGGAGGGAGCTGTTAACCAAAGGAAATTTTCAGCACTTCACAGTCAGTGGCTCCTCAGACATTCAATTGCACATGTTCTAATAGATATGGATATGCTTCAGACCATCTACACTGTTCCTAATGGGACTTGATCTGTTCCTCAATTCTTATTTAATTTGTTCTCAGGATGTGGGTGACATAGATAGGCGGGCATTTATTGCTCATCACAAGCTGCCCTAAGATGATAATGGAAATTCCCCACATATTAAATTTAGTAATGAGCCATAACTAGTTAACTGCATATGGTGTATGAGCATTTATCCAATGCTGATTGTAAAATGATCAAGTTCAACACAATATTTGTAAAGTAGAAATGAGAAGCAACTACGAGGATTCTAGACTAAGGTAAGACTGACTTCAATGCAATGAAAACAGACTGTCCAAAGTAATAAAGAGAAATATACTGCAGGTGCTAGAAAAAATAAAAACAAAAGTAATTGAGAAACACAGCTGGTCAAACAGTCTCTGTGGAACACATGCAGTTTCAGGAAGATTGAAATTATATTCAAAACATTAACTTTGAGTCTCTCTCAACACATGCTACCAGAACTGCTGAATTTCTCCAACAATCTCTGTTTTTATTAAGGCTGTGTCTACAGTAAAATGGGTAAATATGTTAAACTAAAACAAGGAACAATGAATGGTGGAAATCTGAAATAAGACTAGAAATCGCTGGAAAAACTCAGCAGGTATGGCATTATCTATAGGAAGAAAGCAGAGCTACCTTTTCAAGTCCAGTGACCCTTTTTCAGAACAATTCTTCAGCAATTTTTATTTTTGTTTGGGCAAATATGTTATTAGGTAAAAACCTCATCAGGAGGTTTTTGAAAAAGATTTCTGCAATACTGGCCAGTTTATATCCTGAAGGTGTAAGAGGTCTACTTATCAAATAAAAACAGAGATCTTAGAAGAGAGCAACAACCTAAAACTACAAGAGAGCATGAGAAATGCCAAAAATAGGATCTTGGCAAAAAGGAAAGATACAAAGGAAGCCAAAGAGTGTCAAAGAAGATGGTACTACCTACAAAGAGTATTAAAAACCACTTACAACAAATTCAAAATCAACAATTTTTTACAATTATGTTTGGAATAAGAGGGCAGTCCAGATATTAATGATAGCATCAATGAACATAAGTAAGCAAGAAGGCATACAGGTTCTGAGGGAGGGTCACCGGACCCAAAATGTTAACTCGGTTTTTCCCTTCACAGATGCTGCCAGACCTGCTGGGGTTTTCTGGCAACTTTGTTTTTGTTCCTGATTCACAGCATCTGCAGTTCTTTAAGTTTTTATAAGGCATATTATATGCTTGCCATCATCAGTTGGGGCACAGAGGTATAAAAATTGGCAAGTCGTTGCAGCTATATAGAACTTCAAGTCCACATTTGGAATATTGTGATTGCCATGCTACAAGAAAAATGTCGAGGCTTTCGAGAGAGTACAGAAATGGTAAACCTGGTTTGTTTTCACTTGAATGAAGGATGAGGAGGCGACCTGATTAAAATTTACAAAATAATGAGAGGCATAAATATTCAGCATCTTTATCCCAGGATAGAAATGTCAATTACTAGGGGACACAGGTTTAAGGTAAAAGTGGGTAAGTATAGAGGAAATGAGGCAAGTTTTTCTCACAGAGGGTAGAAAGTCCCTGGAATGCACTGCCAGAGGAGCAGTTAGAAATGGATACAATAGCAAATTTTAAGATGCACCTCGATAGATATCTGAGTCGGTGGAGACTAGAAGGATACAGGCTGTGCAAAGGCAAAGGTTTTTAGTTTAGAAAGGCATCATGTGCTGGTGGAGTGTTGGCAAGCCAAAGGACTTGCTCCTGTGCTGTACTGTTCTTTTGATAAGGAAATGGCACACATCATGAAGAAATATTTTCTCTTGGTATTTACAACAAAGGAAGAGATCAGTATGTTATAAATCCCAAGAAATCAATCCTGTATCAGAGGTAGTGATCATTAGGGCAGTCCATGGCTACAGGTGGATTTCAGTAAACATAAAATGGCTTCTGAAGATTTTTATCTGAAACAACAGCTTCCATAATCTGTTTAAAGCTAAACTATAAGCTAGTGTGATTAGCTGCCTTCATAGAAGGGGTATATCTAAAGAATCTAGATGAAGATAATGCACAAAGTGTCTTAAGAAATGAATACAATGGGCCCTGTGGAACAGATGCAGATCCAGATGCTTGCGTAGAGACAATTAGACAAGTTACAGCCCTGAGGAATGCTGGTAGAAAGCTCCATATCAAGCTGGTCTAAAGTCTGTATGTTCATTATGGGATAGGAGAGAAGGGTCTGACCGTTGACTGATCATGTGTTCATGTGACATTAAGACTCCCAAGTAATTGGTTGAGTAGTTTGATGACAGCCAGCAAAACAGCCTGAGTAACTGTATTTAAACTGCATGTTTTCTCTTGTGCAGAGAAGTCCCTGCACTGCTAGAGGTCTTTCCCAGCCAGTGTAAAACAATAAACTCTTTGTTTGAAGAGACCTGGGTGTCAAGTGACTCATTAGTTATTCCACCCGTCATTTGCTGAAGTTGGTAGGAAACCAGAAGCATGGATCATGAGTACCCTATATTCGTGGTAATCTGTAACCCTGCTCATTCTGTGTCCCCTAACGGTCTTGTATCTGAACCCGAAAAGGGTCCATTCAGTATCAAAGGGTAGTAAGTATAGTGACAGAACCAGAAATATCACAGCCCAACTTAACAGACCGGATCATATAAATACCAAGCGGAGTAGAACAACATTGCTTCATCGGAGCAGGGATTTTCGTGTTGAGAAATACACCTGGTGTAGTCAAGTTGGGGCCACAAAAAGCTAGGCTACAACGATACATAGTCTGAGATGACAAAACGTGAGGCTGGATGAACACAGCAGGCCAAGCAGCATCTCAGGAGCACAAAAGCTGACGTTTCGGGCCTAGACCCTTCTTGCAGAGCTTCAGGCAAGAAACAGAGGATCAACAAGCAGTAGGGGGCTTAAAATTTGAAGGCACTGCAGAGATTTACAAGTCAGCAACACAGGTTGGGGACAGAGCCCTCATTCAGGCCACCTAAGGCCGGGCAGGGTTTATCCCAAAATGGGTGGGACCATATGATACAATCATGGCCAGTGACACATGCGTGTACTTTGATATGAAAGATAAAGGTTGATGGAAACTAAAATTATATAAAAATGACAAATGACAGACCCTAAGATAAGATACACAACAAACACGATCCAATGCACAGCAGCATTGAGTTGTAAAGCATGGAAACAGGCCCATCGGTCCAACTCGTCCATGCCAACCATGCATCCTAAATTAATCTAGTTCCATTTGCTGGCATTTGGCCCATATCCCTATAAACCTTTCCTATTCATATGCTCATCCAGATGCCCTTTAACTATTGTAATTGTACCAGTCTTCACCACTTCCTTTGGCAGCTCATTCCATATACGCACCACCCTCTGTGAGAACAAGTTGCCTCTTAGATTCCTTTTAAATCTTCCCTTCTCACCTTAAACCTATGTTCTTTAGGTTTGGACTCCCCCACACCCATGGAAAATACCTTGTCTATTTACTTTATCCATTGGAATGAAAAACAGACTGTTCAGGCCTTGGGAATAATGTTAGCACTAATAAGGATATGGAATATTTTTGGCCAACTAGCAGAGCAAGGGCTATTGGGAATGATGCCTGGATATAAAGGGAAAATGTGAAAAACATACAGGAGGCAGAAATGATAAGGATTTGAACTATAATCCTGGGTTACCAGGACATAGTCAATCCATGCAGAAATGACCATGCAGGAATTGTCAAATGGAAATAAACAAAAGGGATTAATTTTAGGTGACCACAGGTCCCTTTTCTGCTTCAAGTATAGATATAGGAAAAGAAACAATGCTGACTGTGGAATGTGGCGATAGTATCTAGGAGCATAGGACAATGGCTATAAAGAATGACCAAGGAAGCGCAACCAATTGACAGATGTTGAATGTGACATATATCCTGGGAGCAAAGACTAAGTAATGATAGGAGAAATTTGAATGATTAGCTAATGGTGCATCTGGGAAAAGAAGTACTGTATCTCTGTTAAATGTTTACCAAAAAAGAAGACTGAAAAGACAGATGGATGCATTTTTGGATCCCTTTGTGCCTTGGGAGTCTATGGAACGTGAAAGGGGGAAGGGTGCAGTGTGTGGGTATTATCATTACACGTGTACTTTTCCCCTGCCACAACAACACCATGTCCATTCCCCTCTCTTTCAACCCCAAAAGAATTTAAACATCTAGAACCAGTGGAGGAACCAATTAACAGAAAAGCCCTGCTGAACAACAGAGAGGTGTTGCATGAAAATGTAAAGCATGAAATTGTACTTGTGCTGATCCATATTTCGCGCATTCAAATGCCAGAGTGTTGATCAGCACAGTCAAAAAACATATATGTTATGTTAACCAATGTTGTAGCGTGTCAAACTACAGATGCACAGGGGCCACTAGATTTAGGGGACGTGAAACCTTCTGCAGACAAAAGGGGAGATATTAAGTGACATTGTAACAGGGGTCAATACTGGAACTTCGATAACTAATTCCTTTGACATTCAGAGCGTAAATGTGAATGTGGAGCGGTTCAGAAAAATCATGAAAGAATTCACAATAAAAGCTGAAGAGGCCCAGAAAGATCAGGCAAGGCTGGGTCAGAAAGCACTGGAAATACAATTAAATGGGGTAGCCCTGATGGAGGTACACAAGACAATACCAGAAAGGTTGACCAGGCCAATTGTGTCATGCACTGGAGCTACGGATGGTAGGCCAGTGAAAACACAACCTCAAGAAGAACCAACGTGGTCAGTACCTGACTGGATTAATAGCACAGAACTGGCATCACTAACCAAGTATAGGAGAACACTGGATGACTGAAAAGCATAAAAAGAGTGTACCCAGATGTCCTCAGCTGTGGAGCCAACAATGTTATTGGTAAAGGGATGGTTTTGATGGTTAATCCAGAAACAGGGCCCTATTCCCACTATTAGATGAAAAATATTGGCGTTATATGAAAAAACCACTCTCTCCAATGCTATGTCACAGACACAAATGGAATACATGGGAATAATTTCTTGTGTGGGATCTCCCTTGAAGAGTGTAAGTGAAAGGCGGCGTTTCACCCTACTAGTGGGGTAGGGAGATGTAGATGAATGCAGATTCGATGGTGCAGAAGGATGTTTCCTGGAAGTAATCCATGTTTCTGACACCGCTTAATCAGGATCTGGAGTATCAGCCCAGACACATCACACATGTACAGAAGCTTACATTGCTCCAGCACACACACCAAACTCTGCTTCAGACCTCATTTGTTGGTTACTATAGTCAGGCTGGGATGATGCACATCTAACCACAAGAAATGGAAGTGGTCAAGATATCTTGAGAGCAGCATGGTGGCTCAGTGGTTAGCACTGCTGCCCCACAGTACCAGCAACCTGGGTTCGATTCCACCTTTGGGCGACTGTCTGTGTGGAATTTGCACATTCTCCCTGTCTCTCTGTGGTTTCCTCCCGCAGTCCAAAGTTGTGCAAGCTAGGTGGACTGCTAAAGTGCCCATCGTATTCAGGGATGTGTGTATTAGTTTCGTTAAAGGGGAATGGGTCTGCGTGGGATGGTCTGAGGTTTGGTGTGGATTTGTTCAGCTGAAGGGCTGTTTCCACACTGCAGGAATTCTATTCTTATGATTTTATCTCACCTCTGAACCTCCTATGCTCCAGTGAAAAGTCCCAGCCTTTCCAGCCTTCCTTTATAGCTTAAACCTTCCACGCCCAGCAACATCCTGGTAAATCTCTTCTGAACCCTTTCCAGCTTAATAATATCCTTCCCATAACTGGGCAACCAGTACAGGACACAGTATTCCAGAACGGGCCTCATCAACGTTCTGTACAACCTCGGCATGTCTTCCCAACTCTGATACTTAAAGGAATGAGCTATGAAGGCAAATAAGTCAAATGCCTTTTTTTAATCATCCTGTCTATATGTAAAACAAAATTTCAAAGAATTATGTACCTGCACCCCAAGACTCTGTTCTATAACACTACCCAAGGCCCTACCATTAATTTTGAAAATATAAGCCCTACCCTTGTTTGTTATAGCAAGACGCAATACTTCTCTTATTTATCTGGACTGAATGCCATCTGCCATTTTTCAGGCCATTGACCAAGTTGATCAAGATCCCTTTGTAATCTTAGAAAACTTTCTTCACTGATTATTATGCCACCAATTTTGTTATCATCTGCAAACTTGCTAATCATGCCTTTTATATTCTCATCCAAATAATTTATAGAATTGACAAACAAAAGAAGACACAGAACTGAACACTGCGAAACACTGCTGGGGACAGGCTTCCAGTCTGAAAAGCAACCCTCCACCACAACTCATTGTTTCCTGCTATTGAGATGTTTCATAAATAAAGTTGAAATACATTCCCATGTGCACACAACATGGCTGGAATTTGGAAGTCATGCACAAGCAGCATTTGATGCTAAATTAATTATTAATTTTAAAACTTGGGATAGATAAATTTGTGTTAATCTGAGGTATGAAGGGAAATCTGATAAAGGTGACTTGAGATAGGTTGATTTCTGAATGGTAAATTAGGGTTAAGGTGCCAAATGGCTGACACTTATTCTTACATTCTAGAAAACATGTGAATCAATAATTATTATCCCAATGGAAGTGATGAGAAGGAGGAAGTCAAATTTTGAAGTGTGCAATTAACAACATTTGGCCCGTTGCCTTGTATGGCTTGGCATGGCAAGTACACAACTAAATACTTCTTGACAGTTTTGAGGATTTCTGCCTCTACCATATGTACAGGCTGTGAGTTCCAGATTCCCATCACCCTCTAGGTGAAAGAAGATTTTCCTCTAAACTTCCTGTCCCTTACCTTAAATCTATGTCCTCTGGTCATTGGCCCCTCTATCAGGAGGAGAAATTTCTTCCTTTCTATCTACGCCCCTCATAACTTTTTTTAACATTTCAATCTTGTCCCCAATCAATCTCCTTTGCTCTAAGGAAAACAACCTCACTCCATCCAACTTCGACTCATTATTGAAACTTTCAAGCCATGCAACATTCTGGTAAATCTCTGCACCTTGTCTAGTGCTACTGCATCCCTCTTAGGCTGTGGATTCCAGAACTGGATGCATAACACTCTAGCAAAAGCCTAACCAATGTTTCTACAGCTCCTGCATAGTCTTGCACTTGGCTGCTACTTCACCAACCATATGCATCAATTGATCATCAATTGAGTAGAGTTTAATGAAGTTTCAACAATAACGTTTTCAGAAACATTATCTGATACAACAGGTACAGGAGTCAGAGAGGAATTTTGTCCAACTTTTTCCTAAATGGTCTGATAGTTTTTTCCATCTCCAGGAGATTAAATGCCAAGTGGTTAAGGGATATATTTGGATATGGAGGCGTGTGTATGCACAGTTCCAATACTAGAAAAGCTCAAAGGGGAGGCACCACATTGGTTTAATGGTTAGCACTGCTGCTTCACAGCACCAGGGACCTGGGTTCAATTCTACCATGGGGCAGCAGTCTGGAGTTTGCACATTCTCCCTGTGTCTGCGTGGGTTTCCCCCAGGTGCTCTGGTTTCCTCCCACAGTCCAAAGATGTGTAGGCTAGGTGGATTGGTCATGCTAAATTGTGTTCAGGGATAGGTAGATTAGGTGGGTTATAGGGCTGGGTCTGGGTGGGATGATCTGAGAGTCAGTGTGGACTTGTTGGGCTGAAGAGCCTGTTTCCATACTGTAGGAATTCTATGATTTACTGACCAGTCTATACCTATTTGTCCATGCAACCCCAAATTTTATTTAAATAACTCATTGGCAAAGCTTTAACCTAATAAATGCTGAATGGTCTATTCTTCAGTTAACAAACTACAATATTCTACCCCTGTTAATTGATTCCAACCTCCGTCTTTTATTAATAATATTTGTTATTTCAGCCAATAACATTGCTTTTTGGTACATGAGCCTTAAACAGATGATAGATGAAAGGATAAGACACAATGTGGCAGAAAGCTGATACTTAAAAGATGAGAGGAATAGAAAGAACTGTTTCACTTGTACAACCAACAGTTCGCTTTTGTGATGGAGATAATGGGAACTGCAGATGCTGGAGAAGCCGAGGTAACAAAGTGTGGGGCTGGAAGGGGAGAGGGTTCTGAAATAAATAGGGAGGGGGGGGAGGCAGATTGAACGTGGATAGAGGAGAAGATAGGTGGAGAGGAGGCAGACCAGTTAAAGGGGCGGGGATGGAGGCAGTAGAGGTGAGTATAGGTGGGGTGGTACGGAGGGGACAGGTCGATCCGGGGAGGACTGACAGGTCAAAGGGGCGGGATGAGGTTAGGAGGTCGGGAATGGAGGTGTGGCTTGAGGTAGGAGGAGGGTTTAGGTGAGAGGAAGAACAGATTAGGGAGGTGGGGACGAGCTGGGCTGCTTTTGGGATGCAGTTGGGGGAGGGGAGATTTTGAAGCTGGTGAAAACTACATTGATATCATTGGGCTGCAGGGTTCCCAAGTCGAATATGAGTCGCTGTTCCTGGAACCTTCGGGTGGCATCGTTGTGGCATTGCAGGAGGCCCAGGATGGACATGTTGTCTAAGGAATGCGAGAGGGAGTTGAAATGGTTCGTGATTGGGAGTTGCAGTTGTTTATTGCGAACCGAGCATAGGCGTTCTGCAAAGCGGTCCCCAATCATCCACTTGGTTTTTCCGATGTAGAGGCAGCCACAACAGGTACAGCAGATGCAATATACGACATTTGCGGATGTGCAGGTGAACATCTGCTTGATGTGTAAATTCATCTTGGGGCCTGGGATATGGGTAAGGGAGGAGGTGTGGGGGCAGGTGTAGCACTTCCTGCAGTTGCAGGGGACAGTGCCGATGTGGTGGGGTTGGATGGGAGTGTGGAGTGGACAAGGGAGTCACGGAGAGTGTGGTCTTTCTGGGAGGCCGGCAAGAGTGGGGATGGAAAAATGTCTTTGATGGTGGGGTCGGATTGTAGATCGCAGAAGTGTCGGAAGATGATGAGTTGTTTTCGGAGGTTGGTGGGGTGGTATGTGAGGACAAGGGGGATTCTCTTTTGACGGTTATTGTTGGGGTGGGGTGTGATGGATGAGGTGCGGGACATGTGGGAGACATGGTCGAGGGCGTTCTTGACCACTGCAGGGGGGGAAGCTGCGGTCCTTGAAGAACGAGGACGTCTGGGATGTACGGGAGTGGAATGCCTCATCCTGGGGGCAGATGCGGCAGAGGCGAAGGAATTGGGAACAGGGGAAGGAATTTTTGCAGGAAGGTGGATGGGAGGAGGTGTATTCAAGGTAGCTGTGGGAGCCGGTGGGCTTGAAATTGATATTGGTTGCTAGGTGGTTGCCTGAGATGGAGACAGAGAGGTCCAGGAAGGGGAGGGATGTGTTGAAGATGTTCCAGGTGAACTTGTGCTCCTAAGATGCTGCTTGGCCTGCTGTGTTCATTCAGCTCCACACTTTGTTATCTTGGATTCTCCAGCACCTGCAGTTCCCATTATCCCTAATCCTTTTCTCACTTGGCAAGTTAGATTGACAAGACTAGGCTGACACTTCAGTGTAGTACTGAGCAAGTGCTATATTGTCAGAGGTGTCGGCTTTTGGGTGAGATATTAATCCAAGGCCTTTTCTGATTTTTCAGGTGAACATTAAAAAAATGTAACTCCTTTATTCAAAAATGGAGGGAGGCAGAAAGTTGGAAACAGCAGGCTAGTTAGCTTAGCTTTGAATGTTTTCCCACTTGATGGGTATTATTATGAAAGACAGTTCAAGGTATTCAGGTGGAGCCATCATGGTTATGTCAAAAGCAAGTGATAAGGGTCTAGGCCCGAAACGTCAGCTTTTGTGCTCCTGAGATGCTGCTGGGCCTGCTGTGTTCATCCAGCCTCACATTTTATTATCTATGTCAAAAGCAATTTGTGTTTAACTAATCTAACGGAGTTATTTGAATAAGTAACTTGTGCTCTGGATAAAGGGTTACCTAAAATTGAGTTGTCACCTTGCTGAAGCTACCAAACAGGAATACTTGTGTGCCAAGCAGCATAAGCAGCAAATGATACACAGAGCTAAACACTCTCACAACCAATGAATCAGATCTAAGCTCTGCAGTCCTATCCTATCCAGTTGTGAATGGTGGAGGGCAATTAAACGACTTTCTGGAAGAGAAGGCTCAACATATGTGTCCACCCGTAATGATGGTAGAGCCCAACACATCAGTGCAAAAGATAAGACTGAAGAGTTTGCAATAATCTTCAACCAGAAGTGCTGAGGGGATGAAGCAGAATGTTGCAATAGGCCCTGACAGCATTCTGGCAATAGTACTGAAAAATTATTCCCCAGAATTTGCTGCACGTGTGGCCAAGTTCTTCCAGGGCACTTACAAAACACTAGCATCTACATGTCAATGTGGAAAATTACCCAGGCATTTCCTGTACGCAAAAAGCAGGACAAATCCAATCTGGATAATCACTGCTCCGCCAGTCCACACTCAATCATTATTAAAGTGATGAAAAGAGTCATTAACAGTGCAATCAAGCAGCACCTGCTCAGCAACTGAGACAGTAAGAACCGCAGATGCTATCTTCCACCTATCCACTAACCTGCCCGTCTTCTCTCCCACCTATCCACTCCCCCCCACCTCACTCACCAATTCTGCCATTCCCTACCTGCACTCATCTTATCACCATTTCACCTACTTCCCCAGCTGCAACCCTCCCCTCTATTTATTTCTGAGCTCCCTTCCCACCCCTTCATTTCTGAAGAGGATCCCGAACCAAAACGTCAGTTTCCCGCTCCTCAAATGCTGCCTGGCCTGCTGTGTTCATCCAGCTCCACACTGTGTTATCACCTGCTCAGCAAACCCCAGTTTGGGTGTACCAGGGCCATTCGACTTCTGACCTCACTATCGCCTTGGTTCAAACATGGACAAAAGAGCTAAGTTCCAGAGATGAGCTAACAGCAGTCTTTAACATTAAGGTTGCATACAACCAAGTGTGGCATCAAGGAGCCCTAGGAGACCTGTCATGAATGGGAATTAGGGGAAATTCTCCACTGGCGGAAGTCATACCTCTCACATAAGAAGATGGTTGTGGTTGTTGGAGATAAGTCATCTCAGATCCAGGACATCTCTGCACAAGGTCCTCAGAGCAACATCCTCAGCCAAACCATCTTCAGCTGTTTTATCAATGACCTCCCTTCCATCATAAAATCAGAAGTGGGGATGTTCACCAATAATTGCCCAACGTTCAGCACAGTTCACCAAACCGCAGACACTGAAGCACTCCATGTCCATATGCAACAAGACATGCACAATTTGCAGGTTTTAGCCTACAAATGGCGATGGTTAATCTAACCACTGGCCCTTAATATGCAATGGCGTTACCAGTACTGAATCCCCACTTTTGACATTCTGGGGTTACCAGTGACCAAAAATTAAATTGGACTTGGCATACAAATACAGCAGCTACAAGAGCAGGCCAGAGGCTGGGAATACTGCAGTGAGTAACCCACCTCTTGACTCCCCAAAGCCTTACCATCATCTACAAGGCATAAGTCAGGAATGTGACAGAATACCCCCACCTGCATGGATGAATGTAGCTCCAGCAACACACCGGAATCTAGATACCATCAAGGACAAAGCAACCCACCTTTCTGGCATCACATCCACAAACGTTCAGTGAATCCACCACCAAATGCTCAGTAGTATCAGTGTGTACACTCTTAAGATGCACTGAAAAAATTTTCCTACCACTTCCATCTACAAGATCAAGGGCAGCAGTTACATGGGAACACCACCATCTGCAAGTTCCTCTTAAAGCCTTGCACCATTCTGACTTAGAAATATATCACCGCTCCTTCACCTTTGCTGAGTCAAAACCTTGAAATTCTCTCCCTAGGACCATGTGGGCCAACCTACAGCAGGTGGACTGCAACTGTTCAAGACAGCAGCTTACTACTACCTTCTCAAGGGCAACAACGGCAGGCAATAAATGCTGGCCAGCCAATGATATCCACTCTCCTGACTGAATAAAAAAACAATATTAATATGAGGTACCACCCATTTAAGCCAGCTGAAAAAAAAATCTCTGTGGGTTCAGTGTCTTTGGAATTCCCTTCCTCAGAAGGCAGAATCTTTAAATGATCTTAAGGCAGAGGTAGATATATTCTTGATTACTAAGGGTTAAGAGATTACTGGAATATTCAGGAAAATAGAGCTGAGGTTAAAATCAAATCGGCATTGACCTTATTGAATGTCAGAGCAGACTAAGGAGCCATGTGGCCTGTAGGCCATTCAGTCCATTCTCGGTGGTGAGGAAACTATTGGAAACAATTCTGAGGGATAGAATTGACCTGCATTTGGAGAGGCAGGGATTGAACAACAATAGTCAGCATAGCTTTAAGGGGAGGCCATATCTGACCAACTTGATTGTATTGTTTGAAGAGGTCACCAGGTGTGTCGATGAGGGCAATGCTTTTGACGTAGCCTGTTTGGAATTGAATAAGACTTTTGATGAGGTCCAGCATGGGAGACTTATAGCAAAACTAAGAGTCCATGGGATCCAAGGAAATTTGACAAATTGGTTTCATAATTGACTGAGTGGCAGGAAAGAGAGGCTAATGATTGATGGGTGTTTTGTAGACTGGAAATCTGTGTACAATGAAATCCTACAGGGGTCAGTGGTGGGGTCATTGCTGTTTGTGGTTTATATAAATGATTTAAATTTGAATGTTGGAGGGTTGATTAGTAAATTGGCAAAGAATACAAAAATTGGCGGTGTGGTAAACAGTGAGGAGGATAGCCTTGGGTGACTGGTGGACATACACAAGCCAGTTAAATGGGTTGGTCAGTGGCAAATGGAATTCAATCAAAATAAATGTGAGGTGATGCACTTGGGCAGGACAAACAGGCAAAGGAATACATATGAATGGCAGGGCCCTGGGAAGCATTAAGGATCAGAGGGACCTTGGTGTGCATGTACACCGGTCCCTTAAGGTATCAGGACAGGTGGATAAAGTGGTTAAGAAGGCAAATGGTATACTTGTATTTACTATCTGAGGCATAGAGTTTAAGAGCCAGGAAGGTTATCATGGAACTGTATAACATTGGTTAGGCCACAGCTAAAAGTATGGTGACCAATTCTGCAATCCACATGTCTGGATATGATTACACTGGAAAGGGTGCAAATGAGATTTATTAGGATATTGCCTGGGTTGGAGAATCTCAGTTATAAAGAGATTGAACAGACTGAGGTTGTTTCCCTCGAGCAGAGGATATTCAGAGGGGACATCATTGAAATGTACAAAATGATGAGGATCATAGACAGAGTAACATGAAGAATCTTTTCCCCTTAATGGAGGGATCATTGATCGGGGTCATATATTTAAGTTGAATGGCAGAAGGTTGAGATGAGGTATGAGAAAAAATGTTTTCACCCAGATGGCAGTAGGAATCTGGAACTCACTGCCTGCAAGTGTGGTAGAGGCTGAACAGTTCATAACACATAACAAGTATTTAGCACGGTGGCTCAGTGGTTAGCGCTGCTGCCTCACGGCACCAGGGACCCAGGTTCAATTCCACTCTTGGGCGACTGTCTGTTTGGAGTTTGCTCATTCTCCGCATGGATTTCTGCCGGGTACTACGGTTTCCTCCCACAGTCCAAAGATGTACAGGTGAATTGGAATGGCCGTGCTAAATTGCCTGTAATGTGCAGGGGAGTGTAAATTAGGTGGATTAGACATGGGAAAATGCAGGATTGCAGGGAAAGGGTAGGGGGATGAGTCTGAATGGGATGCTCTTTAGCAGGGCTGTGCGAACTTGTTGTATAAACAGCCTGTTTCTACATTGTAAGGATTCTATAAAGATGTACAGTTGTGATGCCATGGCAGACAGGCTATGGGCAAAGTGCTGGAAAATGTATAGTTAGGTAGTTGATTTTGACTGGCATAGGTGTGACAGCCAAAGAACCTTTTTTTGTGCTGTAGACCTCTACAACTCTAACTCTTGTTTCTTGTTCATGTATAAAAGATCTCACAACTGTATGCAAACAAGAGAAGCCAATCTTAACTCTCTATCAGCATCATGAAACACAGCTAACCTGTTTATTTGTTTTTGGTGGAAACAGCAATCCTACAGCCTGCCAGTGAGTTAATACCAACATAGAACATTGAACAATACAGCGCAGAACAGGCCCTTCGGCCCTCGATGTTGCGCCAACTTGTGAACTAATCTAAGCCCCTCCCCCTACACTATCCCATCATCATCCATATGCTTATCCAAGGACTGTTTAAATGCCCCTAATGTGGCTGAGTTCACTACATTGGCAGGCAGGGCGTTCCACGCCCTTACCATTCTCTGAGGAAAGAACCTGCCTCTGACATCTGTCTTAAATCTATCACCCCTCAATTTGTAGCTATGCCCCCTCGTACAAGCTGACATCATCATTCTCGGAAAAAGACTTTCACTGTCCACCCTATCTAATCCTCTGATCATCTTGTATGCCTCTATTAAATCCCCTCTTAGCCTTCTTCTCTCCAATGAGAACAAACCCAAGTCCCTCAGCCTTTCTTCATAGGGCCTGCGCTCCAGACCAGGCAACATCCTGGTAAATCTCCTCTGCACCTTTTCCAATGCTTCCACATCCTTCCTGTAATGGGACGACCAGAACTGTACGCAATATTCCAAATGAGGCCGCACTAGCGTTTTGTACAGTTGCGGCATGACATCACGGCTATGGAACTCAATCCCTCTACCAAAAAACCTAACACACCGTAAGCCTTCTTAAAAGCACTATCAACCTGGGTGGCAACTTTCAGGGATCTATGGACATGGACACCAAGATCCCTCTGCACATCCACACTATGAAGAATCTTTCCTTTGACCCAGTATTCTGCCTTCCTATTATTCCTCTCAAAGTGAATCACCTCACATTTATCGTATCAAACTCCATTTGTCACCTTTCGGCCCAATTCTGCAGTTTATCCAAGTGTCCCTGCAACCTGCAACATTCTTCCACACTGTCCACCAATTCCACTGACTTTAGTGTCATCTGCAAACTTACTAACCCATCCACGTATGCCTGCGTCCAAGTCATTTATAAAAATGACAAACAGGAGTGGTCCCAAAACAGATCCTTGAGACACACCACTAGTAACTGGACTCCAGGCTGAATATTTTCCATCAACCACCACTCGTTGCCTTCTTACAGAAAACCAGTTTCTAATCCAAACTGCTAAATCTCCCTCAATCCCATGCCTCTGTATTTTCTCCAATAGCCTACCATGTGGAGGTTTTACTGAAGTCCATGTACACCACGTCAACTGCCCTACCCTCATCCACATGCTTGGTCACCTTCTCAAAAAACTCAATGAGGTTTGTGAGACACGACCTGCCCTTGTTGAATCCATGCTGACTATCTCCAATCAAATTGTTGCTTGCTAAATGATTATAAATCCTATCTCTTACAATCCTTTCTAAAATTTTTCCTACAACAGACGTAAGGCTCACAGGTCTATAATTACCTGGGTCATCCCTACTGCCCTTCTTGAACAAGGGCACAACATTTGCAATCCTCCAGTCCTCTGGTGGAGGCCCTTAGGTTGGCATGAATTATCAGCACCAGGGCCTGGTGGTGGAGTAGAATGCTGATGGTCTTTCTGCCATGGCCTTAATCAGGGGAGTGGTCAGTATTGCAGTGGTGTCCCCATCCACCAACCTCCTGCTTGATTAAATACTCCACTGTCCCATCAGACTGGCAGTGTGGAAGCCCTGAAGAACATGCCTGCTAATAAGGCTTTGGGTAAAAGTACATTTTTAAGGTTGAATTAGAAACGTTAACAGTTACGCAGTACTCTTCCATTATGTGTGTCACTGTTAGACAATCTATAAAAGAGAGATTCAGTAAAAAACACTCAGCTTTTCAAACAGGCTTCACAGTTAGCACTGCCTCCATCTTTGAACTAAGCTTACATCAAAATGGATGATACAATGCCGTTAGATTAGGCACCATTGACAAAGGATGGTGAGAATCCTGAAAGGCAAGTTCAGTAATTTCCGACCCCACCACCAAAGAGATATTTCCATCCCCACTACACGCAGCACCTTTCCCTGCAAGAGGAGGTACTACACCTTCCCCTACACCTCTCCTCCCACTTCCATCCAAGGCCCAAGACAAACTTTCCAAATCCGACATGGATGTATCGGTCTACTGTACACTATAATCAACAACACCTTCTGGTTGCCGACCATTTTAACTCCCCTTCCACTCCGGGGATGACATGTCCATCCTGGGCCTCCCCTAGTGCCAGAACTAGGGTCATGGACACACACAAACTAGAGGAACAACACCTTAAATTCCAGCCCGGGAGCCTACAGACCAATGGCCTGAACAAAAAATTCAACAGTTCCAAAATCTCACTCCCGAGAATATCCCATGCCCATACCTCCTCCTCATCCTTACCTCCTTGGCCTGACACGAGCTGTCCATCATCTTTCCCACCTATCCGCCCACCCTTCCCACTGAACAATTCCCCCTATCACCACCCCAGTTACCTTCCCCCAGCCCCAGGCCTTCTTCCTCTAATTATTTCTCAGCTCCCTTCCCTCTCCCGAGTTCTGATGAAGGGTCTTGTTCCAAAACGCCGATTTTCCTGCTCCTCTGATGCTGCCTGACCTGCTGCGTTCCTCCAGCTTCATTGTGTATTGGTTTGGTAATTTGGTTGTTAATTCCACTACAAGAACACAAAGCCATCCAGGGAGTCTGCTCTAGACCTTTGGAGATAGGACACCTCTCAAATTGGCAGAGGAAAACGTTGGGAAGAGAGCCCTAAGTCTTCACATCATCATGTGATATTCTGAGCTCAGAGAGGAATACTGCCATCTTCAATTAGACAGCCATCCATATGGCTGTCTCTTAACTTGCTGTGTCTGACAATAACATTCCCTCCAACAGAAGGTCAGAACTGGGGATGATTGCTGGTGATTATGCAATGTTCAGTGCCATTTGTGATTCCTCTGATACTGTAGCAGTCCATGTTCAAATGCCACAACATCTGGACAATATCTGAGCTTCAGCTGATAAGTGGCAACTAACACTGCCTCCACGTAAATGACTATCGCCAACAAGAGACAATCAGGTCACCACCTCTTGACGACACCAGTGTTCCACATACTTGCTATAACCTGTAATCAATTCTAGACACTAGATTAAATATGCAAAGTAAACTAAAAATGTTTGCAAAGTTCATCAAATTATCTCCTCCTTCTCTGGAGAATGAATTATGCACACTAGCAAGTTGAAAAAAGGCCAAAATTGTTTTCCAAACCAGTTCTCCATAATATTCTGTTGTATTTGTTTTAAATGGACATCACACTGCGTGGTAGATCAGCCAATGTTGTGGTCAAGCAGGCAGATAGGGCTGATATTTTATTGAAGACAAATGGGTCATTGGTAGGTCCCTTAATAATAAAGGGCTCATTCTGCATCCTGTATTTAAACCAGGTGAGCGTCCCAGGATTTTTTTGATATAATCAGGATGCAATTATAACTATTTATTATTAATTATTTACATTAAATATATTATTGTCATTATATTATTACACAAGGAACGTATCAAATACTTTCACAAAAATAGTGCAAGGATACACCAACAAAAAGATGGCACAGCAAGCAGGGAAACAGACACTGAATATTAACTTGAACAGTTGAGTGGGGAGGAGATAACCAAAGCTGTAACTGAAGAGGCACATCTTCAGAAGCGTTCAGGACAGGAATTTCAGTGCTCAACCAGAACGGCTGTGCAATTGTGGATTTTGTACTTAGTGAATGCATTCAGAGGCTACTTGAAATGAATAAATGAGATTAAAATTAAATGAAATACTGGTCAAAGATTTCTTAATAATTTGGGATTTCACTTAGGATAAAGCTCAACAGATCATTTCAAGAACCAAACCGTATGGTCTGGATTATTACCCACAAGTTGGATGTGCGAGGTAGAAAAATTCCCAGCTCTGCAACCCAAGTTTTAAAGATGGTTGTCCTCCCATCAGATTTTTTGTTTTTTGGGGTGCTGTATCCATGCACACAACCTTTCATTCTCCCTTCCATATAATGCCTGGGACCATCTCGAGACCACATCATACCCTCCATGCTAACCTATAGACCTGCACCTACCCCACTGCCCTTCGTATGCCTTATGCTGACTTACTGCCAATTCATTATTAACCTATGCCCCCACCTATCTTGTCCTTATACCTAATATGCCAACCTTGTACAGTATCAACTATGGACAGGCTTCAGGACCCAGGCAAGATAAGATAATGTCATGTTCTAAGTGTCTATGTAGACTTTATTGCATTGAAAAATATACATAATGCATAAAAAATTATACCTTTTACATTCATTCAACAAATAAACCTTATAAGGGTTGATGTTGAGATATTGTTTCCCTCTGTGGGAGAGTTTAGGACCAGACACTATATCTGCAAAGTGAGGAGTTATCCATCTAAGGCAGATTTGAAGAGTAATAATAAATCTATGTCAGTCATTACCACAGAGGCCTGTTGAGGATGGCTCAGCAAGACTGAGTAAGACAGATTTTAAATCAATGAATGAATCATGGGTTAAGGGGCAAGAAAGTGGAGTTGTGAATTATCAGAACAGCCAACTCTGTTGTCAAATGACCGACTTCTGCTCCTATGTCTTAGGGCCCAACAATAATCATTTCTTCAAGTACAAAATCCCCATAACAACAAGCTACAGACTTCACAGACCCACTTCAAATAAACACATTTTCTATCAATCAAATGGTAAATTTGCAGAGGATCTGCACTGATAATGGATGGCTGTAGAATCAGTCATACAACTGTAAGCCACTATAGGAAAAGTCTCAGGCTTATGTCAACAGACAGTGAGCGACATCAAGTATTTATTTTTAAAAACACCAGACATATTTTCAAAGATTTAAACAAGGTGACATTTAAATACCTTGACAAGCGACTCTGGCATTTGCTGTTGACAATTTTGACAGGTCTTCTTGACATGTACTCTTAAAAGTTGCTTTTGATTCTATTAAAAGGTCGGTTGACAATTCCAAATACTACTTCACTAGTCCCAACAGGTATCTAACCTACCCTGAAGGTGTCCAAAGGGTTACCCTGGATATCCAAAATGATCCACCTGCTCTTATCAGATCTACGTTGTATACTTTAGGTTTCAGACAAAGGCTAGACTTGAATTGACACCACTTATCATTTTAATGGCATGTTCCCTCCACGAATCGTGGCTATATGAAATGTGACTGAACCTCATGGAAATTGGAATGTTGAGTTCAAGAGTGGCATTTGAGGTTTCTGGGTTTACTTGCTATTTTTGCCAATGACAGAGTTGTTTTCTGCTGTGGCAAAAATCCAGGCCTAAGTACACACATGTGGAGAAGGGTTTTAACTGTTGTGGCCGAGATGCACTATGTTTAGAAAGTGGTGTAAGTGGTGGTTCACAATGTCAGAGTCAAGACTTGGCTCAGTCAAAGCAAACTTGGAGAATCAAACAGTACAGAAGAGCTGCCCTTTTGATCCATCAAATCTGTACCACCAAACATACGCTACGACCACGTTCCTGCACAAGGCCCATAGCCTTGACTGTTATGCTACTTCAAGTGCTCATCCAAGTACCATTTTAAAGGTCGTGAGTTTTCCTGCCTCACCTACCCTCCCAAGTAGTGCATTCCAGACCGCAACCACCCTCTGGCTGAGTAGATTTCTCCTTAGATCCTTTCTAAACGTCCTGCCTTTCACTTTAAAATTATGACCTCTCGTTATTGACTCTTTGGCTTAGGAGAACAGCTGTTATTTTTCATCCACACTGCCAATGCTGCTCATAATCTTATACACCTCAATCAGGCCCTCTCTCATCCTCCGCTGCTCCAAAGAAAATGATCTGAGTTTATCCAGCCTCTCTTCATTGCTGAAAAGCTCCAACTCGGACAATATCCTGGTGAATCTCCTCTGCACCCCCTTCAGTGCAATCGCATACTTCCACAATGTGGTGATCAGAACTACACACAATACTCCAGATGTGGCCTAACCAAACTTCTGTAAAGCTCCAACATAATCTCCCTGCTTTTATTAATACACCGTTAAAGACAAGCGTCCCATATGCCTTCTTAACTACCCTATTAATTTGTCCTGCTACCTACAGGGGTCAATGTACAAACATCCCAAGAACCATCTGTTCCCCTGAGCTTCCTGGTATCTTGCCATTCATTCAGCAATGGACAAGCAGGTTTAACTTTAGAAAACAGGAACAAAGGCAAATTGAGTTTGATGACAATGTGTTGTTTTGAATGAAATACAAATTATCTGTTTTGTTTTGCACATGTTCAGTGGAGGTAGAAATAGTGGACAAAGTCAACAGTGCTGAAGGCAGTATGGCAATGAGAGAGAATGTCTTCAGCCATCACAGTCAATCTGTGCAGACAACATAATCATGAACACATTAAATTAACCTGGAAGAAAAGGCCATCTGCCCTACACTGTGATAGCCAAAGCATTATTGATTGCATCATCTGTTTTCTGGCATTAGTTGAAGGATAGATACTGGTTAGGACACCAGGATAATAAATGTGTGCTTCTTCTAGTGGTACTATGTAATTTTTTCTATTTACCAGAATAGATAGATCAGGCTTCAGTTAATGACTATATCAAAAGGCAAACATCTAACAATGCAACATTGTGCTAATATATCTCTATCACAAACTCAACTTTGTGGACTGCTGCTAGAAGTTAATGAACTCGAACTCAGAGGTGAGAATGCTACCGTTGAACCAAGTACACTATAAAATACCTCCTGCGAAGGGCTTGACTGATGCTCCATGGCCTCAATCAATGCTATTACAAAACCCACTATATGGTTGGCGTTTGAGATGACACATCCTTTAATTTCCTTCCTTCTATGGTGTCCTGAAGTGTTGAAAAACATTTTTAAGATGCAAGCCTTTCTTTCTTTTTGCTCACAGAGATTTGATTGACACCTGAAACTAAACAGATGGAAGACTGCAGCATTGTGATTCTGCGCATGGTGCTAGCTGGAAAATATTATTTTTATTAATTGGAAGTTATAGAAATACAAGGGAAAATTCTCACACATTTAAATGGATAGAAAAAAAATCTAAGCTGTACAGAACACATTGAACTGTTTAACTGAATCAAAGAACCTTTAAGAGAAGGCTGATTAAATTGTAGCAAAACATTATCAAGTTGTAGAGGCATGATGAAATATTAAATATTCAATGAAAAATTACTTGGCAATTTTGACATAGATTAAATGCAACACAGTTATGATGATGATGAATTTACAAAAGTTGATGAATTAAACTGCATTTGGAAATGCACCCGTGGCTGCATAGTGAATTAAAGCACTTGTACACATAAATGTTCTAAGATATAATGAAAGGCTGTCAACCTGAAATATTAGTGATGAACTTATTGATCCGCAATTGACAGCAACTAGTGAAATAGTTTGGAGCTGTATCAGGAATGGCTTCAAACATAATTGTGTCATTGGACATGTTTCCCAGCATTGGGCTATGAAATGGAATGGTTGTATACTTCAAGGATGGGGGCAGCCAGTTTGCACATTTAAAGGCTGAAGTTGGGGCCATTTTATAAGGCTGCCACAACTTTGCCCAAGACTCCGTTTGAACATCACAAATCTCCTGTGGAACTCTGGGTGTTGGGGAAGAATGCTATCAGAGGCTCCTCAGCCAAAAGATGGGGATGTAGTCAAGAAATGCAGCCCCAAAGACCCAACAATCCATGTGAAGGGGTTTCCTATAGTCCCATGGAGCTGACTGTCCATCACCTTAATTGGTTTGACAGCACCCCCATTTTGAGGGGTCTCTGGCCTGCTTCAGTAATGCAACTCTCCCCTGGTGGTGCTGCTGAAGATTCATAGCTGAGGGCCCTCATAAAGCATTAAGTCCTCACGTCAATGAAAGAGACCATTTGGCACTGGAAGACAACCATAAGTTGGATGGCAAACAGTCAGAGATTGTGGTCACAGTGAGACCAACAATATAGGTAGAAAGAGATTTTGTAACAAAAAAAAACTAAGGAGCTAGATGGCAGATTCAAAAGCAGCACCTCAAATGTTGTAATCTCTGGAATACTCATGGTACTACGTTTTATTGAATTTAGGAATCAGCAGATAGAAAAATGTATGAGTGGCTGAAGAGTTGGTGCAGGAGGGAGGGCTTTAGATTCCTGATCATCGGGTTTGTTTTTGAGAAGGTAAGGCCTGTACATGTCTGATAGATGCATCTAATCCAGAATGGGACTACCAACTTTAATGGAGAGGTTTTCTTACAAAACCTAATTTGGCAGAGAGATGTGATATGAAAAGTACAGTTAGAAATGATGCACAGACACGTATGGAAATAAAAACAAAATCAGTCGAGAAAACTGTGCAAATATAAACAAGGCACAAGGGACTATAGCAAGGCTGGATGGCATTTAATTTAACACAAGGAGACTTGTAAGTAAGGCAAAGAGTTGATAGTGTTGATTAATGCATTGGGATATGAAACCATTGCTATCACATAGAAATGATTAAGGGGGGAGGGGTAAATAAAAGGAGATCATGTCACAATATTGACGAAGGAGTCTTTTCAACAGAAAGGGAATGACCCTTCCTCAGAACTGGACCTGATCAATTAACTCTGATCTCTCTTCACAGATGCTGCCAGACCTGCTGAGCTTCTTCCAGCAATTTCTGCTTTTGTTTCTGATTTACAGCGCCTGCGGTTCTTTCTATTGATATCTTAGAAGGTTCCTCGAAACAAGCCATATGGTAGAAATCTTGATTTTATCAGTCATGGCATATATAAGAGCAGGGAGGTCATGTTGGAACTGTACAGAAGTTTGGTTAGGCCATGGCTGGAGTACTGCGTGCAGCTCTGGTCAGCACACTATAGGAAGGATATAATTGTACTCAAAGAGGTTCAGAGGAGATTCACCAGGATAGTGCCTGGGAAAAAAACATATTTACTATGGAGAGAGACTAGATAAGCTTGGGTTTGCTTTTGAGCAGAGAAAGTTGATAGAGGTGTATAAGATCACCTGATAGAAGTGTATAAGATCATGAGAGGCATGGACAGGGTGGATAGAAAACAGCTGGATCATTTGATATTTATAGGGTATATTAATGATTGAGATGTGAATATAGAAGATTTGATCACTAATTTTGCAGATGACATGAAAATTGGTGGTATGATAAATAGAGAGGAAGAAAACCTTAAAATACAGGATGATATAGACAGGCTGGTCTGATAGGCTGAACAGTACCAAATGGAATTTAATCCCAAAAAGAGAGAGGTGATGTATTTTGGGAGGATTAACAAGGGAAGAGGATACATGGTGAATGACAGGAGCCTTGCTATGCAAGTTCATAGATCCTTGAAGGCAGTAGAATCACAGAGTGCTACAATACAGAGAGGCCGTTTGGCTTATCATACCTGCAGTGGCTCATCAAACTAACATTAGCTAGTGCCAATCCCCTGCTTTTTCCCCATATCCCTGAACACTATTTCCACTCATTGAATTATCTAGTGCCCTCTTGAAAGCCTTAATTGAATCTGCCTCCACCTCATTTCAAGGGAGTACATTTCATACCAAAATAACTTGCTGGGTGAATTGATGTTTTTCATAAATCACTATTCCTCCTTTTGCATATCACTTTAAATCTATGAACCTTTTGTTCCTGTTTGTTTTATAACTGGCAACAGCATCTCCCTATCAACTGTATCCAGCCTGTTCATGATTTTGAAAATATCTATCAAATCTCCTCTCAAAACATCTTCTTTCCAAGGATAACAGTCCCAGTTCCTTCAATCTATACTCAACCGAAGTTTCTTACACCTGGAACTGTTCTTGTAAATTAAATCTGCATTCTCTCCAATGAGTTCACATCCTTCCTATGATGTGGTGCCCGCAACTATACATAAAAGAGCAGCTGAGGTCTAACAGGAATTGTGCTCCTATTTTATATAGTATTTCAATGTTCTTCCTACTAAAGTGTATCACCTCACACATCTTTGTCTTGAACCCTCAAGTGCCATCTATATGCCCACTCAACCAACTTATCTCTGTCCTTATGATGTTCCACATTGTCTCCTTACACGTTACAATCTTTCCAAGTTTTATGTCATCTGCAAAACTTCAAAACTGTCCCCTGCACACCAAGATCCAGATCAGTGATGTATATCTGAAAAAGCAAGACTCCCAATACCCACCCCTGGAGAAGTGCACGACAAAACATTCTCCAGTCCAAAAATTGCACATTGACCAACACTCTCTGTTTCTTATCACACAACTAATTTTTGCGTCCACATTGCTACTGCCCCTTTTATAAAATGACCTATTACTTTTTTCACAAATCTGCAAAACAAGTAGATGAGGTGGTTAAGATGCCTGCTTTTATTAGTCAAAGCATTGAAAACAAGAACAAGGTTATGATGGAGCTGTATAAAACATCAGGGCACAACTGGAGTGGGGTAATCAGTTCTGGTCACCGTACTGTAGGAGGCACGTGACTGCATTGGAGACGTCCAGGAGAAACTCACCAAGATGTTGCTTGAGCTGGGGTGACTCAGCTGTGAAGGGAGGCTACATAGGCTGAAACAAAAACAAAGTTTCTGGAAAAGCTCAGCAAGTCTGGGAGCATCCGTAGAGGAGAAAACAGAGTTAAAGTTTCGGGTCCGGTGACCCTTCCTCACAACTGATGGTAGCTGGGTAAACGTCAGTTTATCTACAGAAAATAGGGAGGTGAGGGAGTAAACGATAGGATAGATCCCAAAGAGAGAGAAAGATAGTTGGACAGACAAAGGTGTTGCACCTTCGCCGGTTACAGGGGAAGGCCCGGTAGGGATGTGGGGAGGTGTTGGGGGTGAAGGAAGTATGGACCAGGGTGTCCCAGAGGGAACGGTCCCTGCGGAAGGCAGACAAGGGTGGGGAGGGAAATATGTGTCTGGTTGTGGCATCTTGCTGGAGGTGGCGGAAATAGATAGGTTAGGGTTGTTTGTCCTCGAACAGAGAAGGCTGAGGGTTGACCCTGATTTGGGTGTATAAGGTTCTGAAGGACATAAGGTAGATAGGGAGAAACTTTTCCCATTAGTTCGGGAGTCAATACTAGAGAACACATTTTTAAGGTAAGGAACAGGAGACTTAGAGGAGATGTGGGGGACAAAAATTCACCGAGAGCATTGGGGGTTTTGGAACCCACTGCCTGCAATCGTGGTACAGGAGAAACTCCCAAGACAATAAAAAAGGATTGAGATGACCATTTAAAATGCAATAGTTTACAAGGTTATGGGCCAAATGGTGGAATAGGGGATGAGAATACATGGATGTTTGACGGCCAGCGTGGACATGACGGGCTGAAGAACCTTGTTCCATACTGTGAAAACCTTTGACTCCAGTAAAATTGCTAAGCTGGATTTGATGCTGCGAGTATGCTTTCAATGCCTGCAGAAAAAACTCAGTTTCTTTACTGATGTTGCTGAACTTGCAGGACATTTCAAGCCTTTACTGCATTTATTTCAGACTTCCAGAATGTTTACTTTATTATGATATGATTACTGATTCAATAGTACCTTCTGCAGTAAGATGTTTGCTTCTGTGTCTCAGTGGAGATGATGGCACAGACTGTATTTCAAAATTAAATTCTAAGAGCACTTTCTGTTTCTCTGAGCAATCACATCCAAATGTCAGGTCTCAAATGTAATGGAATTGGTCTTTGCCCAGTTTATCTAGTGTTGAATTTCACTTTCTACTGATTTCAAAAGAAAAGCACATCATGTATCATGTAGAAATTTATTGTTGATTTACTACCAACCATGTAGAATCTTCCACGAGACACACACACCCACAGAAAGGCCGTAAAGTGCAGGAGAAACAATGAAAAGAGCAAGAAATGAATCAGAGTTAAGAAAATTTATTGTCCTGATTAAGAAACTGGTTAAGCAGAAAGAGACTTAGTCAGGATAACATAAACATTCTAGTTGGTGGAATATGACTAGTGGTGTCGTGTAATGATCTGTGCCAGAGCCTCTAATTGTCAATGCATTTAGTAATAAATTTGGGTAATTTGGATATACCACATATCCAAATTAGTTAATGACACAAAGACAGATGGCATTTTGAGCAGTGTAGATAGAAGCTGAATAATACAAAGAAATAATACAAATACAATAATGCAATATTGTTGAAAATGAGTCAAAGCTTTCCAAGCACTCATCAGGACAAAATCATACGAATATCAAATTGCAAAAAGAACAATTTATACAACATGATGAACGGGCTTATGGTTTGGCACGTGAACTCTCATTGGCAGAAGCATTACCATGCAGAATGCAGCGGAGCCCTAGGAACATAGAGTAAAAATCTTTATGAGGACTGGATTTAGGAAACTGTCTGCACACCAAGTATGATACAAGTTTAATACACCCTTCTGCCAATGGCAGCTGATATAAGGTCAATCATCAATTTTAAAATTGAGACAGATACATTGTTTTTCATCACAGAATTAAGTAATATGGAGCAAAGGCAGATGTTTGAAGTTTAGCTCACAGGTCAGCCATGATCTCACTCGATGATCAAATAAATTAAATGGACTAAATGAGTTTCTGCTGTTCCTATTCCTATCAGCTAGGACACCAATAGTGTCTCCTTTCGTACTGCATTTCTGTAGCTCAATGAATAACAGGAGTACTATCCGGAAGACCCAGCCCCAGACACTGCCACATTTTCTCTGACAGAGTTCTCACTTTGTACTCTCAATACAGGCCAGCAGTCTTCTGTATTCAGCTGTTGCCTGAGCTTTGAGACACACTGACCTCTGAGCAGGACTGCCTTGGATGACCCATGGCTACTGGGGCCTTGTTTGCATTCTGAGAAAAAGAAAATTACCCTCATATTCATCAATTTGTTTGAAAGTTATTCAAGGACCAAAACAGTGCTCGAGGACAGGTACACCTCTATGACAGAGAGACAGTGGGTATAAGTCACCATCCTTCAACCACACATATAAAATGGCCATACTGTCTGTCAAAAGCAAAATACTGCCGATACTGGAAATCTGAAACAAAGAGAGAATGCTGGAGAAACTCAATGGTTCTAGAAGCATCTGTGGAGAGAGAAGCAGAGTTAACGTTTCAATTCTAGTATGACTCTTTAGACTTTGAAAAAAAGAGTCATGCTGAACTCGAAACACAGTCTGTGCTACTGTTTCTCATTAACCGTCCCTGTTCTAGAGAAAAGTCTCCAATGTTCTTTGGCTCTCTTTCTAACTAGCAGTCGCAAACTGCACATCTTCCCAGTCTTGAATGTTTATGATGGGCAAATGATTTAGCCATTCATCACAGGTCTGACTGATGATATAATTATCATGTCCTACACTTCTTTACTAAAACTGTTCACTGTTCCGAAATCTTTACCTTTAACTCTAACATCAAGTACCAGGCAGTATCGACCTTCTTTGTAATTAAGACTGAAGCTTTGATGCAGCTTCTACTGCCACTTCTATCACAACTCTTAGTTCAAACTCCACATAGAGATTCTACCAGTCCAGCCCTGAACTAACATCTTTTTCTCGTCTCTTTCCTTTCTATCCTTACTCCTTCCCCCAGTTTATCTTGTGCACGAGACCAAACGCCTGCTCCCTTGAAACCATTCTCATTAAATTGCATCTCCTAGTTGTCATGTTAGATAATACTGTTAATCATCTTCTCCCTTTGGATATTGCTGCTTTCTCCTCCAAGATCCAAACTCTGACTCATTGTCTTGGCAGATTATTGCTCCTATGTCCAGTCTCTGTTCTCTACAAAGTCCTTGAATATGTTTTTGCTTAGACTCATGCCTCTTCTCTCCCTGACTGTAGATTTGATACTCTCCACACTGATACTATGATACTGTAACCATCACTGCACTGAACAAGTAACAAGTGAGAACTTGTGTGATTGTGCCTGAGGAAGATTATCCCTATTTATCTTTCATGACTGTCTGCAGCCTTTGGTGTGACTGATCTCAATATCTTTTTCCAAAGTCTCTCCACTTTCATCCAGCTGGATGCAGAACATGAAGAAACAGTTCAGCAGACCATGTGTGTCTTGGGCCAGCTTTGCCATTCAGTATGATATTGGCTGATCTTTGGCCTCAATTCCACTTTCCCATTATCTTTCCCTCCATCCACTGATTCCCTGAGAAACCAAAATACTCTCTATCTCAGCCTTAAAAATAGTCAATGATGGGGAATGCTCAACCTGCTGAGCTACAGAATCTGAAGATACTAAAATCTCTGAATGAAGAAATCTCCCCTTATCTCAGTCCTAAATGATGAGTCTCTCACTCCCAGATTTTAACCCACGTTCTAGATTCTTCAGCTGGAAAAATAGTCTCCCAGTGTCTTTCTTGTCAAGGCCTCTTAAAATTTGGATGTTCCAATGGGATCATTTCACAATTCTCTAAACACTAAAGAATATCAAACCCAGTTTATGTATCATCTTATCACTGTGTTCCAAAAATTGAGCTTGACTAGATTATATTTTTAATATCTGCTCAATTTAAGGGGAAAGTCAAACGTTCTGGGCAGAAGGAGAATGGTTATAAATTATAAGCCCCTGCCTGCATAAAGTCCCATGAGTTCTGGTTGTCATGGGAAACCTAACCAAAGCCTACTGAAAACCAAGTACAAGTGTTGTCACAGATTCTGAAGCAGTTCTGAACAGTCATATTGGATGTCGAATGTTAGATCTGTTTCTCCCTGCACAGATGCTGCCAGGCCTGCTGAGATTCTCCAGCATTTTCTGCCTGCTTCTAATCCCCAGCATCCACAGCATTTTGTTGTTATTTAATTGTTTGCCATACCTGCCTGCTTATTTTCTGCATTCCTTCTACGAATACATAAAAGACCATTGGAACATCAATATTTACAAGTTAAACTTCATTTTAAAAAAATTCTCTTTTCCTATTCTTTGTACAAAGCTAAAGAATCTCATACTGACCCACATTACAATCCATCTGGCAACTTCTTGCCCATTAACTTAACCTATCCAAATCTCTTTACAGCCTAAATGTATCCTCCTCACAGATGACGTTCACACTCAGCTTTGTACAGTCAGCAAATTTAGAGGCACTAGTCTCTATATGACTAAATCTTTAACACAAATTGTAAATAGCTGAGCTAATAATTGTAGTATTCCTGTCAATTTGGAAAACATTTCCACTTACCCCTATTTTTTGCTTACTATTCTTTAACTAATACTCTATCCATGCTAATATATAATGTCCATATTCATGAACCATTAGCTAGTCTAATAACCCTGAGGCACCTTATTAAATGCAGTCTTCAAATCTAAACACAGCACATTTATATAAATGATTTGGATATGAACACAAGAGGTATGGTTCGTAGGTTTGCAGATGACACCAATATAGGAGGTGTAGTGGCCAACAAGGAAGGTTACCTCAGAGTACAAAGGGATCTTGATCAGATGGGGCAGTGGATGGAGGAGTGGCAAATGGAGTTTAATTTAGATAAATGTGAGGTGCTGCATTTTGGAAAGGTAATCAGAGTAAGACTTATGCACTTAATGTAAGGTCCTAGGGCGTGTTGCTGAACAAAGAGTGTAGGTTTATACTCCTTGCAAGTGAAGTTGCAGGTAGCAAAGAAGGCATTTGGTATACTTGCCTTTATTGTTCAGTGCATTGAGTGTAGGAGCTAGGAGGTCATGTTGTGGCTGTACATGACATTGGTTAAGACACTATTGGAATACTGTGCGCAGTTCTGGTCTCCCTGCTTTGGAAGGATGTTGTGATGCTTGAAATTGCTCAGAAAAGATTTACAAGAATGTTACCAGGGTTAGAGAATTTGAGTTAGCTATAGGGAGACACTGAATAGACTACGGGCTATCTTCTCTGGAGTATCGGAAGCTGAGGGGCGACCTTATAGAGACTTATAAAATCATAAGGGGCATGGACAAGGTAAATAGACAAGGTTGTTTCCACAGGGTGACAGGATTCAAAACTAGACGGTAGAGGTTTAGGTGAGAGGGCAAAGATTTAAAAGGGACCGAAGGGGAAACTTTTTCATGCAGGAGGTGGTGTGCATATGGAATAAGCTGCCACAGGAAGTGATGGAGACTGGTACGGTTGCAACATTTTAAAAGGCATCTGGATGGCGGTATGAATAAGAAAGGTTTAGAAGGATATGGGAAAATGAAACTACATTAATTTAGGATACCTGGTTGGCACGGACAAGATGGACTTACTAGTCCGTTTTCATGCTGTCTATCTCTATGACATATCTACAAAACAGATGGCATTCTAGTCTGAATTCTAATTTTTTCCTGAAGAAGAGTCTAGGCCCGAAATATCAGCCTTCCTGCTCCTCTGATGCTGCTCGGCCTGCTGTGTTCATCCAGCCCTGCACCTTGTTATCTCTGGCATTATATTCTCATCTCTTTTCATGCTGCCTCATTAGATTAGATTAGGTTAGATTCCCTACAGTGTGGAAACAGGCCCTTCAGCCCAACAAGTCCACATTGCCCCTTGGAGCATCCCACCCAGACCCATCCCACTATAACCCACACACCCCTGAACACTATGGGCAATTTAGCATGGCCAATCCACCTAGCCTGCACATCTTTGGACTGTGGGAGGAAGCCGGAGCACCCGGAGAAAACCCACGCAGACACGGGGAGAATGTGCAAACTCCGCACAGGCAGTTACCCGAGGCTGGAATCAAGCCCGGCACCCTGGTGCTGTGAGGTTGTAGTGCTAACCACTGAGCCACCGTGCTGCCTTTAGGGCTCAGGTACACCCTGAAGATCTAGTCATAGTTGTTTGGTAATACAAAACTTTAGTATTGCTGAAAAAGAGATTTTGTCAAAATGTTTTACCATGCACTCATCAGGATAAATCACAAGAATTGCAATTTAAAGGGGAAAAAACCAACTTTGGAACTACATGATAGGAGAGTGCTGATTGTTTAAGCAAGGCATTAGCACTCACCTCCCATACAGAGTAGATATGGTCTTTCCCCTTAAATTGCTTTTCTTGTGAGTTATCCTGATTAGTGGAAGAAGAAAATTTCAAGAAAGTGTTGTCTTCTCTGCGAAAGTTAAGGATCTACTTTTGGCCACCATTTTTTAAAAACTCTTATTTGCTGCCCCCTTGTGACATTACTGAAGAATACACTTTCAGGTTTCATTAAAACACAATGCCCAATTCACAATTACCTTCCTCTTGACCCTACTAGAATCTGAACTGCTGGACTGCTTCTCTGACATACAGTTAGTAGAAGGGCAGAAGTTTCACTGAATTAAATACTGAGAATATTGAATCCATTGTCTTCTTTATTTTCCATAAAATTCACTCCCCAGCCACTGAGGATGTCACACTTTCTCTGGTCACTGACTGAGGCTAAATCAGACCATACAAAACTTCACGTCATATTTGACAGAGGTGACCTTCGATCAGATAGACACAAAACTATGAACTATTTCCACATGTGTATAATCATTTGACTCCACCTTTCCTGAGTGTAACTGCTGCTGAAATCCTCATTATAGAACATAGAACATAGAACATAGAACAGTACAGCACAGAACAGGCCCTTCAGCCCACAATGTTGTGCCGACCATTGATCCTCATGCCTTCATTATTATAGACTTCACTATTCCACTATGGCCAAATCGAGTGAAAGGAAAATAAGTCTCCTGGAATTGTCAGGTTCTATCCTATGATGTTGAAGGAAATAAATACAGAGATAGTGAATTCACTGGTAGTAATCTTCCAGGAATCCTTAGATCCTGGAAAAGTCTAAGAGGATTTTGTTCCCCCTTTATTCATTCACAGGAATGAGGGCACCTATGACTAAGCAGCATTTATTGCCCATCCCTAATCATCCAGAGGGCAGTTAAGATTCAACCACATTCATGTGGGTCTGGAGTCACATGTAGGCCAGATTGATAAGAATGGTAGTTTCCTTCCCTAGAGGACATTAGTGAACTAGATGGATTTTTCCAGTCAATAGACAATGGTGTCACGGTCATCACTGGATTCTTAATTCCAGCCGTTTATTGAATTCAAATTCTGCCATCTGGCATGGCGGGATTTGAATCCAGGTCCCCAGAATGTTATTTATTTCCCAACTCCCTTCCCCCTCCCCATTTCTGAAGAAGGGTCCTGACCTGAAAAGTAAACTTTCTTGCTCCTCTGATGCTGCCTGGCTTACTATGTTCCTCCAGCTTCATACTGTGTTGTCTCTGACCCAAGTAGCTGCAGTTTATGCTATCTCTTAGCTCCTTAGGAACTTGTTAGTCACCTGTTACTTTTCTAGGATTTCGCTACCAATCTGGTGAACTGACATTTCATAGGAGTTCTGCTTCTGAGGTCTGTACGTGGAGTACCGTTCTCTCCAAATAAATTGTGTGGAGCTCAGTCTCTTGTAAATGTAACTTTCTATTGTTTCGGTAATGAAAATAGGACAGCATTTAATTCATTCAAACTTCAAATCTGACTTACATTTTCCCCACAGGCACTGTCTTATGTCCCTTTGTCTTCTTTTTAAAACAGTTAGATAACAATTCAAGTTTTCCATGTCGAGCAGTTGCATTTTCTAATCAGCCCAAATTCACTGGTTTTAATGAGAATGACAGGAGTATCCATCAAACACTCAGTAGCTTGGCCAATGTTGTAAAATGGACAATTTTGAATTTGCTGCCTGTTTTACACCATATTCCATAGAGGGCAAAGGAACAGAAATGTGATGGGTGTACATTCAATGGTTACTTCTGTAATATACCATTCACCTCATTGTCTAAAATTAAAATGGTTCTCACCTTCATGAGACTTCAATATTAAATATGCACTAGGTTCTAAATTTATCTTAGCCTCAAGTCTACTCTCCAGCCTGCCCACCCCCAAACTCCTCCCACTAATTTTTAAGCACTTTCGTTTAAGAAACCACCTATCATCCTCAGCTGCTCTCTGAGTTACAGAATTCCAAAGATTCACAACAGTCTGACGGAAGAAGATCTTCTTCATTTCTCTTTTTAAACAAGCCTGTGTCCCCTGGTTCTTTATTTCCCAATAAAGGGAGGCATGTTGTGAAGATCTATTTGCATTAAAAACTACAGAGCTAGAGAATCTTACACTCTCGCATGAATTGGATTTCAGAAAAAATCTGCTGATATTCCTACTGTATGAGATTCATCGTTGCTCTAATCAGAACCCAACCTATGGTTGTTTTCTAATCAACCTGTCATATTCTTATGCACCTCTGCAGCAGGTGAGGCTTGAAACTTGACCTCCTGGCTCAATGGTAGGGACACAATCACTACAACACAAGAACCCTGACCTAATTTATATTCTAACATTCGTATGTCAAGTTAGTTTCTGAATAGTGTCGGCGCAAATGATTATTCAATGCCAGTAGTTAAGTCAGGCTGAGTGGAACTGACTGGCTGATCTGTGGCCTAATTCAATTTATCTGTGTTTGGTCCATATCCTTAAATAAATTTTCTAAACAAAAAAATGATTTAAAACTATCAACTGATCTTGCAACCAAACCTCTACCACTCTTTCTGTTTGGAGGTGCTTCCTAATATCTCTCCTGAACAGTCTGTCCTAATTCACAGACTATGTCCCCAGCTCTAGGAGGATAGTTTGGAAAGATGATTGTCATGGATTAACCTACAAGTCCCTAAGTATATTATGAAGCCCTCTCTTCAGGTGGCAGAGCTCATCAGGGAGGAAAGATGGAGAAAAGTCTAGCAAGTCCCGAGTGCTTTGACTATAGAGCAGGATGTTGCCTTCACAAACTAATTAGATCAACACACTCTATGCTAACCAACCATTCATCATCTGGTATCAGTGATCATTTAACATTGGTTGTATCATTAAACTGTCTATTTAGTTAACATATCATATCTCACTGTTCCTTCTTAGTAACCTTTTATAAACTACCTTGAAATTTCTTATGATTATTTTACATGAATACAACTCAGAATCCCAAATCTTCCACTGTCCCTTTTTATAGCTAATGGGTTGGAGGAAGTGTAAACTTTGTAGTAAGTTGATTGAGTAATTTTAAAGTACATTCATTTCATAGGTAAGTAAGCAAACAGAGCAGCCTATAAGATATTAATTACGGTGCTTTCAAGGAATTAGAAAATGCAAATTAACTTGAAGGGATGATATAATGTCACGGTTCCTAATGCATCTAGCTCCAACAGCTTGTTCATTATTTCTCCATTCATCTTAATGTTTTATTACTGAGATTAACATCACGTGCAGTCTGAGCAGAATGTCACATTCTGCATCAATCTGAAAACTGCCTTCAGAGAACAGGTCCCTGCAAGGGCTACATTTGTTACAGTCATATATTTTAAATGCCAGGGAGAAAGATCCTGCAAAAACAGATTTACTTTTTGTCAGATGTTCGACACCAGCGTTCAAGAGATCACTTTAAGATGCCATACTGAGTGTGGATGATGGTGTAAATTCAAGAGCACCAATTCACCTTATTCCTAACCAACCCTAATCAACACTGACTGAAAGATATTCGTTAAAGATATAGTAATAATGATACATAATTATATACTATCTATACACACATAAAACAACATGCGTCATTTACAACTTTACAAATTGATACTATAGCATGATCTGAAGATACACTCAGTTGGAAAGGCTGTGTATAACACACTTAAATGAGTCAGAAGTATCATACATCATAATGTACAGTGTTATAAAAGCCCTTAGTTGAAGTTACACTTTTTTTTCCAGCATTTGACTTTACAGATCTAAGTCAACTTGATAACATCTAAATCGGCCAAGCAACAAGAGCTGAATAAATGCAAGAGTATCAATGGGTTCAGCTGATTCAGTCCAGAAAAGATTTTCCTAGATTTATGCTGAGTTGCTGCTTGCAGTGATTAACAAGGTCAGCCAACTGAACCTTTCAGAATATGAGTTCCCAGATTGGGGCTGTTAATCTCATCCAATCAGGGACCCCTGGGTGACATATATAAAGGGTGAATATCGGAGATACAGGCACTCTGTGGCCGACTTTGTATCAGGCAGTGGTATAGTCATGGGCTGATTGTGTGTAAATAAAGGGTAACTTATGTGGCTCAGTGGTTGGCCCTGCCGCGTCACAATGCCAGTGATCTGGTTTTGATTGCACTCTCAAGCAACTTTCCGTGTGGATTTTGCACATTCTTCTTGTGTCTGTGAGGATTTCACCCGGCTGCTCTGGTTACCTCCCACAGTCCAAAGATATGCAAGGTAGGTGGATTGGTCATGCTTATTTGTCCATAATGTGAAGTGAGTAGATTGTGTTTGGGAGTACAATATGAGATAGAATCCAAATTCACTGCGTCCCGTACAACAAGTTAACTTAGCTTGGCTCGAGGATGGGTAAGCATTTGTGTCTCCTATCTGCCCCCTTCATGTCAGAAGACCACATTTGAATGTGTCCGCACAATCTCCAGACTACCTCATTAAATCTCACTGTTGAATCATTCAGAAAACCATACCAATTGACATTTGTAAGTACTTTTTTTGTATTGTCCCATTGTGGACCATTTAGAGTACAGAAGATGAACATTTGATCTATTCAGTCTATGCGTACTGATGATGGAGTAATTCAGTCAATGCCACTCCATCCATGTGATCCCAGAAGGTGATGATCATCAAGGGCCTATCCAATTTCTTTTCAAAATCATTGATTGTGTCTACTTCCATCATCCTCTTGGGTAGGCCATGACCACTTGTAGCACATTCCCCACGTATCTCTTGCCTAAAACCTTACATCATGTTCCCTGGTCCTTGTATAATCACTTAATGGTATCGGGTCTTTAAAAGTCTACTGACATGGGCCCCGAGGTTCCTTTGTCCCTGCACGCTCTTTAGACCTGTATTGTTAAGACTACACTGCCTTGAATAGAATAGAATGAATCATAGAATCCCTACAGTGTAGATAGAGGCCATTCTGCCCATTGAATCTGCACCGATTCTCTGAAGAGCAACCCACCTAAATCACTACTAAAGTGTCAGGTTTAATATAATTAGCGCAAAACCCAAGGTAGAAGGAGAGGATTTTAATATGCGGCAAGTTATCATAATCCAAAGTGTATAACCTGGAAGGATGATGGAAGTTGATTCCATCATAACTTTGAAAAAGGAATTGGATAAATATTTGGAAAGGAAAACATTGATTGGACTGTTGGGGTAAGGCAGATAGTGTGAGACTCGTTTGATAATGAGTTATTCTCCTTTGTAATGTAAAATGCTAATACGTTGTTTGGAATTTTATAGGCAAGGGTGAAGTTTGGACATGAGGACAAAATGAACATTCTGAGTCTGCACAAATGGACAGCAGAACAGCAAAAACTGCCAAAGAATAAGCTCTGGAACTGATACATGTGGCTGCTGTTGAGGCTGCAAGGTGAAAGACAGTGTAACTCCCAATGGAGATGCCAGACAGTACCCAGTAATTTGACGGGTGTTCATCTCAGGCTCAGCATTTGAGATGCCAGCAAAGAGGACCACCTCCAACCCATCTCTCCCTTCTCCAGAGGCTGTCCCAATAGTAGCAAAACGACAGCAAAGTTTTCAGATGATCTTAATAGGGAAAAAGACCATGAGATATAGGTGCAGAATTAGGCCATTCAGCCCAGTGAGGTTGCCCCACCATGATCATGCCTGATATGTTTCTCAACTTCATCCCCCTACCTTCTCCTCCTAACTCTTGATCCCTTTGCCAATCAAAAGCCTATCTATATCAGTCTTAAACACAATGACTCACTTGGTTTCATTAATTCGCATTTCATTTCCAGTCATCGGAGAGTCAACCCAATGCAACTTGCACTTCGTGCAATATTTTCTGGTGATGGGAAATCATTCCTGATGCCTTCCACCAATATTTTACCATCACTCCTCTGACCCGGCCTATGTCCAAAAGGCTGATAAAATTCCAGCCACCTCACCTAACACTTTCAGTATCGTCCATACGTACCATTGGCAGAGGTGTGCCTTCATCTGTTATTGGTTCAGGACATTCAAAGCCAGAAGCTAAGGGCCAGCAAAGCCTTTTTGCTTGAGAGGAGAAGCTGCCATTTTGCTGGGCTTCTGCTCAATGTATTATGCCTGAACAGCTACATGCAAGGCCCATGGGCAATGGTGTGGAGCCCCCACCTCTGCCCTTTGTTTATGATGCCCACAACCATCTCTTGGGTGCATATGCAGAACCATGAAGACTCCCTCTCACCTCAGGATTCTGAGTACCATAAAAGTGCAGATCAGAAGCTGGTCTGCCCATTTGGAAAAGTCCTGGAAATCCCAAGAGAGTAACAGTGAGAGCAGAACTCCAGCATAACAAACTCCAGCCCATTTTCCTACCTGCGATTCCTGGAAACTCAGCTCTGCTCCACCTGAGAATTGGAAAACTGGCTACGATTTTAGAAATCTAATACGATGATCACAGTTAATTCAGTTGGTAGGAATTTAAAACTACACAAACAACTTTCAAACAACAAAGGAAAAGCTGTTTGATTTGCTGAAGCAATAGTTGCCAAACAGCCTTTAGTCTCAATTACTTTTAAATATGAGCTGTTATCCAAACAATTTTCACCTTATTACAGTGTGGGTCTTAAAAACACAGCCCTTTTATATCAAGTTTTCAAGAAGAAGATAAAAGGCTGGCTTTAGGAGCCTCTGTCATTTGTCCTCACCCATTCCTCGGCTTTGATTGAAATCTCCTTTGATGATTTTGCAGGACTTGTCATCACCGTTACACATACCACAGCGATCCTCTTTGGCTGCTGAGCCAATGATTCCATCACAGCCAATCTTCTGTTAATAACAAACAGGTGTCTGCATTATTGGTTCCATAATAAAACACAGTGAGATTTAATTACAGGCAATCTCCTGGTGTTGTTTCCGGATATCTTGGCCTTATTTATGGATGGTATATTATATTACAGTGGGGCCTGAGACTCCTAATGCCATCCTAGCTGTGCTCTTAATTAGCAGAACAGAATGTGACCAGGCAAAAATAAAGTTTCAGATAAAAATTGGCTTGTTTTACAAGTGTCAATCCTTGCTACTAAGTGTATCAGGCTATTTTATCAGTTCTACAGCAATGTCACAATGTATTGAAACATGTGACTAAATTTTCTGTGGGGGGGATTGTGTTTGTCTGATTTTATTACTTATGAATCTCAACTGAGTTCACACAACTTATTAAGACAAGAACCTGGTTGTGGAGGTAAGAATATATGAAAAAATTCACAGCCATAGGGTAAAACTGACATTTTGTGTCAATGATAAAGTTTTCATAGTTACCAAATAGAAGGATTATTTCCCTTTCAGAATTATCTTTGATTTCCAGTTATTAGATATTTATCCCATCCAAAGTAGTAGATTCGCCAACTTTAGGTACATTTAAGTCGTCATTGGACAAGCATACGGACGTACATGGAATAGTGCAGGTTAGATGGGCTTGAGATCGGTATGACAGGTCGGCACAACATCAAGGGCCGAAGGGCCTGTACTGTGCTGTAACGTTCTATGTTCTAAAACCTCAATTAAAAAGAAATAGCCCCTACAAAAGTTATTTCAAAGAGTTCTAAGCATTTCCTAAATCTTCAAAAACAAACAATTCCATTCAATTGGTTCCGGATAAGTGCATAAAGGGTTGAGGTTTTGGGTCAAGCCCATTATCATCCATTTGCTTCTGGTTCAAATTCCATAGAGGCAGAGTGATGTATTTCCATTGTATCCTTTATTACATGGAGAGAAAAGTAAACAGTGCAGATTTCAGTTAATAAAATAATGACTTACTGTTTTTCAGGCCACCTGTTTCTTCACAAGGGAGACTACTGGCTCAAAAATGTATTCAAAGCCTTCTCTGTGATGTTATTTCATCTCGCAAAGTTTAAGCATAATGCAAAATACGATAGTGACATTTAAACAGAGTTTATTACTGACTGAATCTAGAATTATATTTCATCATGATATATTAAAATAAATGAAAATAATTAGCCTAGCCTCCACCACTGCTCCATGCAATCAACATACGTATCCTAATGATGATTAGGCCAGCATTTGATTAGTGGAGTTAAGTCTGATAACCAGTCAGCATGATGTTTACCTTGAGTAAAGGACAGATCTGTTCGCATAGGATTCATGTAACAATAAACCCTTTTTTGCACACAGTTGGGCATGTCCACACTGAACAGCTCAGTGGGAATGATCAAGATTTTTCTGACAGCTGTTTTGAACATCAATCTGAATTTATTTTTAGTGATGCATTTTAGAGCTCGTCCAGGGTCAACACTAAGCTTTCCCAAGGTGAAGAGTAGAGCTCCCTCTATCTATCCAATCAGCTCATAACTCAGAACAATCCCTACTGTACCTGGATTACATCTTTGTTAATTTTCTTCACTAGCCATCTTGTGGTCCATCAAAATGCTAATTTACAGACTGCTTGGTGATACAAGTACCTGCTTAATTAGGAAAAGAATTGAGACCATCACAAATAATTTTCACATAAGATCCTGAAAGTCAATTTGTCAGTGCTGACTCATTCAGTAGCACCCTCACCTCGGTGTTGGAGAAAAATTATGGATTCAACTTCCACTCTGGACACGTGAAGTCAAATTCTAGGTTGACATTCCAACAATGGTACAAAGTGAGTACCACACTGTCAGGGATGTTGACTATCAGATAAGACTTCTCAGGTGGACATAAATTCTTTATTCATTCATGGGATGAGGGCGTCACTGACCAGGCAGCATTTATTGCCCATCCCTAATTGCCCAGAGGGCAGTTAGGAATCAACCACATTGCTGTTGATCTGGAATCACATGTAGGCCAGACCAGGAAAGGGAGGCAGTTTCCTTCCCTAAAGGACATTAGTGAACCAGATGGGTTTTTTTTCTGACAATCAACAATGGATTCACAGTCATCATTGGAGTCTTAATTCCAGATATTTATTGTAATCAGATTCCACCATCTGACATGGTGGGATTCAAACCCAGGTCCCCAGAACATTATCTGGATCTCTGGATTAACAGTCCAATGATAATATCACTAGGCCATCACCTCCCCAATGATCCTGCGATATTACTTAAAGGAGTGCAGGAATGGTCTCTCTGGTTTCCTGATCACCATTTATTTCTTAACCAGCAGCAGCAAAACAGATCATCAGATTACTTAGCTCATGTCATTTGCTGCACTGAAGGAGGCCATGGCATTCTGTACAGCAATCCAGTCAGACCCACACTTGTTCCTAAGTTTATGTCATTAAAGTGACACATCAATTTCATTTTAAAATCACTGATCGTCTCTGCTTCTACCAACCTCATGTGAAGCAAGCTGCAGCTTATAACAACGCACTTTGTAAAAAGATTCTTCTCAAATTCACTCTACATCTATTGTCTAGAAACCTAAATCTGTGTCCCCCTAGTCCTTGTGCGATATGTTAACGAAAATGGTTTGGGATTGCCTACCTTACCAAAACGTGTTATAATCTTGTACCATCTTTATGCTTCAAGGAAAACAACCCCAACTTCTCCATCCTAACCTTGTAATTAAAATTCCCCATTTCAGGAGCCATAAATCTCTCCTGCACCCTATAAAGGGCCCTTATTTTCTTCATAGCGTGTTGTGACCAGGTGACATTTACCCCCATCTTTATAAAGGTTCATTGTAACTTCCTCACTTTTGTAGTCATTGATTCTACTGTGAAACTCCAAAATCCCAGGTGCTTTGTTAACGACTCTCAAATATGTCATTTCAGTTTCTACATGATGAGAGATGCAGAGTTCTGAGATGCAGAGATCTGGGTGTCCTAGTGTATGAATCATTTGGTGAGGTTAGTAGATAGATAGAGCAAATAACGGGGAAATCTAATAGAATGTTATGTTTTATTGTGAGGGGAATTGAATGCAGGAGTAGAGATAATGCTCAGATATAATGGGCATTGGTGAGGTTGAACTGGGAGGCTATGTACAGTACTGGTCACTGTACTTACAGAAAGATTTTAATGCATTGGAGACAGTTCAGAGAAGGTTTACTAGTTTAATAACTGTAATGAGCAGATTTCTTCGTGAGAATGGCTAGACAGGCAAGGTCTATATTCTCCAGTTTTGAGAAGAATCAGCAGAGACTAAATCGAAACATGAGAGATCCTGAGAAGATTTGATCAAATGGATGTCAAAAGGATGTTTTCTTCGTAGAAAAATCTAGAACTAGGGATCACAGTTGATAAATAAGGGGTCACCCATTTAAGACAGAGATGAGGAATCATTTTTTCCACTCAGAGTTGACAGATTTTGGAATTCAAGAGGCTTCAGCTGGGCTGAAAATGGGAATACATAACATTTGTCATGTATCCTTCTCCTGAATGCACAACTACATATGGCAGGATTGCAGAACTTAGATCTGACCTGTTGGCTGTGGAATCAATTAGCCCTCCAATTGCATGCTGATTCGGCTGTTTGAATTTCAAGTTGTTCCATATTCTAGCTTCACCAAATTGACACCTCATTTTTAAGGATGCCTGGTGCTGCACCTGCCATGTCCTCCTGCATCTTCTCTGAACAGAAATGATTTCCAGGCTGACGGTAATTGGAGAGTGAGTGATATGAAGTTGCAGATTGTTTTGGATTAAGATTCTGCTGCTGCTGATGGTCTATCATAAATACTTAGTTTTAAATTGCTGGATATATTTGAAGACTATCTCATTTAACATGTTGACACACAACAAAATCCAAGGCAACCTCAAAATGAAGATGGGACTTTATCTCCACATTGGCTATGTGGCTTTCTGGTCCTGTCATAGACAGATGAATCTGCAGTAGGCAGATTGGTGAGTACAGGTCATGTATATTTCTCCCTCATTGGTTCCTTCACCATCTGTCATAAAGCCAGTCTGATGGTTATGTCTTTTAGGACCCGGCCAGCTTCGTCAATAGTACTACCACCCAGGTACTTCTGGTGATGGACTTTGAAATCACACCCAGGGTACATTTTCTGCCCTCTTCTCTCTCAGTCCTTCTCCAAGTGACATTTGACAGGGAGGGTTACTGATTCATCAGTCGAGGTGGGGAATGCTGTAAGTGACAAGCAGCAGGATTCCTTGTCCATCTTTTACCTGATGCCGTGAGACTTTACACAATCCTGAATTAATGTTGAGGACTCCCAGAGCAATCTCCTCCTAACTATACACCACTGTATTGCTACCTCTGATGCAACTGTCCTGCAGGTGGGACAGAACACACCATGGGATAATGATGGTGGAATCTGGAACACAGTCTCTACGGTATGATTTTGAGAGGATAACAACATGAAATGTTGCTTGTCTATTCTGTGAGGCAGCTCTACCCATAAGGCACAAGCCCCAAAACATTAGGTAAGAGGATTTTGCAGGGTCAGCTGCAGGGCTGGGATTCCCAGTGTCTTTTCTGGTGTCTCAGTCAATGCTTGGTGGTTCCATCCAGTTTCAATCCTGTCCATAGACTTTTGCAGTTGCAGTACGTCTGAATGATTTGCTAGACCATTTCAGAAAGAGTTTAAGAGGTAAGCACATTGCTGTGGGTCTGGTTTCACCTGTGATCCAGACTTGGTAAAGAAGAAAGATCTCCTTCCCTAAAGGAGCATTAGTGAACCAGTTGGGATCATTTTACAACAACTGATAACAGTTTCATGGCCGATGCTGCCTAATTTTTAAATCCAGATTTGTTTAATTGAGTTCCAATTTCATCATCTGCCATGGTGGGATTTTAACCCATACCTCCTGAACATTAGGCTGGTGCTCTGGCCTTCTAGCACGACTCACTGTACTAATTCCATCTACTATTTGTTTGCCTATTGTGCAAGTCAATCTATGCTACATTGCAAGCAATTCAAAATATATTCATTATTTCCCACAAGTCCAAGTTTGGTACAATGGGTAACTTTTGAAATCTTACACAGTGCTGGTCATAGCACTGAGCTTGGAAAATACCACTGTTGACCACTTTTTGGTCTGAAAAACAAGTATTTAGCAGAAGTCATTCTTTTCTTTCCTTAAACCAATTTTCTTAATAAATTGGATTACTGACCTTTGTGTTCTGCTAGGCTTTTATACGGCATTTTGTTGAATGCTTCTTTCAAATCTACAAAGTCAGCTTGAACCACATTTCTTTCAGAAACCTTCTTTGTTAGTTCATCAGTGAATTCAATTCAATTAGGCAGGAATGATCGGCCTTTTACAAATCCATGCTGGTTCTCCTTCAAAAGTGCGTTGATATTTCCCCCTCAGTTTTGTTTCTAAAACTATGCCCCAATGATGTTAAACAAACTAGCCTATAGTTGCTCAAACTTTTCTTACATCATTTCTTGAATAAAATCTACAACTCCCCGATCACTGACATCCCCCACCATAACCGGGAGTGGAGTAAAGTTTATGCCAAACCTTTCTTCTTTTTCCAGGCACATTTCCTTCAGGAATCTGTCACCAGCTACCTGGACTTGGTGATTTATCTAACCTACATTTCCAATATCACCATCTTCTCTGTTTCATCTAGTCCTGGAGAAGGTGGTGGTAAGCTGCTTTCTTGAACTGGTGCAGCCTATTAAGGGTAGGGACATCCACAGTGCTGTTTGGAGGCAATTTCAGGCTTTTGACCAGTGATACTGAAGGAATGTCAAGTTTCAAGCCATGATAATGTAAGCCTTGGGGAACATGCAAGTAGTAAACAAGGAATTAGAAGGGCTAAAAGGGGCCATGAAAAGTCATCAGCAAACATGATTAAGGAGAATCCCAAGGATTTTTATATATATATGAAAAACAAGAGGGTAGCCAGGGAAAGGGTTAGTCCACTCAAGGACAAAGGAGGGAATCTATATGTGGAGCTAGGGGAGATAGGTGACATCCTAAATGAGTACTTTGTGTCGATATTCACCAAAGAGAAGGAATTAGTGGAGGATTATCTCAGGGAAGGGAGTGTCAAATCTCTAAGCCAAGTTGCTATTAGAAACTAAGAGGTGTTGTGCATCTTAACAAGTATTCGGGTAGATAAGTCCCCGGGTCCTGACGGGATCTGACCCAGAATATTGAGAGAGTAAAGAGAACAAATTGTTGGAGAACTGACATATGTCTTTGTATCCTCTGTGGTCACAGGTAAGGTTCTAGTGGAATGGAGAATAGCCAATGTTGTCCCATTGCCTAAGAAGGGTAACAGGAAAAATCCTGGAAATAACGGGCCTGTGAGCCTAACTGCAGTGGTAGGGAAATAATTGGAAAAGACTTTCAGGAACAAGATCTGTACGCATTTCGAAGCAAGTGGCCTTATTAGTGATAGACAGCATGGATTTGTGCAGAGAAAGTCGTGCCTCACTAAGTTGATCAAGTTTCTTGAGGAGGTAATGAAGATGACTGAGGGAAAAACAGTTGATATTGTCTACATGGACTTCAGTAAAGCCTTTGACATGGTCCCTCATGGCAGACTGGCACAGAAGGTGAAGTTACATGGTATCAGGTGTGAGCTGGCAAGATGGGTACAGAACTGGCTTAGTTACAGGAGGCATAGGGTAGCGGTAGAAGGATGCTTTTTGGAATTGGAGGGTTGTGACTCGTGGTGTTCCATTCACATCAGTGCTGGGAGGGATAGTAGGAACTGCAGATGCTGGAGAATCTGAGATAACAAGATGTAGAGCTGGATGAACACAGCTAGCCAAGCAGCATCAGAGGAGCAGGAAAGCTGACATTTCGGGTCGAGACCCGTCTTCAGAAATGGGGGAGGGGAAGGGGATTCTGAAATGAACAGGGAGAGAGGGAAAGGTGGTTAGAATATGGATAGAGAAGAAGATAGATGGAGAGGAGACAGACAGGTCAAAGAAGCGAGGATGGAGCCAGGAAAGGTGACTGTAGATGGGGAGGTAGGGAGGGCATAAGTCAGTCCAGGGAGGATGGACAGGTCAAGGGTCCGGGATGAGGTTAGTAGATAGAAGATGGGGATGGGGCTTGAGGTGGGAGGAGGGGATAGGTGGGAGGAAGGACAGGTTAGGAAAGCGGGGACAAGCTGAGCTGGTTTTGGGCTTGAGAAGTCCACTTTGATACCAGTGGGCTGCAGGGTTCCCAAGCAGCATATGACTTCCTGTTCCTGCAACCTTCGGGTGGCATCATTATAATGCTGCAGGAGGCCCAGGATGGACATGTCATCTAAGGAATGGGAGGGGGAGTTGAAATGGTTTGTGACTGGGAGGTGCAGTTGTTCAGTGCGAACCAAGCGTAGGTGTTCTGCAAATCAGTCCCCAAGCCTCCGCTTGGTTTCCCCAATGTAGAGGAGGCCACAACGGGAACTGCGGATGCAGTATAGCACATTGGCAGATGTGCAGGTGAACATCTGCTTGATGTGGAAAGTCTTCTTGGGGCCTGGGATGGGAGTTGGGGTTGGGGGGGAGGGGCGGTGATGTAGGGGCAGGTGTAGCACTTCCTGTGGTAGCAGGGAAAAGTCCCGGGTGAGGTGGGTGTGTGGAGCAGACAAGGGAGTCATGAAGAGAGTGGTTCCTCTGGAAAGCTGGTAAGGGTGGGGAGGGAAAATTGCTGGGACCTCTGTCCATGATCTACATAAATGATTTAGATCATAAAAGTAGCTGATCTAATTAGTAAGTTTTCAGATGATACAGAGATTGGTGGTGTTATGAATAGTGAGGAGAATTGTCAGAGGATACAGCAGAATATAGATCAGTTGGAGACAATGGACAGAAAAATGGCAGATAGAGCTTAATCCGGACAAATGTGAGGTGATGCATTTTGGAAGGTCAAGTATAGGCGGAAATTGTACCATGAATGGCAGAACCCTTAGGAGTACTGAAATGCAGAAGGATCTGGGTTTGCTGGTCCACAGATCACTGATTGCAGCAGTGCAGGTAGATAAGGCAGTAAAAAAAAGTCTATGGTATGTTTGCCTTCATTGAAAGGGGCATTGAGCGTAAAGATAGACAAGTTATGCTGCAGCTTCATACAATGTTAGTTAGGCCACATTTGAAATTTTGCATACAATTAGGGTCACTACATTACTAGAAGGATGTGAATGCTTTGGAGAGGGTACAGAAAAGGTTTACCAGGATGTTGCCTGGTATAGGCGCATTCAGCTATGAAGAAAGATTGGATAGACTGGGTTTGTTTTCACTGGAACACAGGAGCTTGAGGGGTGACCTGATAGAAGTTTACGTGATTATGAATGGTATGGATAGAGTGGAAAGTATGAGGCTTTTTCCCAGGGTGGAATGTTCATTTACTAGAGGACAGAGGATCAAGCTGCAGGGGGCAGGGGGGAGTTTAAAAGAGATGTATGCGGCAAGTTTTTCACACAAAGGGTGTTGAATGCCTGGAATGAATAGAGGAGGTGGTGGAAGTAGACACAATCGCAACATTCAAGAAACACTTGGGCGAATACCTGAATAGGAAGAGAACAGAGGGATACAGATTGTATAAGTGAAGGCCGTTTTAGACAGAAGGGCAAAATATGTTGGTGCAGGCTTGGAGGGCTGAAGGGACTGTTCCTGTGCTGTTCTGTTCTTTGTTCTTTTCTTGTGTATGCTGCCCTCGTCATTATAGCTGGTACAGATCATGTGTTGGAAGATGCTGTGGAAGGAGCTTTGGCAGGCTGCTGCAGTGAATCTCGTAGCTGGTATACACTAGGATGCCTCTTGTGCATCAGTAATGGAGAGCATCCCTGGTGAAGATGGTAGATGAGGGGGCAATCAAGCAGATTGCTTTGTCCTGAATGGCGTCTAGCTTGAATGCTGTTGAAGTTGTGCTCATCCAGATAAGTGGAGAGTATTCCATACCAGTCCTGACTTGTGCCTTGGAGTCAATGGTCAGACTGTGGGAATTAGCAGGCCTGTTACTCAGTACAGACATTCCATCCTCTGAACTATTCTTATAGGCATAGTATTTATATGGCTTGTCCAAATCAGTTTGTAGTCAATGCTCACCCCCAGGACGTCGATAGCGTGGGATTTAGTCTTCTTCAGAAGTATGATACAAAGTAGTCATTATATATTCTAGCCTTATCCTGTACCTCTACGCATATATCAGCCTCTTTCATAGGATCCCTACAGTGTAGAAGCAGGCCATTTGGCCTATTGAGTCCAAACCAACCCTCTGGTGAGCACCCCCTCCAGATCCAGCCCCACTACCCCATCCCTGGAACCCTGCATTTCCGATGGTTAATCCACCTAGCTGACACACCCCAGGACATCATGAGAAATTTAGCAGGGCTAATCCACTTTTGGACTCTGGGAGGAAACCAGAGCATCCAGAGGAATCCCTTGCAGACACAGGCAGAACTTGCAAACTCCATACAGTTGCCCGAGGGTAGAATCAAACCTGGGTGTCTGGTGCTGTGAGGCAGCAGTGCTAGCCACTGAGATACCACAATGCCCTCTTTGATTTAAACAGTATCCCTTACAACTCTTAGTATTCACTTATAGTTTACATTTTTGAGTTCTCTTTTGTGAGGTGGTGGTGCAGTGGAAATGTCATTGGACTAACAATCCAGAGACCCAAGCTAATGTTCTGATTAACTGCATTCGAATCCCAACCTGGCTGGTGGTGTTGCAACACACTCTATGCGATTACATAGGTGCATTGTAACCCTTCCCTATTACTAACTAGCAATCATTCCCTGAGTACTTTGTACCCTTTTATGTTTTTCTATATGCTGGTGTCCATCTCTCTGCTAATTTAATTTAATTCGTCTCCAGCCACTCAAATTAACTTCCCATAAGAACATTGATCCTAGTTCAATTGAGACATAACCTGTCCCTTTTGAAAGGGTAACAAAGTGTGGAGCTGGATGAACACAGCAGGCCAAGCAGCATCTCAGGAGGACAAAAGCTGACGTTTCGGGCCTAGACCCTTCATCAGAGAGGGGGATGGGGAGAGGGAACTGGAATAAATAGGGAGAGAGGGGGAGGCAGACCGAAGATGGAGAGTAAAGAAGATAGGTGGAGAGGAGAGTATAGGTGGGGAGGTAGGGAGGGGATAGGTCAGTCCAGGGAAGACGGACAGGTCAAGGAGGTGGGATGAGGTTAGTAGGTAGATGGGGGTGCGGCTTGGGGTGGGAGGAAGGGATGGGTGAGAGGAAGAACAGTTTAGGGAAGCAGAGACAGGCTGGGCTGGTTTTGGGATGCAGTGAGGGAAGGGAAGATTTTGAAGCTTGTGAAGTCTACATTGATACCATTGGGCTGCAGGGTTCCCAAGCGGAATATGAGTTGCTGTTCTTGCAACCTTCGGGTGGCATCATTGTGGCACTGCAGGAGGCCCAGGATGGACACCTCATCTGAGGAATGGGAGGAGGAGATGAAATGTTTCGCGACTGGGAGGTGCAGTTGTTTGTTGCGAACCGAGCGGAGGTGTTCTGCAAAGCAGTCCTTAAGCCTCCGCTTGGTTTCCCCAATGTAGAGGAAACCACACCGGGTGCACTGCATACAATATACCACATTGGCAGATGTGCAGGTGAACATCTGCTTGAAAGGGTGCCTTCTGCCCTAGAACTGTTTTTAACATCCCAAGAACCTGAAAGCCCCACTCCTGTTTCATGTCTCAAGTCATGCACTGATCCTTCAAATCTCCTGATTTCTACTCTGGCTAGCACATGGCAGTTTTAGTAATTACTCCCTTCAAGATTCTAAATTGACTCCCTTCCTCACTCATGAAAATCTGACTCAAATATTGCCTTTCTCCATGCTGTTTGCACTGTGATGTAGACTGAGTGTTTTTACACATCTTTAATATCATTTGTGGTTTCCATTTTGAAAACTGTACAAGAGCTATCAGATTTCCAGATGGGATTTGAGGTCAAATTAAACTCACTGAGGTGTTAGAGATTGGGATTTTCTGGTGTGAATACTGTGCAAGGGTACTTTTGGTAACATACAGGGTTGATTTTTTGGATTTGTACAGGAGAAATTTTGGAATTAATGGGATTATATTCACTGCATAATTCAGAAGTCGTTACGTTGGTGTTATAAGTTGACGGTCTGCTTTATTTTATTTTATCTTTATTTTCTTTGCATAATAAACTTCTCTTTTGTTATTAAAACCTAATCTATAGCATTGCGTGCTTACGTTTCAGTGAGAGACCACCCTCTTAAAACGAAAACAAAACAAAATATGACCTATCCACCCAGATTTCAGGCTGGGATCTGATTTTTTTCCAGTAATAGAGAAAGCAAATGTTATGTTGGTTTTCATTGCAAAGTTTTGAGTACAGGAGCACGGGTATGTTATTGCAGTTATACAGGGTCTTGGTGAGGCCATACCTAGAATATTGTGTGCAGTTTTGGTCTCCTTTTCTAAGGAAGGATGCTCTTGGTCTCAAGGGAGTGCAGCAAAGGTTTACCAGGCTGATTCCAGGGATGGCAGGACTAATGTATGAGGAGAAATTGACTAGGTCAGAATTGTTTTTGCTGGAGTTCAGATGAATGAGGGCGAATCGCAAAAAGATTTATAAAATTCTAACAGAGCTAGAAAGGGTAGATGCAGGGAGGATGTTCCTGATGGTGGGTGTGTCCAGAACCAGGGGTCATAGTCTAAGGATTCAGGGTAGACCATTTAGGACGAAGATGAGGAGACATTTATTTACCCAAAGAGTGGTATGCCTGCGGAATTCATTACCACAGGAAGCAGTTGATGCTAAAATACTGAATGTATTCAAGAGGCAGCTAGATATTGCACTTGGAGAGTATGGGATCAAAAGTTATGGGGAAAGAGCAGAATTAGGCTATTAAATTGGACAATCAGCCATGATCGTGATGAATGGCAGAGCAGGTTCAAAGGGCTGTATGACTTCCTCCTACTCCTATATGCGTCAATGATTCTATAACATCAGCTGGGATCACAACAGTACCGACATATACAATTTCTAGCGTACTTTTCATTCCTTCAAGAATACTCTGTACTATCTGACATCATTAGCTCTGGCATCAAGATGGCAATACACCTTGCAGGACTCACTATGACTGTAACATATATGCCTGTTTGTTTGCTTTATTGCGGAAGCTCCTACAATATCTGCATTTCTCTTCTTTGTTTTGTTTCCTGTCTGTTGGAACTTACCTTACACTTGCCATTCACACAAAGGTCCGTCTCATATGGCCCACAAGGAGTACCATCAAGAACTCTCTCAGCTACCAGAACAGGGGACTCTTTCCCAAAAGAGGAGCAATACAAAGTGCAGGGATCATCTGAAAAAGGAAAAGGCATCTCTGATCAGCAGATCACAGCTTAGGCTATTCACGCTATGCAACTCTGAAGGAAAATAGTTTTCACATTTACAAAGGCAGAATAGGGTTAAGATAAGTGAACTTGAATCAACTATCATAATGTATAAATGCAACAACCTCTAGTTCTTAGTGTTGCTGACATAAAGACAGCATTCTGCTCCACAAGTCTGATTTTGATTGCTCTGCCATCAGTGCTGTATCTTCATCTGGCACTTTCTTATTCTTTAAGTCTCTCTCAAAATCTGAGTTATTGGTCAAACTTTTCTTCCTAATGTGAATACCTCTAATTGGCCTGGTGTCTGAAAAATGTTCCTGTGAAGCACCATGCAACGTTTACATTGTTAGAGGTACTACATAAATGACAGTGTAATTGTTTTAAATTGGGAATTGTGTTACTCTGCCAGCATGGTTCAATTATCTTTCTACCATCTGAACTGCTTCACCTCAAAAATAAACTCTTTAAGTTCAGACTCATTCTCTATCTGCTTCTCTTCCCTTCATTTTCTTATTTATATTCAAACTAGTTCTCGTTTGCATTACCAAAGAGACATCTGTCATTGATCCCCATTATCTGCTTCATCTTACTCTCAAATTCTTTCAACCCCCAGGGAGATCTGAATTTGGCTGCATACTTTTCCTCCTTGTGCAAATGAAAGCTGGCTCTACCTGAAATATCACCTTGTTAAAGGCTGCCCATTGTTGGACTTGTGCCTGCAAATCCTTCATTTCAATTTACCCAGACCCAGTCCTTTCAGGACCCATTGAAACTGGATCACATCTGAAAGGCAGCACCTCTGACAAAGCTACACACTAAACAGTGCACTAGAGTATAATGCCACATTATGTGATAAACACTCAAACACGCTCAAATCCACAACTGTTATACTCAGAGATGACAGTCAAAAACAGAAATTGCTGGAAAAGCTCAGCAGGTCTGGCAGCATCTGTGGAGAGAAATCAGAGTTAATGTTTCAGGTCAAGTGACTCTTTCTCAGAGGTTGGTTCAATTTTCATGCAGAATGTTCAATCCACAGCCCACACGGAATTTACACAGCTATGGACTGTACTGAAACTGCTAAAACTTTTGGCCCAAGCAATCAAATATGCATCAAAAGCAGCAAATGACATCGAGTCATTAAATAATTCTCTACTTCCGAACATAGTCCTGGGTATCAATCCAAAATTATAAATGACACTACTGAGCTCTGAATAATCCTTCATTTGAAGGCTCATCCTTAGTGAAACTGTTGTGGGTTCTCAGTATTACAATGCAGCCTAGAAATGGCTACCTTGGGTATCCTATATTAGAATTAATTGTGATTGTGTGTTAAATGGTTCACTGTTGGATACACTCACTAAATTGTAATCCCACTGGGAGATTTTCATGCTTCAGTGCTCGGTAATGGGGCAACTATTGAGATTGCGTTCATTTGAACTTTAAGTAGTGTTTATAGTTCCCCAAATTAAGTTAATTCTGTTTAAAAGCTCAAGTAAGAGCAGAACCTCTCTGTGCATTTTAATTTGGAAAGTTAATGTAGTACAGAGGAATGAAAAATAGTTTGTTAGTGAGACTCTGGAGATGTTTCTCCTCGGAATGAGAGATCAAAGGGAAATATACATGGAATGAATATATGTACTATTCAGCCTTTGAGGCAGGTTCCAACATTAAATAAGATTGTTGTTGATTCAATCATTAAACAATTTTAATCCATATTTGTTAGAAACTTATATCTAACAAATATGAAAGAAACCATGTTCTTCCTCAAAATTGCAAGCTCACCAGACACAAGAAGGTAGAACTAAACTGGTGAATATGATGCCTAAACCTAGGAATACAGGACAGTGCCTGACTTGAATAAGTGCACTTAGACAAGAGAAGGCATTATTATTAGGTCTGTTTTAGTCTTATAATATGACTTCAAGATCGTCTCAGACAGCTTCTTGCTGCTACTCCTGGAAAGTGGAATCATTGCATTAACCATCAAAATGTTGAGTCACCTGAAGAGATTTACTGAATAGTGAGATCTGTGTTGATGAAAGACTTCACTTGATTTCACTAATTATTGTTTGCAATGACATTTCCCAAGCCAAGCCACTTTACTCACTTGTTCCAGAACAGTCTAAATGAGATTCCTATCTAAAGTGGCCACTTTCCTGACAGTGGCACTTGACCTGAAATGTTAACTCTGATTTCTCTCCACAGATGGCACTGTGTCAGGTCCAGAGTCCCTCATAGTTCTTTTCCGAATTGGAACACTCAATGGGCAGGGATGCGGAGTGAGGTGGGGGGTGCGGAATGTGGAAATTGATTTGCATTCAGGGCTTTATTTACTGTTTTAGGCATTATTGCCCATCTCTAGTCAGAAAGTGATTGTGAGTTGCCTTCTTGAACCACTGCTGTCCATGTCCTGGAGGTAGACTCTCAATGCTGTTAAGGACAGAATTTCAGAATTTTGACCCAGTGACACTGAAAGAACGATGATATATTTCTACGTCAGGATGGCAAGTGGCTTGGAGGGGAATCTGCAGGCAGTGATGTTCCCATTTTCACTTGTCCTTTGAGATAGAAGTGGTTGTGGGTTTGAAAGGGGCTGTCTAAGGAGTCTTGGTGAATTTCAGCAGTGCATCTTGCAGATGGTACACACTGCTGCTACTGAGCATCAATGATGGAGGGAGTGGACGTTTGCGAATGTGGTGCCCATCAAGCAGGCTGCTTTCTTCTGGATGATGTCAAATTCCTCGAGTGTTGTTACAGCTGAATTCATGCAGGCAAGTGGGGAGTATTCCATCATAGTCCTGACACGTGCCTTGTAGGTGCTGTACAGGCTTTGGGGAGTCATGAGGTGAGTTAATTGCTGCAGGATTCCTGCCTCTCACCTGCTCTTGTAGCCACTTTATTCATTTTGCGAGTCCAGTTCAATTTCTGGTCAATGGTAGCCCCCAGGATGTTGATAGTGACAGATTCAATGATGATTAGATCACCAAAGGATGAGGAGCAGGGTTAGATTGTCCCTTAGAGGGATGGTCCTTGTCACTTTTCAGTGGCACCTTTTTTTTCTGACACTTATCAATAGACTCTTAATTTCAGATTTTTATTTAATTCTTAGTCCACCATTTGTCATGGTGGGATATGAACCCAGGTCCCTAGAACATTAACATTGTCCCTGGATTAATAACACTAGGCCTCTAAATTGATGGGTATGATTACCAAAATACAGTCCTTCTGAACATTTCTGAAGAAGGATTTGCATTGCTGTATTAGTAGAAGACTACCTGTACAGGGATTAAAATTTGTCAGAATTGGAAGCTACTGATCGTCATAGAGTGTCAACGCCATGATGAGCAACAGGCAGAATAATGAACAAACCTAGTGAAGGAAATCCAAAGATCCAAAAGTTGGAGATATGCCCAGAAAAATCAGGTCATATAAAGAAGAAAAGACTGCCAAGAGGAGATGAGAATCAATGACAAGAAAATGAAGGGAAAACTGAACAAGTCCTTAACAAAATAATTCAGATTCTTTACTTTAAGAAAGATCAGGAAAATGCCTGTGATAAACTAACCATGGCCACATTCATATCTCCTTTTCATCACATAGATAAATTTATAGAGTTGTGCTATCACATGATCTGTACACACTACCTGGAAACCACCACATCTTCCTGCAGGAGAGAAAGCTGTAACAGCAGGAAACTTTTAGGATGCTCATCCTTCAGTCAATAAATCTGATTTGACTTGATTTGATATGATTTGATTTGATTTATTATTATCGTGTACCGAGACACAGTGAAATGTCTTGCTTTGCATGCTATCCATGTAAATTATACCTCAGATTAATACATCAAAGTATTAGAACAGAACGCAGAACACAGTGTCACAGCTACAGAGAAGGTACAGAAAAAGATCAACTGTAATATACAAGATAACAAAAATATCTATACAAAAGTACAATAACAACAGGGAAGAAGCCATTCATGAATCTGTTGGTTCTTGTTTTCAAACTTTTTTATCATCCACCCAATGGAAGATGGTGGAAGAGTAGAACTGGGGTAGGAGAGGTCTTTGATTATGTTCGCTGCTTTTCTGAGCAGTGGGAAATATAGATGGAGTCAACTGATGGAAGGCTGATACTGCCTGACCTGCTGTGTTTCTCCAGCTCTACATTATGTTATCTCTGACTCCAGCATCGGCAGTTCTTACAATTGCTGGATTTTGTCCAGAACTTATTGCATTTGAACATGGACTACTTTAATATATTAGGAGTCACAAATGGCGCTGGACATTGTGCGATCATCAGTGAACATCCCCACTTCTGACCTTATGATGGAGGGAAGGTCATTGATGAAGCGACTGAAGATGTTTGGGCCTAGGACACTACCCTGAGGAACTCCTGCAGGGACGTCCTGGTGCTAGATGGTCCTGATGCCAGATGGTCCTGATGCCGTGGCAGGATTTACACCAGGTTCCCAGAACATTACTTGGATCTGGATTAATAGTCTAGCAATAATACACGAGGCTATCACCTTCCCTAATTCCTACCCCATTAGCTGATTTTTGTGGCTAGGAATTAAGTCTGCCCTGTGACAAAAGGTGAGGGTTGTTGGACTCAGAAATCCACTCACTGATGCTTAGTTTGGGTTCCTCAAGGGCCGCTCAGCACTTGACCTCATAACAGCCTCAGCTCAAATATAGGCTGAAGAACTGAGTTTTGGGGATGAAGTGAAAGTGACTGCCCTTGGTATCTAAACATATTTTGATCGAATGTGGTATCAAAGAGCCAGAGGAAAACTAGTGTCACTGGTAATCGGCTCTCCACTGGTTGGAGTAATACCTGATACAAAGGTTTGTGGTCATGTTTATTGGAGGTCATCTTAGCTCCAAGGCATCTCTTAGGAGCTCCTCAGGGTGGTGTCTTAGGTCCATCCATCTTTGGTTGCTTCATCAATGATCTTCCCTACTTAAAGGGCAGACATGGAAATGCTCACTCATGACTGCACAATATTCTGCACCATTTGTAACTCCTCAGGTACTGAATCAGTCCATGTACAAATGCAGCAAAATCTGGATAGTATCTAGGTTTGGACTGACAAGTGGCAAGTAATATTTATGCCTCATAAGTGCTAGGAATTAGCCAATTCCAACAAAAAAAGACTTGACAAAACCTCTTGACATTCAATTCCATTTCTGAAATACACATTGTCAACATCTGGGGTTACCATTGACCAGAACTGTACTCAATCAGCCATACTGTGGTTAGATCCGAGGTTAGGAATCATGTAGTACGTAACCCGCCTCCTTACTCCCTAAACCCTGTCCACTATCAACAAAGTCACAAGTTCGGAGTAAAATGAAATACTCCCACTTGCCTAGATGAGGTTCAACTGTAATAACACTCAATAAGCTTTACACCATCTCAGACAAAGCCTGCTTTACTGGCACAACGTCCACATACATTCAATTCCTCCACCATTGACACAGTGCACACAGCTGCTACACTATCTACAAGATGCACTGCAGGAATTCATCAAAGCTCCTTAGCCAGAACCTTCCAAACCCATGGCCACTTCCACGAGAAGGACAAGGGCTGCAGGTACGTGGGAACACCAACACCTGCAAGTTCCCCTCCAAGCCACTCGCCATCCAAACATATTGACATTCCTTCAGTGTTGCTGGATCAAAAATCTAGCACTCCCTTATAACATTGTGTGTGGGCCTACACCAAATGGACTGCAGCAATTCAAGATGCCAGATTGCTACCACCCTTTCAAAAGCACTAAGGATAGGCAATAAATGATTGCCAGCGATACTCACATCCTATGAATGAATAAAAAAAATGCTGTTCAAGTGGAATACGTTTAGCTGAGTTGGCACAGTGCAGTCCACTAAAAGAGTTCAAAAGCATAGGATCCCCATGGTACAAAGCAATATGACAAGTCAAGCCCAAAGATCTTTATTTTGTCCTATACTATTCACAATGAAATAAGGGTCAGTTAATTATTTCACTGTCATATTTATTCACAGCAAAGTAAATTTCCTAGAATGCCGGATGTTTGAAATTCATCTATTCTCCACGTATAGCACACTAGGACCGAGTTTTGTGCTCTTCAGAGAAATCAGGGCAGTAAAGAGCCTTTCACTTGTTAAATCTGAAACTAATCACATGGAGCAGAATGGTCTCACTCTTTCCTTACAGGTCTGAATTCCTGCGGAGAAGGGGACTGAGGAGTGTAAGCAATATTGTAGTCTATAGTTTGAACTCCGGGACTGACTGCCGGATTTCACCAGAATGATCTCTCACTCTCCCTTGCATTCCAATATAAATTGACTAGATGGGCAAAATGATCTTGAAACAAGTCATAATAAGGGTGGGGCTGGCCTGTCAAGGGCTGAGCTTAATGCTTGTTATATGAAGGTGAGCCAATTTCAATAGCACTGTACTTTGAGAGGAAAGTCAGACTCAAAAAGCTAGCACCTGATTTCTATGGTTGGACTGAATGAGAGCCAAGTTTAAATCTCTCTTATTTTGGCTATATTCAAACTTTTAAAACATGTTATTGTGTAGAGTCAAGGCTGGAAACTCCACCTGCCAACTTTCCAGTTTTTATGAGGTCTAAAACAAAACAACTGGCCAGTTTGCAACATACTCCAGTATTCACTTTCATTGTTAATCCTTCTTAACAGTCGTTAACATAGAGGCTGGGACAGACAAGTGTCCAACTTCATTGGAATGTCCCTCATATTTCTCCAGAATCTTGCCTGTTATAATCATACCATCAGATCATATCTAATTCATATTTTTCTTCCTGCTCTAAAATTTAGTCCTCTGGTCAGAAGTTGTATTTTAGATGGAATTTACAGCACAGGGACAGTTCTCCCCTTCCATCCAAATGGCTTACTCCAGTTACTTTGCTTCACAATTCTACTTTCATCAATTGATGTTTTTAAGTGGCAAATTTTTATCCTCAGGTTCCAGGAACTGCCGGATTATTATTTCCATCGATTTTATCCAGTGAGGAATTTGGAAATGATTTCCCCATGCACCCATAGCTTCCCCAAGCCCTGCCCCAGCACATGTGAAATTTAAGTTACATGAGTTTCTAGGAAAGAAGTACTTGGCAAATGGCCGATCACATTGAAACCATTTTGCTGCCTTCTACAGATTTCAAGGGTCCTGGCTCAATGCCCTGTGCTTCCACATTGGCAAGTCTCTCACACTTTTCCAACTGACTCACAGACGTTTTCAGCTCACGAAAAACTTACAAGTAACAATTTTTTTCTTCTGGTATATGACTTTTATTTGAAAAGTAGTGCGACATGAAGAAAGACATAAAGATGGAATTTTCATCACAATTTATGCAGCACAGATCCATCACGTTTGCACACTTGTGCTTCAGGACTCATAAAAAAAAACTGGAGTGTTGAAAACCGTTAGTTTCAATCAATGTGAAACTTGGAAACGAAATTAAACAACCGGACAAAACCTTGTGGGAATCCCATTTCTTACTGTTTCCTCTTGCTCACTGCTGAGACAGTTTCAGCAGCTATTTCTTCAGTGCTAGTAATATCAGCACTGCTTTATAACCCTGACCACACACAGTACATGCTTCATTCCTCAGCCACCACTGTTGCCATGTGACAGGGGAGCTGCTAGTGAACAGACTGAAATCAGTTCCAGTACAGACAGGCTGAGACCCAAAGGCAATTTTAACTCATGGCAGAAACAGTAATCCCATATGGGAGACGTTAGCAGAGGCATGGCGGATTTTAACTGCTGCACCACATTAGAATGACTGTTAGGTTGTTTCAGCAGGCAATGGCAGCTGCTGATTGATTTAGGTGAGCAGCATTGGGCTGGTTGCCGCCTGCTGGCAACAAGGTTATGTATGTGAGAGGTGAGGTACAGGCTGGGACTGCCAGTCAAGGACGGCATGAGTCCAGGCATCAAAGACGTACAATTTCTGTGCACAGTGTGTAGCAGTTATTCCTTAAACAGCAGAACTGACTGGTAAGGATCACATTCAATACCTTAACCACATTGTTAAAATGGTAAATCAGAGAGAACAGAGCTGAAATGAAGCCACTCCACTGTAATTGCTCCCCTAATCCATTCCCAGGGACTATGCCGGTGATCAGTTGGGCAGCATGGTGGCTCAGTAGTTAGCACTGTTGCCTCACAGTGCCAGGGACCCGGATTCAATTCCAGCCTCCGATGACTTTGTGGAGTTTTCACATTCTCCCCGTGTCTGTGTAGGTTTCCTCCTACAGTCCAAATGTGTGCAGGGTAAGTGCATTGGCCATGCTAAATTGCCCATAGTGCCCAGGGACGTTTAGGTTAGGTATGTTAGACATGGGAAATTAAGGGAATGGGTCTGGGTCTGGGTGGGATGCTCTTTGGAGGGGCAGTGTGGACTTGTTGGGCCAAATGGCCTGTTATCACACTGTTGGGATTCAATGATCTGCTATGATCTAAGATCAAGGGAGAAGGGAATGTGTGACTGAGTGAGTAATTGTGAGGGAGACTGAGAGAGAATAAGTGTCTATAAGTGTTAAAGGGGTAAATGGGTTTTGCAGTGAGACTGCATGCTATGAAAGTGACTGTTTGATGAGAGAGAGCTCGTGAATGAGTGAAGGAATATGCATCTGAATGTGTGCCTGGGAGAATGAGTGACATCACAAGTTGTAATCTAGAAACCTCCAACAGCCTTTGACCTCAGCACTCTCTTTCTCACCTACCACATGCAGCCCACCAGAATATTGACTGAGGGAGGAGATATAAGTCTAAATACCACCTAGTTGGTTATTATCTGAGTCCTTGGTGAATGAAGAACACCAAAAGTTGGTTTCTGAGTTGTCATGTGACATTTTTCTTGTTATTCTTTGTAGAAATTTGTTGTGCAGGCATTAACTACTGTGTTTGCCCCTAAATGAATGTTATTGTCACCCAACAACATTTGATTCTTTATGAAGTGCACTGGAACACAGATGACTGCAGTAAAGCAAAATTTAATGCAAATTTATATATTAGCAGTTTAAATGGAGAAGTAACCTTTAGTCTGCACTTGTTCAATAATACTTCAGTCTTGAAATAGCCTTTACTCAAGAAGCAGTTTTAACATATACTCACCATCGTTGAGGACTGCAGTCCAGTGTTTTTTCTTCATATGACCTTGTCTGTCTTGAGACTGGCATTGCTGATCCCTGAAACTTGGCAATCCCTTGGTGCAAGGCAAGTTCTCACATACTTTGTGCTCCACACTGGCTCCTTGGCAGTTTGTCCCTCCTGGCCCTGGACTGGTAAGTACAAGATACAAAATATCACCAAATTGATGATTATATGGTCAATTACTTTACATCATTCTGGCTCCTCTCCTGTATTATCAAATTCCTGGTCTCTTGATGTTAAAACAGCTATAAAATGCTTTAGAAATTAGTGTGTGATTGAAGAAACTTGTTTAAAAATCTTCTCAGTTACTTGCTAACAACTAATAAATAATACTTCTCCTAAATCCCTAGGAAGTTTATCAATGGTATTCAATGCAATTTAAGAAAACTAAATCTTACAGTAGAAGACAGGCCCTGATCCTACCGTTCAATCACCTCTGATAGTCACTGACCTCAGATTTTATACTGGTTGAAACAAGACATATATTGTATAGACCATTGGCCAACAGGCAGAATTTCCAGCAGAAAATTGACATAAATATATGAAAACAACAAAATAATTAACAGTTGGTAGAAATCACTAGTAAAATGAGATAGGAACCAAAGAATGTGAAAATCCTTCAGGAAACAAATAAGAAACATGTCAGTGAAAGTAAGAATCAAAAAGAAAACAAGATAAACCTACCAGAAAATGTATTCATCCCACCTATACAACAAAAGCCTGCAACTTGAGTAATTATTTGAAATTTTTACGATATACCAACACAGAACAAGAGTGGGCCACTTGGCCCTTTCAGCCTGCTCAGCCATTTATTACGGTCATGGCTAATTGATTTTAACCTCCTCAACCCCACATTCCTGCACATCCCTCAATAATCTTTCATCCCCCTAGGAATCTAGAGTCTATCTACCTCTGCCTTAATAATATTTAAAAGCGCTGCATCCTGTACATTAGAAGAAAGGAATTCCAAAGCCTTTCAACCCTCAGATATGAAGAAGTTTTTGCATTCTAACCTTAATTTGGCACCTGCTCAACCTCTAGTTCTACATTATCTCACAAGGGGAAACATGCATTCAATATTCACTTGGTCAAGTCTCGTCAGAATTTTATATGTTTCAATTAAGTCACCTTTTACTCTTCTAAATGTCCGAGGCTATGGGCCTCATCGGTCTAGCTTTTCTGCATAGGGTAATCTGCCCATTCCTGTATTAGCCCAGTAGATCTTCTCTGAGCTTCATGTCTCTGTAAGAGACCCATGGTTCAGACTCCACCACAACCAGCATCATCAGCTGCCCAGACTCAACTAAGAAACTAGTCTCATCTTCAGCATGAACTGCAATTTTTAATATATTTTCATTAATTAATAAAAACACTGGTCAGTCACAGTGTACCATGAGATGCTGCTTCACATTTCGGTTCACTCTTGCATTATGAGGTAACAATGGAAAATTACTGCAGCAGAAATCCTCAAGGGCACCAATTTTTGAAAGCAACAGGAGTGGCCAAAATTATTTTTTTTAATTGAAACATCAACAAAAGTGAAATGTGAAGTCTTCAACATTTTCCAAAATAATGTTAGAAGCAAAGCTACCAGTCGGATATACACAGGCTGAACTTCAACTATCAGTAAGTGCAGCAAGAGAGCTGAAAAAAATCAATGGGAAAACCAGAAATTGGAGAAGTAATGATTGATCAGTAAATGTACAACTTAAAGCATTTCTTTCCCCGATGCACACATTGAGCTTCAATAATAACAAAATGGCTCATATAAACAGTAGCATATTTGGAAGAACTGTAATAAAATTTAGAGAAAGATTCTGAATAAAAGTCCGAAAGCATGTCACAACCAGCTAATTCCAAGGCACCATTGCTATTTGGAAAAATACAGTAGTCAATGTGTGCACAGTCAACTTACACAAGCTACAGATTAAACACATAACATAGAACATAGAACATTACAGCACAGTACAGGCCCTTCGGCCGTCGATGTTGTGCCGACCTGTCATACCGATCTCAAGCCCATCTAACCTACACTATTCCATGTACGTCCATATGCTTATCCAATGACGACTTAAATGTACCTAAAGTTGGCGAATCTACTACCGTTGCAGGCAATGCATTCCATTCCCTTACTACTCTCTGAGTAAAGAAACTACCTCTGACATCTGTCCTATATCTTTCACCCCTCAATTTAAAGCTATGCCCCCTCATGCTCACCGTCACCATTAAACCATATCAACTAATATTTTTGGTAGCATTGGCTGGGGTTTGACTGGTAACCAGAGGACTCCTAACCCTCAAAACATGCAATAAGAACTTTTAGCCCAGTTTGAGAAAGCAGGCAGAGTTTGAGGGTCAGAGGAACACAGCAGGCCAGGCAGCATCAGAGGAGCAAGAAAGTTGATGTTTTGGGTTGGGACACTACTTTTCTGAAGAAGGATCCCAACCCAAAATGTCAAACTTCCTGCCCCTCTGATACTGCCTGGCCTGCTGTGTTCCTCCAGCTCTACACTGTGTTATCTCTGACTCCAGCATCAGCAGGTCTTACTATCTCTGAGAACTGAGCATTAATATCAAATGCACACTTCTATCTATGCAATAATTGACTGAAGCCCAGCCCACAGGAGGTTGAAACCCACAGCTTATAATCAAGCCACATTTGTCATCACTGAAATGACATGACACCAGAAATATTCAGAGTGGATTTCTTCCCTGGTTAGAACTCTATTCTTTTACTCTACCTCTTTCTAAACATATTGGGACAGGTCCACGGCTCAGCGTTGCTCATGTTGGTCAAGGCAGTCTGTTTGACAACTAATGTGCAACTGAGAAGTCAATTAGAACACACTATTAGTTATCTTCAAGCACTTTATTTAATCTGATTAATTAAGCAAGTGAGCACTATGCCTAATTTATAAAACTGGTTTCTTCATCCATAGATTTACTGTTAATCACCTCTGTGCATTAAAACTATTTGAAAATTTCTTTTTATTTTCTATGAAAAACTTTCCAATTCTCCTCAGTGCATCTTCACAACAGATTCAGATAGGCTTTAAGTACTTGCAGTTTAACATGCTTTAGGGGCGGCACGGTGGCTCAGTGGTTAGCACTGCAACCTCACAGCACCAGGGATCCAGGTTCGATTCCAGCCTCGGGTAACTGTCTGTGTGGAGTTTGCACATTCTCCCTGTGTCTGCGTGGGTTTCCTCCCACAGTCCAAAGATGTGCAGGTTAAGTGAATCGGCCATGCTATTATTGCCCGTAGCGTTCAGCGGTGTGTGGGTTATAGGGGGATGGATTTGGGTGGGATGCTCCAAAGGGCAGTGTGGACTTGTTGGGCCGAAGGGCCTGTTTCCACACTGTAGGGAATCTAATCTAAACAGGCTGTGAAGTACTTTATAATGCATGCACTCGACACTTATAAAGAATGCTCTGGCAACTTACACATCTCAGCCTTTGCTTTCTAAGGGGACTAGTTAAGGTCAGGGTGAAGTAGCCTGCCTAGATCTTTACAGGAGGAGGTGTGACTGTCAGTGGAAGGGCCTGGTCAGGATGGT